>NC_091442.1:27530192-27840000 GCF_964237555.1 Oryctolagus cuniculus | reverse complement strand
GTCCACCCCTTTCTCCTTTCTCGCCTCCTGAACGTGCTGAAGCCTCCCCGTCCCGTCCTTCGGGGGAAGTGGGTGCCAGGCTCTCTGCCTCACCCTCTCTCCGCAGCAACAGGCAGCTCCGGGTTCCATGCCGGTCACATCCTAAACGCTGAGTTTGACTCTAATTGCAGCAGGCAGACCGTCACACACTCATTCAGCACACCTTGGGGTAGGACCTCTTGCAAACATTTGCATGCCATTAGCATCGATTTGATTGGACCAGAAAAAATCAACAGCTACAGCTTCTGAGTGACTCGGTCGGCCTCTGATTACTTGGAACGGGAGCTGAGGACCACATGGTTGCGCCCGCCCTGCTCCGTGCCTACAGCGGTGGCTCTGCAGACTCGAGTGCGTGCTGTCCCTGCGGGGCTCATCCGGGTGGGAGCTGGGCCTCACGTCACCCCCAGACTCACTGCGCCTGGCACTGGGTGATGCTGTGCCCAAGTCCCCCTCTCACACCGTGAGCACTGGGCGGGCCAAGAGCACTTCTGTCTGGTGGGTCCCTTCTGCGTTCCCACAGCCTGGTGTGCAAGGCTGCTTGACGTGCTCTTGGTGGCATGAACGAACGGATGGAAGAATGAATGAATGAATGAATGAGTGACTGTGCATGGCCTGGCTAACGTTTCCAAAGCACAGTTCCATCCCCATCCGTCTGTTGCTCAGAAACCCTTCATGGCTCTCTATGAGCGATGGGAAAAAACAAAAACAAAAACAAAAAAAAACAACAACAAACAAACCAACAACAAAACAAAAAAACCAGGGCTTCCCTATAACAGTTCGGGCATCTCATGTCTTATTCCAAGCCTATGCGTGCACAGACAGTACTGCACGCAGCCTGTGACAGGCCTGTGACAGTCAGCCTGGACCCGAGGCTTGGAGAGAAAGATGGCCAGGATCTCCCTCACCTGAGCTGCGTGCTGCTCCCTTTGGCTTCCTTCCTGTCTTCACCCTCCACGCCTGGCTAGAACACCTTGAGGTCTAGGCCAAATGCCAGAATAAGGACAGGAGGCTCAGAGATGATGTGGAGACCCGGCTGAGGAGGGGCAAGCATGCGCAACCCCCAGTGTCTGCAAGGCATGAGTGTCAGGATGAGCCTGAGGTTAGCGTTTCCTCACTGCACTTCCCCAGTCTTTCCAGGAGGGGGCAACAGCGTCCCTGGCTACAGGTGCGGGAGCATTGGCGCTCCATGCGGATAAGAGTCTGAATTATTTTTTTAAGATGTATTTATTTATTTATTTATTTATTTATTTATTTATTTATTTATTGAAAGAGCAACAGGGGGTAGGGCGAGAGGCAGAAATATTCCACCAGCTGGTTCATTCCCCCAAATGTCCACAAAAGCCAGGGCTGGGCCAGGCCAAAGCCAGGAGCCAGGAGCTCCATCCAGGTCTCCCACATGGGTGGCAGGGGCCCAAGTACCTAGGCCATCATCTTCTGCCTTCCCAGGTGCATTTGTGGGAACCTGAGTGGAAGCAGGGTCTCCAGGGTCCCGAGCAGCGGCTTAACCTGCTGCAAGCCAGGTGCTGGTGAGTGCCTGTGCGTCTGCAGGAGTGGAGGGCACTCTGAGCACGTGATCGTGTGCACTGTTCTCTCGCACTCAGATCCTTGGGGTCTGAGCCATCCAGGTGGGGTCCCTGCTGGCATGAGCCCGGGGCAGGGGAGGAGAAGACAGAGAGAAAAGCGAGCAGATGAATAAATGATTTCACTAGATGATGAGTTCTTAAGGTGGGGCAGAGGTTGAAACTGACGGAGGCCAGGCGACCAGAGCACCTCTCCGAGGAGGTGACGCTGGCAGGGAGGCAAGAAGGCCCAAGAGGGATCGGCCACGCAAAGACGCAGGGGATGCTTCCAGGCAGAGGATGCCAGGGCCCCAGAGGAGGGTGTCTGCAGGGCCCACGAGTCCCACGACACGTCTACACAGCTGAGAGCCGGGTTCACACTCTAGCTGCTGGGTGGTGAGGAGGCTGCTGCAGACCCAGGCAGGAGCTGATGCGGCTGGGCCCAGGGCAGTCTGGGCAGCTGCGAGGGGCACCGATAGACGGGGCGGCAGCTTCTGGACTGCACAGGGCTGCACGTCTAAGGGTGACAGCTGTGCGGTGAGCAGCCCGGCCTGGCTCCCTGGCCAGTCTGATGAGTTCAGGCCTCAGCGGACCTGGCCCTCCCCCAGGGAGATTCTGGAAGCAGCCTCTCCCACCCTGGCCTGCAGGCTTCCGCAGGGTCTGGAACAGAGCACTCTGCTAGGATCCTCAGGGGCCCTGCTGAGCGCCAGGCCACTCCCTCCCCCCAGCATTCGGTCCTTCCTTCATTCAGTTCCTTGGGAGACGAAGAACACGGGCTTTGCAGACAGACTCTCCAGACTGTGGGCCTTGACACCCAGATGCCATAGCGGGAGGGAGCCCAGACCTCCCAAAGACTCCAGGACCTGTGCAGGCCAACAGGGAGGGGAGGAACGGAGGTGCACGCCCTGCGCCATCACTGGTTACGCTGGGATAGCTGACCTTGACTCTCAGCCTCCCCCTTGTCAGCTGCGTGAGCTTGAGTCGGTAGCTTAACCTCTCTGTGTGTCAGTGTCCTCTACCATGGACAAAGGATAAAGCATCTTCCCGAGAAATCCTCGTAATGCACAGGGAGTGGTGAGCAGAGCAGGGACGCCAGGGCACCTGCCACGTGCAGTCCCAGGGCCTCAGGCCCTGGCGGCCACACCCTGGACCTGACAGCACAGGAGCTGTGACTGCTGCCTCTCACCTTCTCCTGGCCAACTTGCCTACGCTGAACTCTACCTGGGGCCTCCCCAGCCATCTCCTGTCCCTAAATTCCAGCCACAGACACGGGGCTGTGCTGTCCACACCTGGCCATTCCCCAGGCCCAGGCTCGGGGGCGGAGGCCGGTGTGCTGAGGTCCAGTCAGGACGAAGGACAGTCATTGCCAGAAGGTGGTGGATCTTCCAGGAGCTGCTGGCCAGCTGGAGGCTAAGGACTTGCGCAGCTGCCCCGCAGGCAGATGCTGGCTTCCAAGCCCTCAAGGACCCGGGGCTGTGGCACCTAGGCCCACGGCAGAGCTGGTCAGGGCTGGGAGATCTGGGCCACCCACGCTGAGTGATTGTGGCTGTTGCCAGGCAACAAGCCCCAGGCCCAAGGTCAGCCCCCTACCAATCGGCTTGTTTCTGGGCTGTGGAGGTTGCCAGTAGCCGCCCGAATTGTTTGCCCTGAGTTGAGCCCAGCAGGAGGAGGGGGTGGGCTGTGCTTGTCTTGGGCCTGGGAGGTGCCAGAATGAGGAATCTCTCTCTCTCTCTCTCTTTTTTTTTTTTTTTTTTTTTTTTTTGACAGGCAGAGTTAGACAGTGAGAGAGAGACAGAGAGAAAGGTCTTCCTTTTCTGTTGGTTCACCCCCACAAATGGCCGCTACGGCTGGTGTGCTGAGGCCAGCGCACTGCGCTGATCCGAAGCCAGGAGCCAGGTGCTTCCTCCCGGTCTCCCATGCGGGTGCAGGGCCCAAGCACTTGGGCCATCCTCCACTGCACTCCCGGGCCATAGCAGAGAGCTGAACTGGAAGAGGAGCAACCGGGACAGAATCCAGTGCCCCAACTGGGACTAGAACTTGGGATGCCGGCGCCGCAGGCGGAGGATTAGCCAAGTGAGCTGCGGCGCCGGCCATAATGAGGAATCTCAATCCGTCTCCAGGGGACCAGGAGGGGCTCTCTGAGACAGGGCAAGTCAGGGGTGGGGCGTGGGCTCTAGGAGCAGTTCTGTCTCCTAATTCCCTCCCTGCTGAAGTGATGGCACCAACAGCCCGAGACCCCCGGCCAGGAGTGGGTGACGGCAGGCTCCCAACCACCTCTGCGTGTGCCGAGCACCCTCGTGCAGCCTTGTGGCTGGCAGCGCGACTCACGGGAGCCTCGGTGGCTGCAGAAGTGTCTCAGGGCCTCGCGGGCAGTGACAAGGCCCTAGTGCAAGGGGCTCAGGAACACCTCCTCCCGTTTCAGCCCTCTTTGGGTCTCACGAAGAAAACGAGCAAGGCTAAAATATTTTGAGAGTGGCCGATCCACTCAGTGCGTTAACGCCTTCAGTGTGAAAACTGGGGGTTCACAGAGGGGAACGGTCTGGCCAGGGCTCCCAGCAAGGACCGGAAGCCAGGGTCGCTCCCTGTGCGGGGGTGTTGGGCTCCCTGTGCAGGGGGGTTGGGAACTAGCCGGTGTAGAGCGCCCCCTTGCTGCCAGCTCCTAGAAACAGCCTTGGCCGCACCTTTCATTGTCATTGCGCTAAAACCTAGCCCTTAGCCCTGCCTTCTGGTTCACCTGAGCTCGGCACCCTGGGAATCAATGGAGGGATTGACTGATTCACTTGTTTACTGCCAGCCTTCCGCGTTTTTGAAGGTCAGCTCAAGGGAGGGCCCAGGACTACCTTTTCATCTATTCATTGGCTGACTTCGCTGATTTGAAGGGCAGAGAGAGACATACACTGAAAGACAGACAGACAGAGCTCCTCCTATCCACTGGTTCACTCCCCAGATGCCCGCAATGGCTGGGCCTGGGGTTGGCTGGAGCCAGGAGCTGGGAGCTCAAACCAGGTCTCCCACATGGGTGGCAGCCACCTGAGCCATCCGTGCTGTTTCCCGAGGTGTGCAGTCACTCGCTGGAGGGAGCGGGGCCAGGACTCAAAGCCAAGCACTCTGTGAGATGCGGCCGTCATAATCAGAGTCTTAACCGCTGTGCAGACACCCGCCCCGGAACCACATCCATCTTGCTGACGGTTCTGTCCGTCTTCCCACACATGCCCGGCACACAGGAAGGGGACCTTTGTCATCCTAGGGGCCCAGTGTCCTTCCTCCCTTCCTGGCTGCACTCTCCTTTCTCTCTGGTGGCAGCCCCACCCCGGATGGAGTCCTACGATCTGATATATTCTGATATGTTCAAAGCCACGTGCGGCTTTAATTCCCGTGCGGAGTGACCCAAGGCTGGGAGAATCCCCGGAGGCGCCCTTTTCCTGGGAGGGGCCCTGACACCCCAGACGCCATCTCTCTCCTGATGCCTTACCTTTGCCTCAGTTCCGTCATCTGCAGTGATGGCCCCGTGAATTCTCCTTTGAGCCAAGAGCCAGAGCTCCTACTGGATCCAAGAACGAGAGGCACTGTCTCGCTCAGCTGCTGCTCCGGGACAAAACGTCTCCACGGGGCTGCCGCTGTGGCGCAGTGGGTTAATCCTTTGCCTTCGGCGCTGGCATCCCATATGGGCACCGGTTCTAATCCTGGCTGCCCCTCTTCCAATCCAGCTCTCTGCTGTGGCCTGGAAAGGCAGTGGAAGATGGCCCAAGTGCTTGGGACCCTGCACCCACATGGGAGACCTGGAAGAAGTTCCTGGCTCCTGGCTTCCGATTGGCACAGCTCTGGCCATTGCGGCCACCTAGGGAGTGAACCAACGGAAGGAAGACCTTTCTCTCTGTCTCTCCCTCTCACTGTCTGTAACTCTACCTCTCAAATAAATAAATAAAATCTTTAAAAAAAAGTCTCCAAACCCCGGTGGGGTCAACATCAAGCAGTGCCCTCTGCAGGTCTGCAGGGAAGTTCTGGCCCAGCCCGGCTCATCTGGGACTCGGGGGTCTGTGATGGCGGCGCTCACATGTGTGCTGGGCACAGCGGGGTGCCTTGCCCTGTCTCCTGCTCACCCTCACACCCCCCACCCCCGGCTAGCTCAGGACATTCACGGGGACTCAGAGTGCCAAAGAGCAGCCCGCGCTTTGCAAGCTTCTGCTTGCATTGTGTTTGTCCTTGTCCCCACGGGCCACAGCAAGTCGTGTGGCCAGGACCAGAGTCAGGGTGGGAGGACAGCCCCCGGGCTTAGCTGGAGAACAATGCGAGGCCATTAACTAGGAAAGAGAGAGACAGACAGACAGACAAGGAGAGAGATTTTCCATCCCTTGGCTCATTCCCCAAACTCCTTCAACAACCAGGGCTGGGCCAGGCCAAAGCCAGAAGCCCAGAACTGCATGCAATGTCTCCCACGTGGGTGGCAGGGGACTCAAGTACTTGCACCACCATCAGCTGCCTCCTAGGATGGGCATTAGCAGGAAGCTGGATCAGAAGTGGAGCAGGGGCCGGCGCCGCGGCTCACTAGGCTAATCCTCCACCTTGCGGCACCGGCACACCGGGTTCTAGTCCCGGTCGGGGCGCCGGATTCTGTCCCGGTTGCCCCTCTTCCAGGCCAGCTCTCTGCTGTGGCCAGGGAGTGCAGTGGAGGATGGCCCAAGTCCTTGGGCCCTGCACCCCATCGGAGACCAGAATAAGTACCTGGCTCCTGCCATTAGATCAGCGCGGTGCACCGGCCGCAGTGCGCCGGCCGCGGCGGCCATTGGAGGGTGAACCAATGGCAAAGGAAGACCTTTCTCTCTGTCTCTCTCTCTCTCACTGTCCACTCTGCCTGTCAAAAAAAAAAAAAAAAAAAAAAAAAGTGGAGCAGGAACTCAAACCCGGGCACTCTGATATGGGATGTGGGTGTCCTGAGCGGCGTCAAGCCCCGTGTGTGGCCATGTGGACCACCTCCCACTGGTGGGCGTTCTTCAGAGCGGGCGCTGTGGCGAGCACGGGCTGGGAGCCTAAGGCTCCGAGCAGGGTCTGTGCCTCTCTTCGCAGCACCCTGGGGAGTAAGAGGCAGAGCAGGGATAGCCCAAACCCGGTGGGCTCTCTGCCCTCAATCCACTGCTAAAGGCAGAGCTTGGTTTTCCTCTCTCCACTGTCAAACAAGCCCATACAATAATCTCTCCTGCAGTAAGGAAAACGCAACGGTGGAACATTTGTTGTGCAAAATTAGCCGGTCCCATTTCCTGTGAGGAGTGCTGATCTGGGATAATTGCTTTTATGCACAGAAAAATCAGAGAGCGACCTGAGAGTGTTTTCCCCGAGCCCGGAAAGGTCGGCTTCTTTAAAAAATCAATTACCTATTCCCACTTCAGAGCAGACGCTCCGCAGACGCGTTTTACATTTTAAGCGGGAGTCAGTGCTCCCGGCTGAAATCTCCCTGAAAATCCCGTCCAGGGACCGAGCGGTCAGACGGGGACCCGCAATTACCGTGGCTATTGACGTCTCAGGTGGCAGCACGCAGCGGCCGTCTCCATAATGAGCTCCTTTTCTCATCCCGCACAAAGCCCACGGTGTAAAATAAGCATTGGATCTGCTTTCCCCGGCCCACGCCTGCTCTGCTATTGACGGTGGTTGATGGCCACCTTCGCCTGCCGAGGTTGCACAGACCAGGGATGCCGGCGACTCCCTTCCCTGGGGGGGGTGGGTCTGCCCGTCGCAAGCTCTCGGGTCACAGAGACCCAGGTTGGAGCTTGGTTCTGCACTTTCCCATTGCATGAAATTGGCTCATGAGGCGACGGCTCTTGGCTTTGGTTCTCTCATCTGTAGAGTGGGAATAGTACTGATGGATCTCAGGGTCAGGTGCAAGTGTCCTAAGAGGCAGCAGTTTGTCCAAGGTCAAGGTCAAGGACAACGGAGCTAAGGGGTGGAGCACTTTCTGTGCACCTTGCACCTCCACCTCCCCACAGTAAAGGGTTAGGCTGTGGAGTAGGATCGCCTGAGGTCAGATCCCAGCTCTGCCATGCACCAGCTGGCTGAGCTTAGGCAAGCTGCTTCTGGTTTTTTGTGCCTTGGTCATGTCATTTGTACAGTGGGGTCACCCACAGTGCCAGCAGTGAGTAGCAGAATCCCTGCCAAGTGCAGAAAAAAGTATATGGTGTCCTTGTCCCAGAGGTGGGAGGGTAAGAGGAAGAGTATGGAGGAATTTGAGGGTTCCTATGGGTGAGTAGGCACATCCGGGGGAAGAGGTGAGGCCCCACGGGCCCTGCGATGGGGTGGCGCTACCAGGGGCAGGCAGCCCCTTGTCTCTGCAGAAACTGCTGGTGTCTCCAGCAGGAGGAGTTTGAGCCGCTGATGGGGTGGCCTGAGCCCTGGCCTCCACTGTCTTTGTATAATGACCCCACCCTGGGGAAGGTAGCAGCCCTGGCCTCCAGTCATTCCCCAGCCATCGAGTCTTAGCTCCTCTAGACCAAAAATGAAGACAATGATGTGCAGGGGTTTGTGATTTTTTTTTAAAGCTTGCTTTATTTACCTGAAAGTCAGAATTGAGTGAGAGAGAGCAAGATTGATCTTTTATCCACTAGTTCACTCCCCCAAATGGCCACAACGGTCAAGGCTGGGCCTGGCCATAGCTAGGAGCCAGGAGCTTCCTTCACATCTCCCACATGGGTACAGGGGCCTGAGTTCTTGGGCCACATTCCTCTGCTTTCTGAGGCCATTAGCTGGGAGCTGGATCAGAAGTAGAGCAGACGAGGCAAGAATGGATACCCACGTGGGATGCTGGCGGCACAGGCAGTGGCTTTACCTGTTATGCCACAGTGCTAGCCGCAGCCATGAGCTTTGTGGGGGCATTGCAGCAAGTAGAGATGCATTGGGTGTGAAAGAGCAGGGCCAGAGAAGGGGCTGAGGGTCTTCAGCGGGAGTGGGCACTTAGTCCGTGGCGTGGGCACCTGTGCCGCATGCCCGAGGCCTGTGCTGGGTTCCCAGCCCTCCGCAGGGAAGCCACCCTGGCCACCTGACCCTCCTTCCCCCCGCGACCTTGATTTCTCTTTCTTCACACTGCTCATAGGCTGATGCACACTTTTGTTTATTAACGTTTGTCTCCTGCTGACAAAGCACCAGGGAAGGGAGGGAGACTCCAACAGCTGGCCTGGGCTTGGTGCAGGGTGGACCCCCAGAGACCAGGACCCTAACAACGGCTCTCACGTGCTGACCCTGGAGCAGGGGCTGGGCTCCTACTGTGCAGCTTCCGCCTGACTCGGCGAGGTCAGTTATGGGTATGGTTCCCCGACTGACAGCACAGGACCTGTTCTGAGTCACTTGGCTCTGCCCATGGAGGCAGACAGCTGAGACCCAGGGCAGGGGAGCTAGGCGAGAAGATGGGCGCTGCCCCAGGAGAGTACCTGGAGGCAGATCATGAGCAGGCAGGTGGACAGGGAACACTAGGCCTCTCGGGGTCACCACGGCCCGGGTGGGGCCCCAGGCAACAGCGTCCAGGACACCCAGTGCCTGAGCTCCTCGCAAGCCCTGCGCGTCCATCTGTGCAGGCTCCTTTCAGAGCCAGTGGGCCGGGTGAATGGGTGGTGGCCCCTGTCAGGGCGATTAGGGAGCACAAAGCTGAGCGGCGGGCAGCCTGGGATGCGGCCTGGGGCCGTTTCTCCCTGCAAACCCAGAATAAAGGCCCTGCCTGCCCCCTCACCCCTGCCTGCTGCCAGGTTATGCAACGTGTTGATGCTGCCAGTGGCATCCACCCAGCCCGCTGGGAACTCTGCCACTCCCCAGGAAATGAGGCTCGGGACGGTGACCCAGCTGGCTAGACACCCCCCAGCGTGCCCAACACACACGCACGTCCACCAGGACAGACACACACAGACCATTGTCCAAGAGAGAGCAGAAGCCCGGCTTTGGAGTCATTCCTTATCATTCATTATTATTATCATTATTTATTAATGTTTGTTTCCCTACCCTGGGCTCTAAGTGCCACCAAAGCAGAAGCTGGAGGGATGGACAACTTCATGGAGGGAGACAGACAGAGATGGACAGGTGGATCTAGAAGATGATAGATAAATAGATGATAGCTAGATATAGAGGGATGATAGCTATAGACAGATGATAGATAGAGACGGATGGGTAGGTGCACGACAGATAGCTACAGATATTGTAACACTTCACACCTTCATATATTCAGGGATCATCTGAAAACAAGGGGCCGTCTCTTGAACAACAAAAACACTCAATACCAATGTTTACCCTGTCACAGCGGTGGCTCTTACGTTGTTACGATACCATCACCCCCCGGGGCCAAATTCCAAGCTCCCCAAACGTGGTGACGCCGTGCTTGGCAGCTATGTCGGCTGTGGTTTTCGGGCACAGGGTTGCACTTGGGCTTGTTGCATCCTTTCAGCACCTGATCGAGAGTGACTGGGCTCCTCCCCCTGGTGGTGGTTCCCGGTGACTTTGACATGCTTGGAAGAGACAGCTCGGGCGTCTCGCGAATGTCCCTCAGTCTGGGCGGACCTAATTGGTTCCTCGTGATTAGACTCTGATTAAGCAGGTTCCCCAACAGCACGGAGGTGTGGCTGCACCAGGCGCGTTACGTAAGGAGGCGCGACGCCAGCGTGCCCTGTCGGCGAGGACGCTAACCGTGATGGTCTGATGAAAGTGGCTTCCAGCGGGTCTCTCGGCGCTAAAGCCGATCTTTCCCTCCGCAAAGAACGACTCGTGTGTGTGATGAGGTGTGACGGGGGGATGCGCGCACGCCTGTTCCCCCCAGATGCTCACACGCCGATGTTAGCAGCTGTCGGGACCTTGTTCGTGCCAACTGTTGCACCGGTAGCTGCAAAGCGGACATTTTCATCATTCTCCGGCACCTTCCGTGATCTTCGTAAACGTCCCTCCTCCCTTCCCTCCTCCCTTCTTGTGATGTTACACACACAGGCTTGGTTATGGCTGTTATTCACTGGTTAAAAATCCATCCTGCTCTTTTTTGATGCTTAGCTTGTTCCAAGTTGGAAATACAGGAGTTTTGTCAAGCTGGCTTATGTGCTCTCTACAGGTTTGGTCTATCTTTTTATTTTATTTATTTAATTTGAGAGACAGAGAGAAGGGGGCGGGGAAGAGCTCCCCTCTGCCGGTTCACTCCCCAGGTGCTGGGAACTCCACCTGGTCTCCCATGCAGGTGGCAGGGACCCAAACACCTGAGCTGTCAAGTACCTGCCGCCCCCTGTGACGTTCATTAGCCAGAAGCTGGAAGTGAAAGGGAAGCCACGCACTGCAATATGGGATGCACTGCACCAAACACCTGCTCCCCCCAAGCCTGATCTGTTTCAAAAATAATTCTATGGAGTCATAGTCAGCATTCAGTAAGTGGCCTATGTTCGAAGTGCACAGCTTCATAGGCTGTGGCCTCTGCAGCTGCCCACGGCACCATCGGCAAGATGGGGAACGCATCCTTCGCCCCCAAACACACCCGCGTGCGTCCCTGTAGGCGTCCCCTCTGGCCTCTCCCCACCCTCAGGCAACCACTGGCCTGCTCCAGTCGCTATAGATCAGTTTGCTCTTTCTAGGGTCTTCTAGAAGTCGTGTCCCACAGAACATACACTTCCAGGTTTAGCTCCTTTCGCTCAGCAACTGACCCGTTGCTGGGGCATCAGTTGTTCCTTCCTTGCGGGCCCCCATCTGCTCATCCATACGTTGACCACCTGGCATTCGGTGGTTTCTAGTTTCAGGTCTACGACAGGGACTGCTGTTCCTGATGGGGACATAGATTTCCTAGAAGGGAACTGGCCAGGCGGTTTGGGAAGTGCATGTTTCAATTTGAAGAAATTGCCCAAGTGTTGAGACAGAGTGCTGTGATTCCAGACCCTCCCCATCCTGGCCCGGCCCTGGCACCGCTGGTCCTTAGCGCTGTAACCACTCCAGTGGGGGGCAAAGTCGTATCTGCTTGGGGTTCTAACGTAATGTGTAAGTTTAAATTAAGAACACTTCAAGTTTCATTTGGTGAGGGAGGGTGGGAGCCTCTAATGTGCTGTTTGCCCCGTGCTGGTCTTCCCTGGCGATGCGCCTATGAAAATCTCCTGCCAGTTTCTTGAGCGGTTGTTTATTTTCTTATTGTTCGGTTTTGAGAGTTCTTAATATTCTGGATGCACACGCTTTATCAAGGCGTCCCTGTGTTCTGTCTGTTCATAGCCACTCCTGAAGAGCAGCTTTAAGGTTTGATGTCATTCCATTTATCTATTTGCTCTTTTATGAATCGTGCTTTTGGTGCCTATCTAAGAGATATTTGCCTAACCCCAGGCCGTGAGGATTTTCTCCAACAAGTTTTATCATTTTACAGCTTACATTTAGGTCTATGATCTGTTTCTTGGAAACAGATGTTTATTTTATTTCTTTGAAAGGCAGAGAGTGAACATGCATGCACACAAGAGAAAGAAAGCTCTCATCTGCTGGTTCACTCCCGCAAAGCCTACAACATCAGGGACTGAGCCAGGCTGAAGCCAGGAGCCAGGAACTCAGCCTGGGTCTCCCACATGGACGGAAGGGACCCAAGTACTTGAGCCATCACCTGCTGCCTCCCAGGGTGCACAGGAACAGGAAGCTGGGATGGAGAGCCGAGCCAGGGCCGAAGCCCAGGCAGGCAGTCCGATATGGGATGCAGGTGGCCCTGGCAGCGGTGTAACCATTGTGGCAAACGCCTGCCCCTAACTTTTCTTCCTCTCTACAGTTGCTTTGACCATTGTAGGGCCTCTCTATTTCCACATACATTTTAAAATCAGCTTGCTGAGTTCCATGAAGAAGCCTGCAGAGAATCTGATTGGGACTGCATCGAACGTGCAGGTGAATTGGCCAACAGTTCTCCGGCCCGTGAACCAAGCACTGCCACTTCTGGCTTCTCGCGGTGATCCCATTCAATGGTGTCCCCATGAATGCAGAGTCAGTGCGTCCTGAACCAGTGCTGCGGAGACACAGGGCGGCGTACTTGTGGGTCTCAGGCTACAATGTTCTCATCAGGTGGTCAATCCCTTCCCCGTTTCATGTGTGTTTCTCTCGTTCACAGGCACCTTATGTAAGTACCTGTTGCTGATTCATGCTCATTAGACTCGCAACCAAAGGCAACAGCTCATGCCTGAACGAAGCTTATTTACTTGTTAAGTGGTTGATTGATGTGAAAATCAACACATCAAGGAGAGGGGGATGGACAGAGAAAGAAATTTTTCATCCACTGGTTTCTCCCTAAATGGTTCGTGTGGTCTGGGCGAGGCTGAAGCCATGAGTGAGGAACTCCATCTTGGTCTCCTGCATGGGTGGCAGGAACCCAAGCACTTGGGCCATCTTCTGCTGCCTTCCCAGGCATGTTAGCAGGGATCTGGATTGAAAGTGGAACAGCCAGGACTTGAACCGGCCCTCTGAAATGGGATACGGAGTTCAAAGTGGTGGCTTAGCCCACTGTGCCACTACAACACCAGCTTATCTTAACCCACTGTGCCACCACACCCCCGCCCGGCCCCCTGAAGCTTATGTGCTACCTGCATTTTCCCCAGGACGTGCCCTGCAGCTCACTGCACATGGAGTACCAGGCAGCACTGCAGCACCGGGCTTCGGGCCATTTAAAAATCAGCAGCAGGGGCGGGCTTCGGCGCGGTGCCTGGCTTGAGCCCTGGCTCCGCTGCTTCCCGTCCAGCTTCGTGCCGGGGTGCACCCTGGAGGCAGTAGGTGATAGCTCGGGTACTTGGCCCCCTGTCACCCCTGTGGGAGACCTGGATGGAGTGCTGGGCTTCCACCTGGCTCAGCCTTCACTGCTATGGGCACTTGGGGAGTGAACCAATGGATGGAAAACCTCTCTCTTTCTCAGCCTTTCAAATAAAACCAAATTAAGAAAATAACCAAGAAAAAGCATAAATGTGACAAACACGGCGACAAATAGACTGTGACAAAGGCCTTTGCTGAGGCTGAGAGCTGCAGCAGAAGGCAGAGCCGTGCCTTGTTTGGCCTCTGCTGGGGAGGTGTGGATTGGGCCTGCACACATGGTGATGGATTTGGGGATAACAAATACACTGAGTAATCACATGAATTCACAAGCACAGGACCCACCCAGAGCGAGCATCAACCACGCTCTCTCCACCTGCTCAGCTTTCCTCGAATTTCTTCCAGCAGTATTTTGTCATTTTCACTGCACAGGTCTTTGATATATTTTTCCAGATCTATCCACTGGTAGTTCATATTTCCTGATGATACTCAAAATAGTATTTTTTTTCTGTTCCAACTCCCAATTACTCATTGCTAGCATGGAGAAATACAATAGGAAAAATAAATACAATTGATTGTTGTACATTGATCTTGTGTCTGGCAACCTTGCTAAACTCAATTAGTTTGAGAAGCTTTCTCGTAGTAAAGCCTGTTTAGACTTCCCACCTGGATGATTGTGTCATCTGCAAACAAAGACAGTTTGATTTCTTTTGAGTCTCATGCCACTTATTCCTTTATTTGCTGTCTGATTGCACTGGGTAGAAACTCCAGTCCAGCGCTGAACGTTCAGAGTGGACATCCTATCTTGGTCCTCCTGAGAGGGGAGAGCGTCCCATCTTCTGTCACTGAGTATGACATTAGCTGTAGATTTTTAATACTTGCCCAAGGGAAGCGCAGGTTTGGGAAAGGTGCAGAGCTTGCTGGAAAAGCTGCGGTTCAGCAACCAGATAGCAGAGAAACTGAATGGTTGAAGCAGGCTGGAGCTGGTTTGGAGATGCAGGGCAAGGAACAGGCAACTCCCTGGAGTGTGGACAGGGGGTGCAGACCCTCAGCAATGTGGGCCTCAGACATGCAGCACTGTGGGCAGGCAGCACGGTGGGCACACAGCACAGTGGGCAGGCAGCATGGTGGGCACACAGCACAGTGGGCAGGCAGCACGATGGGCACACAGCATGGTGGACATGCAGCACGGTGGGCACGCAGCACGGTGGACATGCACAGGGATAGGTTGCAGCATGGAGCCCATTCAGTGGGAGTCCAAGTGTCAGAAGGGGCCAGAGGCCTTCAGATGCCTGGGGCCTGCAGAGGGCACACAGCTGGCTAAGTGGGAACCTCCATGCCACACGGGGGCCCCGGCTTCCGCAGGGCTGTGGAAAGGTTACCCACAGGCTGAGGTCGTAAGGCTGTGTTCTGGGCTGTGGCTGGGGTGAGAATCCACCATCGATCCCCGACCTTGCCCCCGTGCACTGACCTTGCAGTATCCTCCAGGGACAGCTTACACCCTCACTCACAGTAAGAGAAGTACTTAAAGAACTCTGCTGCGTCCCAGAAAGCGCACACTCAGGAACACTCGGACCCGACATGGGGTAAGTCGTTAGTGGACACAGTTGGACAGGACTTGCTGTCTGAAGCTCTCTCCAAAGCTGGCTGCAGCAGGGGCTGTGACAGTCCCAAAGGAACAGTCCTGGGAAGCGAGTCTGGGGCCCTGAGAGCAGAGAGCTGGCAGGGCTCCGGGGTGCAGGCAACTGGCTCAGCGCGGCTGGCACCCGTGCCTAATCCCCTTTTGTTTGCAGATCACGGCTCATCTGATGACCCAGGAAAACCCAGCCCTGCTCCTCTGTGTGGGAGTTGGGCAGCCTCCCCTCCCAGGCCCCACCCACAGGTCCGGCTAAGCAGATGGCCAGAATTAGGGGGCACAGATGTCCACGGGCCACACCCCAGCAACAGACAAGGGGCCAGATCTGACGGTTCTCAGTCCCCAAGACCACCCTCCCCGGAACAATGGCTCTCGGAACCCGGGATCCGTGCCCTCTGCATTTCCCAGACCTGGCTGCAGAGACTCCACCTGGCCTCCCTCGGTGCTGTCATGTCGCGACCAGGCTCAGCACGCGGTAGGGGCTCTGGGAACGTGGACTGCCGGGCTACCTGTGGCCCTCCAGCTGAACTGGGGCCCAGTGAGTGCTCAAGGCAGGCAGGAAGAAAGCAGGGAGGTGTGAAGCAGCTCCCTGGGGCCTGTGTTCAAGCAGTCTATCAGTTCATCCAACCGCTGATTCATCCCGCCACAGAGCTCTCATCAGCCCCTCTGTCTTGGACATGGAGCCAATGAGGCCCAGAGAGGTTAAGGAAGGTACCCGGGATCACACAGGAAGTGAGACCTGCGGCTCCAACCCGGACACTCTCCTAATCACCACAGAACCCTGCCTCTCCTCCTGCCTTGTGTGTATCTGTGGCCCTAGATGGGTGCTGGCACGTGGAATGTGCTCAATACAGTTACAGGATAATGGCATGCCAAGGACAGGAGCTCAGGTTGTCAACAATGCTCCTGCAGCACATGGTCCTACTGGCTGCAGCATACGGTGGCCTTGTGGCAGCTCCGACAAAGGCACCCTGGACCCCCGCCAGCTGAGAGGAAGGACTAGCTTGGTGGGAGGCTTGTTGTCGGTTTTGGAACCCAGGTCTGCAGAGCTCTGCTTAGCAAGGGCAATGCCTAATTTCTATTAGAATGAGCCAGAGGCACCCACAAGACGGGCCGAGCAGCTACTTCCGCTCCCCGACGTCGAGTCCTCCCCTCCTCCCAGCCAGCTGTTCTAAGGAGCCGTCACTTGGCCGTGGGCCCCACTTGTAGCTGTGAGGTATCAGTGGCAGCATGGGGTCAGTCCTCAGGGACCTCATAGAGACGGGTCCAGCTCTTTCCCTCCCTCCCTTTGTGCCACCACTAGGGATGAGGATAAAATGTTGACGCTCCAGCAGCCCTCCTGGACCAGGAGGTGACCTCGAAGATGGAGGCCGCTTGCTGAAGACAAGGAGAGGGGATCTGGGGCCAGCGCTGTGGTGCAGCGAGTTAAAGCCTTGGCCTGCAGCGCCAGCATCCCATATAGGTACCGGTTTGAGTCCCAGCTGCCCCACCTCTGATCCAGCTCTCTGCTATGGCCTGGGAAAGCAATGGAAGATGGCCCAAGTCCTTGGGCCCTTGCACCAGTGTGGGAGACCGGAAGAAGCTCCTGGCTCCCGGCTTCAGATCAGCTCAGCTCTGGCCATTGTGGCCATTTGGGGAGTGAACCAGCGGATGGAAGGCCTCTTTCTCTCTCTGGCTCTACCTCTCTCTGTAACCCTGTCTTTCAAATAAATAAATATTAAAAAAAAAAAAAAAAGAGAGAGAGGTGGGGGGGGATCCTTGGCGACTCCGTGTGACAGCCCAAGACTGCCGCCTCCCCACTCACGGAGTCCTGACGGGTGGAGCAACTTGACCTCACCCAGGTAGTCTCCCGGCAGAGCCTGGGCAGGTGCCTCTCAGCAGAACTCTCACGCAGGTGTCAGGACAGAGGCTGCCAGCGCGGCTACTAGGAATGCGGGCTCTTGGCAGTGGCCTTGCTCTGTGGGCTGTGGCAACTGCTCTCTGTGTTCTTGCAACATTCAAATCGCTTGCACCTGGGCCCTACGGTGTTCTGGCGGGCAACCCAGACCGCGCTTATTAAATTCCTCACATTCTGGTCTGCCTTCAAGGCACCAGCAGACCAAGCAGAGGCAATTACTGAAGGCTGCGGCAGGAGGGACGTGGTCTCAGTCCCACTGAAACAGGAAGGGGGCAGCACAAGCCCCCTGAGAGGGAATCAGGCGCCTGGAGCCACACAGATGATTGTGTATAGCAGCCCCCGGAGTGGGCTTCAAAGCGTTTCCCCCAGAACATTAGCTCAGGAGCCGCTAACAGATGCTCCGTGCAGAGGCATCAGGGATCTGAGAAGCAGTGCTCATTACTGACTTCTCAGAGTCCTTAGCTTGCACCAGGACTCGACGCTGGGTGAACTTGCAGTTGTTTTATCTGAGAAGCCTCTCAAGGGCTATCTTTCTGCTGTTACAAGAAACTATTTGGGCCGGCGCTGTGGCATAGCAGGTAAAGCTGCTGCCTGCAGTGCCGCCATCCCATATGGGCACCGGTTCAAGTCCCGGCTGCTCCACTTCTGATCCAGCTCTCTGCTATGGCCTGGGAAAGCAGTGGAAGATGGCCCAAGTGCTTGGACCCCTGCACCCGCGTGGGAGACTTGGCAAGGCCCCTGGCTCCTGACTTCTATTGGTGCAGCTCCGGCCGTTGTGGCCAACTGGGGATTGAACCAGCAGATGGAAGACCTCTCTCTCTCTCTCTGCAGCTTTCAAATAAATAAATAAATCTTTAAAAAAAAAAAAAACTATTAATAGATACCAGTGGTGGATAATCTAGATGTAGTATAGACATTCTGTAATTGAGAGAAAAATCCAGGAAGTGGGTACTGGGATTGTTGCATTTTATAGATGAGAAACTGAAGCTCAGAGAAGTGCCGTACCCCACAGGCACGAGACTGTGAGTGATGCAGAATTCCAAACGTTTCTGTCTGTGCCCACAGCCCACCATGCTACTGGGCCCAGAGAGAGCACTGGCCACATGGTGCACGCTGGCAGGGGCTGAGTGGACGTGGACGTGGACATGGGCATCTTGATCCTGTTTCAACTGCTTTGGCATATTGTGCTGCTCTACATGAGTGCCTGTGCTCAGCTCCCGGCACTACACGTCCCTGCCTTGCATCCGGAGCTATGACCGAGACTGGCGGGACATGCAGCAGGACCTCTGGGCCTGGGTCTAGCCCCACTGCCAACACACACACAGCTCCTGCCGACCTCAGCGGACCTGCCATGTGCACTACCCCTGGGCAGGCCCATCCATCGTGCACCTGGCGGTCCATACAGGAGCAGGCTCCTGGCCAGTCTAGGTGTGTGATCTTACATCTTCAGAGACCTGCGAAGCCCACAGGGTGTACTTTCTGGCTCTTGACAGAACGAGTTCTCTCTGCTTCAGATGAAGGAAATCAAAGCCCAAGGGGTCCCCACACACATCTGGCGGTTTCCCTCTGATTTCTTTCCTCCCTTTCTGGGCAGCCAAGAAGCAAGTGGCCTGTGCCCAAGCCCCGGGAGCGGAGACGGATCATGGCCAGGCGCCTGCCCCACCACCGTCCTCTAACCTGCAGGTCCCCTGCAAGTTGCCTGCATTGGGGCTGTGCAGGAGCAGGCTCTTAGAGAACTCAGCAACACCCTGGACATTGACTCTGTCGTATCTGCAGCAGGACTGGAGAGATCATTTACCTACCCACACATCCATGTCTGAATACAGGGATGTTATATCAAGTGGGTTAAAGAGGCAGTGACGATGAGAAAATGTGTTTTGGATAGAGGGGCAGGAAGGATCTTGCAGGAAATGAGCAGAGACCTCTAGGAAGCACTAAGAAACACCAATGGTTCCAGGCAGAGGGAACAGCAGGTGCATGGGCCTGGGATGGAACTGCCCCATGTGCTTATGAACAGAAGGCAGGGAGGGCCTGAGGCAGAGCCTACGGGGGTGCTGGGTGGCAAGTGGGCCTGATAAGGCAGGAGGAAGCCGGGGCAGGCAGTTATGGGCCCAGGAGAGGAGCGTGGTAATGCCTGCGGGACCATGGGGGTCCAGAGTGCTCTGGGCCATGGCAGGACCTGTTTTGACCAAGTGAAATCCTGCACTGAGAGCTGCGTCTCAGCACCACGCAATCTCCTCTGGATCGCTGGGGTGGGGTGTGGTGCTGTGAGATAAGACCGCCAGGGAGACAGGCAGGAGCTGTAGCTCTCAAGGTGCAGCTGGAGGCAAGCAGTTGTCGGGGCACTGGGGGCTGACAGGCTGCAGCACAGCCCCCGGGGGGAGGGGGGAAGGGGGCCTCCGCCCTGGCCCCCGGCCCTCCCTCTCCCTCTGGAGCGCAGGCCAGGCTGCCGCCGCTGGGAGCGAGTCTGGAGGGAGGCCCAGGTGTCCAGCTTCTTTCGCCAGTGTCAACACTGGCCTGGCCTGGTATTCCAGATCCTTCTCTCCAGGGCCTGTGACAGGGCAATGCCTTATGTTCTCGTCCCCCATGTCCAACCCAACATGCTGTGATCTGACCACTGCCCTAACTCCACAGTGGAGACACAGGGATGTGAAGAAATACTTGCGTGGAAAAAGCTTTTAGTCCCACTAGCCTCCTTACACAATGCATATCTGCTCTTCTGAGGCCAGGGCTGCAGCAGTGGGTAGAGCCGCTGCTTGCAGCACCAGCATCCCACATCGGAGCGCCGGTTTCAGTCCCAGCTGCTCTGCTTCCATTCCAGCTCCCTGGTAATGCATCTGGGAAAGCAGCAGAGAATGGCCCAGTGCTTGGGCCCCTGCACCCACATGGGAGACTCAAGTGAAGCTCCTGGCTTCTGCCCTAGCTGTCGTGGCCACTAGGGAAGTGATCCAGAGATGGAAGATCTCTCTCTTTGCCTCTCCCCCTCTTCTCTGTCACTTTGCCTTTCAAATAAATAAAATAATCTTAAAAAAAAAAAAAAAAAAAAAAAGGAAGTCAGAAGGGCAATGGCTGGCTTTAAGATCAAAGAGCCAGTAGCCACAGAGCCAGCTGATTTCCTCCCCTCTGCCAGGCCCAGGTGACACACCTAATACTTGCTGGACCAACTGGTTACCGATCCAGAAGCTCTGCTGTCCCTGACCTGCATTCCTAGCACAATGGTGCAGATCACAAGCTGTGACCTCGTCGCACCTCCTAGGGCAAAAAGATAGGGCACGGCAGAAACGAGGAGAAGCTGAACCCCTCGGGCCCCGACGCTGGGAGTGCACATGGTGCAGTGACCACGTGACTCAGCATTCTCACTGCCTGGTCTACACCTAAAGAAATGAACAACAGGTCCATGCCAACAGTCCGCAGACTGATGGTGGACAGCACATGGTGTAACATGGAGTAGCAGCAGGGGATGGAGTGCGGTCCAGGCACCCTCACACGTCACGCCAAGTGAAAGGCAGCTGTGCAAAGGTCTTTACTGGACAGTTCCGCTGACCCGCAATGGCTGGCATGGGCAACCCAGAGCCCAGAGTGGATTGGTGCGTGCCAGGAGCTCAGTGTGTGCCGGGGGTACAGAAACCACCGCAGAGGGGCCTGGACTGTAAAAACGGCCTCAAAGTAGACAGAGGCAGTGACTGCACAACTCCGTACACAAACTGAAAACCACAACGGTACATTTCAAATGGGTGAATTCCTTCAACCAACCCACAAAAAAAAAGCTCATGTGCCTGGGAAAGCAGTGGAAGATGATCCAAGTCCTTGAGCCCCTGCACCCACGTGGGAGACCCAGAAGTCCCTGGATCCTGGCTTTGGCCTGGCCTGGCCCTGGCCATTTGGCGAGTGAACCAGTGGATGGAAGATTTCTGTCTCTCCCTTTCTGTAACTGTGCCTTTCAAATAAATCTTTAAAAAAAAAAAAAAAAAAAGCACACAACCAAACCAGGAACACTCATCCTATTTTATGGAATGAAGCATTTCCTGGAAATAAAGCCGAGTAAGACCACTTCAAATACATAATAAAGGCGCTCCAGCTCCAGGTCCTTGCTCAGGCTCAGAACAGAACAGAAGCCCTGCTGTTAGTGTCACCCCCAGCAGCACCCAGTGGACACCAAGCCCTGGGCTGGAATGCGGCTTGTTCCCTCCCGGATTAGGCCGGAAGCCTGCCTTATCTGCCCCTCTAAGGCCCACATTCCAAACCCCTGACTGTGTCTGCTGCTTCCCCTGCGGGAGCCTGAGTAGTGGGCTCCTCAGCAAACCTCACCCACCCTTCCCGGGCCTGCTAAGCTCCAAGGCGCTCTCTCTCAGAAGAGGCTACAGGAGCATTTGCCTGCGAGCCTGCTAGGTGCCGGGCCGCGTCCTCACTCGGAGGGCAGCTCTGGTCACCCCCACTCATGGGACGGGACACAGGTTGCCGGGGCCGCGTGCAGTGGGGAGTTCCGTTCTTCCCAGCCCCCTCACCCAGCAGTCGTGAGCATGAGCGGAGGAGCACACATCACAGCCCCGGGCAGTAAGCCTCCAAGGGATTCCAGTGCCGTTCCTCCTGGAATGGGCTATTTGTTCCTCCTGGAATGGCCTACTCGTTGGACCAGAGGGCCATGTGCTCACTTCCCCAATCCCACCCCAACCACAGTAGCCTGACCAGTGCGTGTTCTCCAGGTATGGAGGCTACCAGCTCAGGCCACCAGGCTGCTCTGACCCTCTGATGGCCTACACTCCCTGCTGAGCGTTCCCAGCCCTCACCCTGCCCCTGTGGCCCTGAGCCCAAGCTCTGCTTCCCGCTGGGACTCCCTGAGGGCTGCAGCTGAGGACCTTGGTGATGACGGGAAGGGGGAATGGCCACATGGGCTCAGGCCCTGGGTCCCTCACTCCTGAGCACCTGCTTCTCAGGGCTGTCCCGGCAAGACCAGCCGAAAGCGGTTTCCTCCAGCTGCTGAGCATGGAGGGGCTGGGCGACCTTTGCTCTCTCACCCCCCACCAGGCAGGACAGGGGATACCGGCGTCTTGGCACTCCCAAAGAGCAGCAACAAATCACCAAACACGCGTTTTTAAATCACATATGGCTTCTCTGACCCCATCAAATAACTTTATTCACACAAACGTCCCTTAATTTACAAAGCCTCAGTCATTCATACACATTGGGGATGCACAGTGTTCGAGGAACTTAAATAGAATGTCTCATACCAACCCAAGTAAACCAAGTACAAAAAAATAGTCATAGAAAGTTGTTCACACGTAGGTCCTAGATTACCAGCTTCTGTGCAAAAAAAGAAAAATAGATTCATTAACTAGTATTTGAAACTAACTTTGTGTCTGGCTTAGTCTCCCTCTCGACCAGTCAGCAACCTTGAATGGAAGAAGCCACGAAGTGCACCCCCTGCCCTGATGCAGACACCCCTGGGGCACAAGGGACACTGCTTCCTCTCGGGGCCCCTCCTGGAAGAAAGCAAGGGGAGGGGATCTTGGGGTACCCCCTGCAACCTCAGGAGCCATGGGTTCAACTCTTGGTGGCAGCTGTAGATGCACTGCAGGCCAGCCGTGTGAGGCCCCCAGGGCTGCGACGGAGGGCATCTGTGCAGACGAGACCCCCGCGCCAGTGGCCAATACAGAGCAGGACCAGAGCGCTCTGTGTGCACCGGGAGGCCATGCCCAGCCCAGCACACAAGGGTGGCACAGGTGGCATCCTTGGACCTCAGCCTCCAAAACCGAGGGACCTGAACAGTGGCTGTTCTGAGGTTGTAGGCCCGAGGGGTCCTGGAGGCCACCAATTCAGGGAACACGGAGACCCACCTGGAGGGAGAGCCACCAGTATCTCCTGAAGGTGGGAGGAGGGCGGGGCACGGGCAGGGAGGGAGGTGGGAAGTGCGGGAGTGGGCAGGGCTGGGCCAGGCGGGAGCAGAGCTAGGGCCCCTCTGCAAAGGGGTGGCACCTCGACACCTGTTTCCAAGTTTCCAAAGAGACCAAGGCTAAAACCCAGACAGCCGTCCTATTAGGGTCTGTCTGCTACAAAGGTAAACAGCCAACGGCATAAAAAGAAAGATTCCCACCATTCCCAGCGCTTTTCCTTTTCTTAGAAAAAGACTCAGACAAAAATAATAATCTTATTGCTCCAAACACTGGTTTTCTAGGCCAGGAGACAAGCGAGGCTAAGGGAAGGAGCGGAGAGCCTGGGAGGGAGGGGCGCACTAGGGAATGTCCAGGGGCAGGAAGGCTGCGAGGAACGGGGACGCGGTCTTAGCACCACGGGGTTGGGGAGCAGAGGGGTGAAGGCCCTCACCCCGCCCCAGCACCTCTGCCTTCGCCTGCTCTGGGGACCCCGCTGGCAGCGCCGTCCGCAGGCAGGCCCAGTGCAGGCACCGAGTCCGCACCTGTGCTGGGCTCAGTTCTCCTCCAGCTGTAAACAGGGTATTTCTTAAGTAAACATTTAGTGCCTTCCCTCAGGAAGGCAGCCACGGGGGGAGGCCGTGTTGGGGCGGGAAGACAGAACTCCCTGTCCCAACGCCTCTGGGATGAGAAGAGGCTGAGGCCTGTGGCTTCAGTCCTGGGGCCCAGCAGGCGGCCAGATGGAGCCAGTCTGGGCCAGTCAGCCAGCGGCGTCCTCCTGACTGGAGGTAAGAGGCAGACAGTGCATCTGCCTGCAGCACAGTTCTTCCGATCTGGGCTAACGCTGCTCATGAGTGCCCGGGCGGTGGGTGGGGAGACGTGAGCCTGGCTCCAGCCCCCAGAAAGGGGACATCCACCCCTGTGGCGACCTGTGAGTGAGAAGGTGAGAGTGCAAGTGCCAGATGGACACGGAGAGGGTGAAGGAAGCCGCCCAGTCCCAGCTGAGCCGGAGGTCTGGTCAGGGGAGGACAATGGGATAAGGCACTAGGATCAGCCCTGCTCATTCCTTGCCCACTGGGACACCCTGCTGAGACCCAGCAGGGCAGGGCCAGGATCCTCCCTTCCCGTGGGCCATCCTCACACAGGTCCAAGAGAACGAATGACTGCTGTTTAAGGTTTGGAAACTCCTAGAACATGGCTAGGTCTAACAAACTTGCTGGCACTGAGATGCTGCCCCACAGAGGCGCTGATGGGTATGAGAGCTGGGGAGGGGGGCAACCAGAGGGAAGAGGTGGACAGCGGCTCGGGACCACAGGGCCGGCCCCAAGGACAGCCTCCACACAGGGAAGAGCCCAAGTTTGTACAGGCCTGACTTCCACCTAACTGGCTGAACGCCTGGGGGCACAGAGGGCCGATGTGGGGGGCGGCAGGGGGAGAAGGGGAGGGAGAGACAGGCACTTGGAGCTAGGAAAAGAGGCTCTGCCACCAAGCCAGTAAGGCCGGGAGCCGCAGATCAGGGGACGGGGAAGCTGGCTCCCCACCAGGCGGGCCTCTGGTCTGCCAAGGACTCGGTGATTCGCAGGAAAATAACAGTGCGGAAGCATGCCTGCCCCGAAGCTCATTCAGAGCTGAGAGCCAGGCCAGGGTGGGGAGGGGGAGGTCAGGGCCCGACTGCGGCCAGGGGAGCTGGGGCGCAGAGTCTGGGCACTGTTCTTCCCACTTGCTTGTGTGTGGCGAGGCAGCCGCCCCAAGGGAAGGCAGGGTAGGAATGTGCCCGAGAGGAGACAGGAACGCAGTCTCGGCGTTGAGGCCAGGGAGAGAAGGGGCCTGGTCACCACCTGCAGCCCTGCGGGGTCCTCTGCTAACAGCAGCAGCTGTCGGCCCAGGAGGAGGAGGAAGCCACTGCCCAGGGCCCAGGAGAGAGGCAGAGGATGTGAGCAAACAGGGCCAAGCTGGGCTCCGGGTCCTGCTGGTCTCTTCCCGACGCCCAGGCCTAAGGGATCGCTGCCCTGGGGGGACAGCCCGCCTTGGTCACACACCAACCATCTCTCCTGTCAATCTTATGCTGGTTTAGGTTCAACAAGAAACAAAAACGAACACAAAACAAGGCCTCTCCCTTTCCCGGGCCCAAGCCTATGCGGCCAGAGTGGGGAGGGGAGCTTTGGGGGAGCGCCTTCTACCTGCGACTGGAGAGCCAGAGGAGCCCAGGAGGAGAGGCCTCCTGCGGCTGCTGCAGGGGCGCTGCCAGTGCCGGAATGGCCAGAGAGCGACACAGCGGGCAGGGCTGAGAGGTCGCGGCTGAGAATGCTCTCAAGTGGTCAGGCACCCCGGTGGGCACCTGTCAGCCGCAGGGGTTCTAACCCACCAGGCAGATACCTCCCTGGCTGGGGCAGGTCCATTCTCTTCCATCTGACACGTTGACACTGAGGGTGGGCACCAAACGATGAGTCCCCAGGGGTGAGAGAGATGGAGCTTGACAGGGTGTGTCACCACTGGTGGCACCGTGGGTTCCGGCGCACAGGGTTCACTCTCCATGGCATGGCAGCCAGTTCCAGACCCCCGTTACCATGGCAATGCTCACAGCTGGAGCTTAGGGCGCCAGGCAGTGTGTCCAGCAGGTGGAGGGAGAGGCGTCGTGGAGGACCCAGCTGTGGCTGGGGAAGAGGTTTGGCACGACCGTTTCTTTCCCAAGCACAGAGCTGTGCTGGGGTGGCTTATCTGACCGCATCAGGCAGTGGGAGGCAGTCACCTTTCTGCTCCTCCCTCCAAACCCCTCCTCCCCGCCACACAGGGCCACACAGGCCCCCCCACCGCTCTAAGTCCTGGTGCAGCCTGGGGCTCCCAGCAGCTCAACAAGAACCCCCCAGCCGAGTCCGTCTGCAGCTCTGGTCAAACCGTGGTCTTCTCGGTGGGTCTTCGCTGCTGATCGTGTCCGAGGCCAGGACCAGCCCCCCAGAGTTGGGCAGTTCCCACAGGCCTTTCCCGGAGAACCCCCCACCTCCTCCCTGGGGAGCAGGCCTCCTCTGGGGAAGTGAGGTGCTATGAGCAGAACTGAGACGCTACGTGTAAAAAGAAAGACAACAGAGGGAGGGAGAAGGACAAAAGCAAAGTCGCTCCCTAGCCCCTTACAAAGATTGACAGGGATATTTATACATATGGCTGTCCACAGTGAACTTCTTTAAAGAAACGGGGCCTGTCCACAGCACGGCTTCCTGATCTTCTGAAGTTTCAACGGTTTAAATTAAAAAAGAAAAGGACAAAGACAAAGAAGTAAGCAACACTACAAGAAGAAACCCAAACAAAAGCTTCACATTGCTGGAGACCCAGCTGTCGGGAGATCGCCAAGCGGCCAGGCCACCACCTGTACTCTGCCGTCCTCTGTCCGGGACACGATGAGACTGGGGGTCCCCACCTGGAAGACAGAAGGCAGGCAAAGAGTGGACACAGGCTCAGCGGGCTGGGCGCTCCTAAATGCTTCACGTGGAGTAAGCCAAGCCTCACTCAATACAACTGCCCTCCCCTGGACACCTGTTCTCCCCTTCCAGATGAGGCAAGCATGGTGCAGGCTAGGTAACTTACCTGAGGTCGTGATAACCGGGGCAGACCCTGGGTGAGAACCCAGGTACGCTGGCTCCAGCCACTGATCTGTGCCCAAACCCCTTCCCTCCCCCCACCCCAGCCTCCCTGCCCCATTAGTTAGGACTGGATGGCCAGCCCTGGTTCCTGACTCCCCTCTTCCCTGCCAGGCCTAACTGTAATCAATTTTTCTTGCCAACCTCTCAGGGTTTAATGAGCCTATTTTAGAGATGGGAAAAGTGGGGCTCAGGCCTCTGAGAACCTAGCCAGGCTACCCACCGCAGCCTTAGAGCGGCTGGGGCTCTGAAGCAGGGCCAGAGTCTTCTGGCTCCCCCTGGCCCCTAGAGTCAGCATTAGATTCAGAGCCAAATGCTCAGCCCGTCCTGCGCACTGCTGGGCACCTCAATGAAGACAGGGTCAGGCTCCAGAGCTGGAGCTGGAGCTGAAGCTGAGTAGGCAGGCTCTGCCGCTGGACTGGGGGAACTGAAGTCCTCTGTCTCCCGCTCTCAGCACCCGTACCAATGGCACAGGCTATTACACACACACACACACACACATACACACGTCCGACTTACAAGAGTGCCTGTCCTGTCAGTGTTAGCTATGATTTGGGAGGACTTGGGGGTAAGACGGACCTCTTCTTCAAGGGATTTTTCTAGCAAAGGCCTAGACCTCGAAAGCCCACAGAGGCAAGTCTCAGGCCAGCGTCACTCCGAGCTGCCTGAGTGCCCCATCCCAGGCGGTGCAGCCTACTGCACACACAGTCGTTCTCACCCCAAAGGCCAGACCCACACAGGTCTTCCCTGTGTGCTGCCAGTTCCAGCAGGGGCCGCCGGCTCTGTAGGGCAGTGTGTCCTCCCAGCCATGCCCACTGCCGAGGGATACAGGGGTGCGGCGACACTGGGCGGTTTACTTCCCACCCTTCTCGCACTCGTGCTCCGAGGTCTAAGTAGAAGATGACTGACACAGTTGCCCAGCCTGGCCCTCCCCAGCCAACCGTCCGCCTGCAGAGACTCTGGACATGTTCCATCACACAGGCCGCCCACCCTGCCGTCAACACTGGTTGTGGCTCTCCCCCCACACCACGGGGCAGGGTAAACAGCCTTCTGGAAGGCAGTGTGGGGCAGTGTTCTCAGAGCACCAAATGTGTCTGTCCAGTAGCCTCTTAAAATGCACCCCTGCAAGTCCAGCCTCACTGTTAAACCCAAGTATTTAAAGGACTTCATGAATCAAGACGTTAGCTGAAGCATTAGTTCAATCATGGGCAATAACTCCCAGGAACCATCATCTCACTGACGCACTGCAGGAGGAGGGAGACAGCTGTGCAGTGCTTGCGACCACAATGTGGCTAAGCACTTGGCGGGCTCAGGAAAACGGTGGGTTGCAAGGCTGGGTGGTGCCCTGTATGACCACAGCCACGCAGAAACACACAGCGCCCACCTGAGGAGAGCCCGGCAAGAGATACACCCCAAAGCCACGCTTGTCCCAGCCGGATCCTGCTCTTTCCGGCCTTTCCCGATCAACACTGCGCATGCTCCACACTCTCCCACGTGACGTTTTAATGGGAAAAACCGAACGCTGAACGTGAAAAAACGGGCAGTCAACAGAAAGGTCCACGTGCAGGCTCCTGCCACAGAGTGGACAATGGAAAATTCTCCAACAGGAGGCCGGATGTGTGACTCCCACTCCACTGCACGGGCGAGGAGTGACCCAGGGGGGTCTGCAGTGAGGCAGGGGTGCTGGTCAAGACAGCGGAGAAGCACGTGAGCCAGAAAGAAACGCAGGGGTCCCCAGGCCCACTTTTGGCTCTGCTACTTCCGTCCTCTGCCTGCTACTCCCGCTCAACAAAACTGTGGGTTCTTGACTTAGAAAAATAAAACTAAGACACATCTCCTGGTGGTCCAGGAGCACCTCACACACGAGCTTTAGTTACCTAGTGCTTTCTCCCAGGCTTCCAGTAGGGGAAGCAGAGCAACCCCAGGACAGGGGGAGAGGGCTTAGGAGGTCCTCAGCATCCAGACACTAGGCCTCACGAAACAAGACCAAGAAGCCCAAGAAACTGCATCACACGTGATCTACTGTGTCCAACAGGAAGACAACCTCTGGGCCCAGTTAGGACCTTGCAACACTGCTTTCACCCCTCCACGAGCAACCAGGCTGAGGACAAGTCCTCGCAGGGGGCACCAGCCGCTGGGAAGCAGGGCTGGCAGAGGCGCAACCTCGGGAGGCCAGAGACCCCTGCATGTAATAAACTATGGAGCAGAGTGTGACTGCAAAGGTCACCCCAGCTGCCAGCCCCCTGCACAGCCCGAGGTGCAGGCGGTGTAGCCAGCAAGGGCCGCTGTAATCACCAGGTCCCCCGTGGGGAACTGCCATTTCCCCAGGGCTCCTCCGACTCCTTCAGCTGTGGCCCTGGCTCCGGACCTCCTGGTGGGCGACTCCAGGCAGCCTCCAGGTCTGAGTCTGGCCGTCCCTTGTGGGCAGGGAGAAGGTCAGAGGGCTCTCCCCGTGGAGAGGCCCAGCTCTAGATACACTGGAGGAGGACGGTGAAGGCAGTTCCTAAGCCCTGAGCAGGGACATGCCACAGTGCTCTGGCTGGGAGCAGCACTCCCTCCTGGGCACCCGCTGGCACAACAGATGGTGCAGGGCCCAGCTCTGGTAGGCTGTGCATGTGGCCCTTCATCCTAGCAGCTGTCACAGCTCCCCTCTGGGCTTGCCTCATCCCCCTTGGTGGGACCCCTGCCTCTAACACAGAGCTAACACCTGCAAAGCAGGTGACGCCTGCACTGCACTAACTGTGGTGAGGACGGCTCCGGCCAGGCTGCGTGATGGAGACCCTGGCCGCACGTCACAGAGATGGTCGGCGGCAGGACCGGCGAGGGACCAACTTCTCCAGAGCCTCCCACTCAGAGTTCCCCCGGTTTCCTCACTGGGTGCCTGCAAGGCTGGAATGGCCACAGGTGCCAACAGCTTGCAAGTGGCATGCTCCTGGGGCAGAACGTGACCCAGGCAGGGCTGCTGGCGAGTCCTCACCTTCCTTATTCAGCTCTTGGACTAAACTCCCCCAGCACATCTCACTTTATTGCTCTGTAACTGTCACAGCTGCACTCGCTCATGAGCATTTCCTCTAAGCCAGACAACACCCCAGACGGGCAGCTGCTTCCAGCCCTCCCATCAGCCTTCCCATCAGCGTCTCCCAAAAGGGACCGACCAAGTGCTCGACACCTGCCTTGTTTCGCTCCCAGTGACCCAGGGGCAGACGCCACTGTCCCCCGGGGGTGGGGGCCAAGGAAGCTGAAGCACAGCTACTAAGCAGCAGAGAGAAGGGGTGAAGCCCAGGTCAGTGTCACCCCGAGCCCCCGTTTTTAACACGGACCTCTGCAGTGTCGTCTTCTGGAGAGACAGGAGGAGACTGGTGGAGTTTCACACCCACTGAATCCCTGCACTGGTAAACAGACTCGCTGAAAAAGGCTCCCAGAGGGCTTGGCGTGGGCACCTCTGTACAGGTCTGGTGCCCAGGGCACAAAGCAGGATGTGGTGAGCAGCCTTCCAGCAAGTTCCCACGCCAGCCAAGTAGCTGTCAGGTGTGTCCAAAGGAACCAAATCCCTCCCAGGAAGGCCAGTAGAGCTTGGAGTGCAGAGGCTGGGGAGAGCTGGGGTGATCAGGCAAGGAGCACGAGCTGGCCACGGGACGGGCTCCCACCTGCCACGCCTCAGCCTGCAGGCTCGGAACAGCCCAGTGAGCAGAGGACTAGACCCTACTAGGAAACTGCAGCCTTCCAACTTTCTGGTGTCAAAATGTCATTTCTTTGATGCAATGATGAAAGTAGTGGGCTGATTTTAAAACAACGGTCCCTTCTGTGACCACAGGCCTTTGAGCCGCACAGTCCTACAAAACGCGGGAGTCTGGAACCACCGCCATGTCTGAAACTCGACATCCTCCCTGCAGTGGGCTGTCAGGGAGGAGTGCAGGCTATGTGAGGTAGAGGCAGGGTTCAAAGCCACGCTCTGCCACCGTCTAGCCCTGTCCGGGATCACAGCCCCATCCTTACTGGAGGAGTGAGGCTTCAGCACCTGGCAGAGGGTGGGGAACACAGGAAGACACACCCTCGCTGCTCTTGATGTTAGGAGCTGTCTCGACACTCTTTAAGGGGTCACAGGACTACCTCTAGCTGGCCTGGAGTCAGAACTTCGTTCCAGAACTTTGTCTTATGTCCTCAGCGTGCGGCTGAAAGAAAGGAGGTGGCGGAGGAGGGCAGCTCTCGGATACCCACTCGGAGGGCTGAGGATGGCAGCCTGGGCCACCCCATCACCACTATGGCTTCAGGGACAGCCAGGGAGTGGCAGAAGTATCTTCAGCACCTTTTGACCTGCTCGTAGCTAAGGATAGATTTTCAAAGTTTAGGGACGTGGAAATCTGCTTGGATCTTGTCTCTAGGTCACACAGAAAGTGTCACTGCTTCTGCTGAAAGGGTGGGCCAACGGCCCAGGCAACCACGGGCACTTGTCAGAGGCAGGCTGGCTCAGGGCTCCTAGGCTGGCCCTTCCTGCTGGCAAGGCAGAGTGGACACCGCTAGCCACACACGCACATTCTCTGCGCACGGGAGGAAGAAGTCCAGCCTCGGAGACTGGTGAGTGAGTGGCCAGGGCCAGTTCTCTCTGTTTCGCTCCGCCTCTCACCTGTTTAACACAAAGCAAGCTGGCTGGTATGCTCAGACCACAGCAAAGGATACACCGGGCATGGTGCTGCTGGGTGCGGAGCAGGAACGCACCCCGCCGCACTGCTGCAGCTGGGGAGACCTGGGACACGCTGGACACCACGCAAGGTTTACTACACCACAGCCTCCTCTGTCCACACAAAGGACCAGCAGGAAGTATCCCCATTCTACACGGGAGCAAACCAAGGCTCAGGTTATTCAACTGGAGCTCACCATGTTATGGAAAAAGCAAGCTTCAAGGTTTCCGGATCACAAGAGGGTAGACCTCTCCTTTTCTAAGTAGGGTCACCTTGCAAGTGAGTCATTTCTCATGTGTTTATCACACCAGAGCATCTGGCATCTCGCACTCAGACCTCACTGGCCCTGGGGCTTCGGTGGCCCCAGCTCTGCTGTCCATTCCAATCAGTCAGAGGCGCCCAGCTCTGTGTCGCATCATTCTCTACAGCTGAGCGGGCGATCATGGTGCTTAAAGTAGGCCACGCCAGGAACGCCTGTGCGGCGAGCGGCCCACTGCACCACGCAAGATGCATGTCCCGTCATCAGGGTGGACAGAATAGGCGCCAAGATGCCTGATGGAGCAGGGCTGTCTGCAGCGTGCAGGCCTACAGGAGGGGCACAAGAGGCCAGCGGCTGCACCAGCAGGCACCTGGAAGGCCTCAGGGCTGTGCTTCATGGTCTCTGAGCAAAACGAGGCACCCATCATGACATGGGCAGGCAGGGAAGGAGCAGGTCCTGGACACGAGAGGAAGCACTGCTCAGAGTGCACTGCACAGAGCAGCAGAGAGGTGCACAGTCGGGGCAAGAAGATGCAAAGCTGACATCCCTGCTCGACCCATTACTATCAAAGCATGGCCCCAGGGCTCCAGTTTTCTCCACCTAAAATGAGGAAATACCAACTTAGCCGGGTGTGAGGGCAGTGAGAACAAACGTAACGGGTACGGTGAGCACTGAGGTACTTCGGCAGCTTTCAATCACAGCCAGAACATACAAACCAAAACTCAGGGAAACCTCCCAGGTGTCGCCTGCTCAGGCAAAGCTTGCACACAGAGGACCTGGCCTCAAGTCAGTGTCTGCTCGTGGTGACTGCCTCCTTTCCGCGTGGGGTCTCAGCTCCTGTTGCTCCCTCGTCACTGCCCCTCCACTTTCCCCCCAGCTGTCACTCAAATCATCTCGCCCTCCCAAGCCCCTCCACACCCTCCTCCTAGGAGGCAGCCCCAAGGATCCAGTCTGGACAGGGACTCCGCTCTGCTGTCCCGCGAGCAGACATCGGATGGCCGCGGGCTCCAATCTCACCACCCCCTTCAAGCTCCTAACAGCTAGGGCCGGCCTGGCGCTTCCCTGTGGCTCTCAGGTTCCTATGCGATGTCTGGTTTTTAGAACCAACTCAACTACCTAGTGATTGATGGAAACTGGGAGTTAGTACCTGGCAATAAAAATTTAATTTGCAAACTGCACAGAATCATTCATTCAGCGTGACAGGGCTTTAACATCAAAATATGGTTCTAAAAATTCCTGCCTGGGCCCGAGTTCCCACATCGCTGCCAAGACCTGTACGCCCGTTCCCAGCAAACACCCCAGCAAGCAGGTGCACAAAGGGCTGCTCAGCCCCGCCTCACAAAGCTGGGCCGCCTCTCCCAGCACCTCTCCCAGCCCCAGCAGCTGGCAAGTCGGCGCATCCAACTTCGAAGCCCGGGCTATCTTCCCCCATGCTGCTCCCCTCTCCCACGCCTCCAGAGCTGGCGGGCAAAGTGAGGCGACTGTGGTTCCTGGATTGTCCTGCCATTGCACTGTCTCCTTAGTCACAGAACCTGGACTACGGCCTGGATTCCAGCTCTCGGCTCCTCTTTCCCTTCCAGGCCTTTCAGCAGGGGAAGCAGAGAGCCAGCTGTCTGCAAACCCACGCAGCTTTAGGGGGAGAGGGCCCGTCACATCCACGTGTGGCTGGTTGGAGCTGGCCTGGCTTCAAACTCTGCTCCCTGAGCCTAGGTTGGTCACAGTAAGAAGTTAATGAGAACAGAGTTGGGCCTGACAGACTTAGGTTTGGCTTCAACTTTGTGCACTTTCCCAGATCTTAAAGACATAGCATGGTCTCCTTCCAGGCCCAAACAATCTGTCATGTGGCAAAACTGCCTTGCAACTCCTTCCCTAACAGGCGGCTCAGGAGGTAGTGATGGGCTTCTGGTGGGGGTGCTGCCCAGCAAGGTGCAGGACTACTAACCTCCACACTGAAACCACAAGTGTGAAAGAAGGGGCTGGGGGTAGTTCTGCCAGGGGCGGAGCACCAGCCCTTGCATAGCTAGAGGTCTCCCTTGTGCCTAAGAGGCACCTACTCCCCCACACTAATCTCCTACTTATGAGGGTGTGTAGGGGAAGCCAGCCCCACGAATGCTCTGAGAGGCAGACGGTCCCCCAGGCTCTCACAGCACAGGCATCATCTTAGGGAGCTGCCTCCAGATGGCTTTCAAAAAAATGAAAGGAAAACACTGATGTTGCTGGGGCTGAGGGTGTGGGTGCAGGCGCAGGTGGGAAACCTGGCTTCCAGTCTCTCTCTGCTCCTCTGTGAGGTGTCAGGCCTTCACATGCCAACTCAAAGACGTGGGGCCAGCACAAGGGATCTTCACCTGAACTCCTAATTCCGAGGACACACAGCTCGGCAGCCCCCCAGGACCAGAAAGTATCAGAACAGAAGTCACGTGCATGTTCCCGGTAGAATGCCCCACACCACGCAGATTCTGAGAGGGGTCCACACACCCACTCTCCATCACTGCCTACAGCAAGGGCACCCACTCCAGCAACAGCAGCAGGCCTCAAGGACAGCAGGGTGTGGCTTACTGAGTCTAAGGGTATGAGAAGGGCTTCAGGCCAAGATGGTGCTGTTGCCACAGACAGACGTCAGCTTTATCTCGAGAGTGCCAGAAAGTTCAGTCAGGGCAGTGAATGGGTACACGCAAACCACAGGGAGTGGTCCCCGTGGAAGCTCTTGGACAAGGGGACTTGTTTTCTTGCAGCAGCAATCATGCCGGCACTGCTGATGCGCTCAATATGAAACCCTTTGACTCCTTGGAGGGAGCTGGGGCTGATATTAAAGGAAAGTCTGCCAAATGCACAGGAGTAACAGGCAAGACAGAAAGCTGTGAGATGTGGAGGTCTCTGGTCACCACAGCAGGCAGGGCTGCATGCCCAGTCACCTACCCTGGGCCACAAGACCCAGGACCATGCAGACTTGGTCTCAGGCAGCCGAGGTGGCTGGGGCACCGGGCAGATGGTCTCCCCTAGTGCCTCGGCTGGTAAACAGGCACTGGGAGGAACCCAAGACGGACCAGGGGAACTTCCTAGTAATTGGCAGCTAGCTATGTGGATACACTAATTCCCTTCCGCAATTTGTTAACTGTGGGGCTGAAACAAAACCTGCCAACTGCCTCAATTGGTCCCCAAAGAGACAGGTTCAGCTGCGGCTGCTGTGCTTAGCAGAGAGGGCTCTGGGGAAGACCAGGATCCCTGGGTTATCCTTAAGGGCTCTCTGCCAGAAGGAAGACCCGAAGGTGCCACCATGAGCAGAAGGGGAGAGAAGTCACACTTCCATATGGGCCCAGGACAATTTGTGGTTATAAAAGGGAAGGCGGAGACAAAACGGCACCCACAGGGTGGTCAGGGTGAAAGGAGACCATACGGACGTCTGGTTACAAGAACAAGGGCAAGGCCCAATGTGCCCAGGGGACTCGCGGGTGCCCCTGCTGCAGGGCCCGGAGACCTCTAGGGGGAAAGGAGGGAACCACAAGGCAAGGGTGAGGAGCAAAAGTGAAAACACATGGCAGCCCAGGAGACTGAGGTGATGAGAGCATGAGGGTGCCCACTGAGCTAGCACCTCCCAGACAAGGAGATGGGGTTCAGAGAGGGCAGATGACCTGCCCAGTCTCCCTGCTTGTCAGAGGCTGAGCTCAGTCTCCCTGGCCTGACGACAAGCCCCGTCACGTCACCCGTATGGGAGCATGGGGTTCCAGCTCCCCACTCCAGTGGCCGCCGCCCTTCCCTCGTGCGCTCAGGGCAGTGCCTGGGCAATGGCACACTTTGTAGACACATACTGCCAGCTGTGGCATCTTGGCTCCCTCCCCGGGGGGCTGACAGTTCTCCCTTCACTGAGACTGACTGACTCCCCTTCCTAACTACAGCCTCGCACACCACCACCTGCCCACCCAGGCCCATCTCATCCTCTTGGGCTGACGTACAAGGCTCCACCTTTGTGCGAACCAACTCAGTGACACTCTCTTTCCACAAATCCCCCACATTCTGGCTTTGCTCACGCCGTGGCCCCTGCTGAGAACACCCTGGCCTGTTCTCCTTTCCTCTAGTCCCATGTGAAGGCACACGTCCACAATGCTGCCATCCTCACCACCCTCTCTGCCGAGGGGCCCCGGGACAGCCGGCCGGGTGATCTCTCCTCGGTAGCTCAATGGAGAAGAATATGGGCTCTGGATCTCCAGGCCTTGAGCTGGCACTCATCAGCCACGTGGCCAGGGCCCAATCACTTCCTCTCACAGGAGTGACAGCCATACTCAGCAGAGGAGGATGCAACCAGATAAACAGAATCTGGCAAACAGCACGTGCTCAGCAAATTGAGGAGGGCGGGGAGAGACAGAGAGAACGCACAAACATAGCCCCTTACTTATTCTCTTATGCCTTGCAATGATAAGACTGCAGGTTAGCCTATGCTTTTCCTATCCAGAAAGAAATATAATGAACGCGTAACAAGCAGCAAGCTCAGAGACTAAGTAAGCACTGGCCAAATGAGAGCAAAAACAACCCTGAGGTCTCCCGCGTTCCGTAGAAGGAGATTTGGTGAACAGGTAGAGGGGCTCCGCCTCTACCCTATGCCCAACTATCATTCAAACCCAGCGCGAAGGAATTCTGAAGCCCTTTTGCCACTAGCTGCAGGCCAAGTCTATAGGCTGCAGTCCCCAGCTCCTGGGCCTTGCACTTAGAATGCTGAAGGCTATGGGACTGGTGCTGTGGAGTAGTGGGTAAAGCTGCCACCTGCAACTTCAGCATCTTTTATTGACGCAGGTTCGAGTCCTGGCTGCTCCACTTCTGATCCAGCTTCCTGCCAATGGCCTGGAAAAATCAGCAGGAGATGGCTCAAGCACTTGGGCCCCTGCACCCACATGGGAGGTTTGGAAGAAGCTCCTGGCTTTGGCCTGGCCCACCCCTGGTCATTGCGGCCAACTGAGGAGTGAACCAACAGACAGAAGACCTCTCTGTCTCTTCTTCTCTCTCTGTAACTCTGCCTTTCAAATAAACAAATAAATCTTATTTAAAAAAAAAAATGCTGAAGAGCATCGAGACCAGAGACCTTCTCCCTCCACCTCCCTCCCTCGTACTCATTTCCTTAACTCAAAATAGAAAGCATTTCCTAATTTACAAATTAAAGTGGCTCTCAAAACCAGTTCTTTAGCCAGCAATCATGGTCCTGCTGTTACGTAACTAATAGGGGGGAGGGGTCGGGGGACGGAGAGAGATGTGCTGAGCTAGAAGGCGGCTCTGCAGAACCACCAGGCTGCTCACGTGACAGGACCCTGCACAGGTTTTCAGTTCCAAAAAGCAAAACAATACAGAAACAACAAAATGCTATGCCCTTGAGACATATTATAGCTGAGTACAGATGCGAATGAAAAGCCAGGCCCGGCAGGCACTCCAAGAGAGGCTGATTACAAGGGGAAGCAAACTGAAAGACCTGGCCCTGCCTGTGCAGGTGCCTTCTGTCTTGCACCCAACTTGCACTGCCCTCCAGGAAGACCCAGATGATGGCGCACAACTCCCTACAAATCCCACAAGGAGGAGAGGGTGAGACACCGTGTATCCCGCCACCACCCCAAGCCACCTCCAGCCACTGGCTCTCACTTGGCTCTGCTCCTCTACCCCGTTTCTCCAACCACAGCCCACGCAGCCATCTGGGGCCAGGCTTTCCTCACCCCACCCCCATTCCAGTCCATCTGAGAGGCCACCGGGGCCATCTCACCTCTGGACAGCCACCGCTTCCTTACTGGGTCCCCTATTTCCACCTTGCCTCTCTCCAGCCCCACTGGCCACACAGCAGGCAAAATCATCTTCTCCACAGGTACGTGGATGACTAACTGACCTACACAAAGCTTGGCCTGGCCAGGCTCCATCTCCTCCTGGCCTCTGCACCTTGCCCACCTCGCTCTGACCAGCTCCTTCCCTCTCCGCTCAGCAGGGATATCTTCCTTCAGATCTGCTGCAATGTCACCTCCTCAGAGACTTTTTTCTGACTGCCTTGGGCAGTCGCCCATTTTCTCTCTGCTTCATCCACACACAAGTGAACTGTGTCTGTGGTATTACTTCCCCCAGGCCTCTCCAACTGAGGCCAACTATGTGGGGGGTGGCAGGAAGGGGGCGCTGCACGAGCTCGCACAGGAGCTGCAGGGCTAACTAGCTCTGCTGCCAGGCTGGCCGAGGAACTGGTATGAAAGGGCAGCAGGGGCTGCCACTACACAGCTGGCACCTGACGCCAGCTTCATAGTCACGTCCCAGCTAAACCTTGGGGGCAATCCTCGCAGCCTCATTTTCAAAAGAGGATGCCAAGGCTGGAAAGACGCCTGGGCCTGAAATGGACTGAGGCTAGGGACAGTCCTCTGTGAACCGCCAAACCTGGGACACAGCAGGTGCTTAATGCAGGCCTGTGGTGTGAACAAAAAAGTTTCAGTCCAAATTCAAAGATCTCTCTACTGAGAGATCCAAGTCCTTTGAGCATCACAGTTTCCCTGTGACCTATGCCCCAGTGCCTCAGTTTCCCCTTTCTCTAAGCTGATATCCTATCTACCAGCGACTTCCCAGGGCTCCAACTACTGCCTTGACAGTACTCCCCTGAGATGGTTATGTGGGGTGCAAGTCCACTCCCATGGGCAGGGAAGCCCACAGGGAAATCGAATCGTCTCTTCCTCCACCCCCTCCCCCAGGCACAGGTGGCCAAGGGCCTCTTATCACCCTGAGAGTCTGAGCAAGACTCGGCAGCCCAAGGCCTAGAGCCACATCCACCACGGGCAGGCTTAGGAACTAAGGGGATGGGGGACACAGGTGGTTCTGCAAGTACCCTGGATGAGGACCAAGGCCAAAGTCACAGCTCCAGGCTATTACAGAACCAATCAGAGAAAGCCAGAAGCCAGCAGCAGAACTGTCCAGGCCTCCTGACCCTTTGGCCTATATCCAAGCTTTCCAAGGGTGCTGGGGTAAATGGTGAAGGCCATGGTCATGTGTTTACAAGGGGGCTGACTGGCCCTGACCTCTCTGCTAGGGTGGTTCTCAGGCATGTGTGCCCTAAATTAGCATCACCTGGGGGCCCGATGGATCATTCCTCCCCAGTTTCGAGCTCCAGGTTTGAGGAGGAGCCAGAAACCCACCTTTCTATCAGGTCGCAGGTGCCGCTGCTGGCCTGCGAAGCATGCCCGGCTCAGGTTTCTCACAACACTGTGTGCACGTGTGCTGGGGCGGCACCTAGTGAGGAGGAGCAGGGCAGAGTGTGGCGATGCTTTGAAGGGATTCCCCAAGATCACAGGCTACAGTCTCCACCTACTAGAGCAGAAAACCCATGACATTCTCCATTCCTGCTACTGAACATGGAAGTGATCTTCTAACCACGGTTACTGCTGCCCAGGGCCATGTAATTAGGCTGCAGAGGGCTCACAGCTGGGCCTCCTATGGCAGCCACCTCCATCTAATTCTGCAGACAGGTGGGAAACGAGTGCCGGTGACAGCTGTCTCACCGTTATAGGACCTCAGAAACAGGGATGGAGTCTCGGGCTCTCAAAGGCTTCCTGTACTCTGTGTGGCCACAGCCTGGGCCCAAGACGCTCAGGAAAGGGGAGGGAGGAGGACCCTGCCTGGATCAGTCAGAGATGACATATGGCCTAACGGTGAGAGTCACCCTGTTGTTTGTCCGGGGCGTGCACAGTCACTTGTTTCTGCTGCCCCACGCAAACCCAGCGTTCCTTCCAAGCAGTCACCAAATCCAAGTTCTCAAGTCGGTTACTAACAACAAAGGATCTTTCCTGGAGACTTCCAGTTCTCTTTGTGTCTGGCCTGGGGAGCAGGGCCGTGCGGGTGCTGCCCTGCACCCTGCCCAGGCCAACAGCTCTCCACGCCCACTCCACACCCGATGCGCCCCAGACTCAGCTCTCAGGCAGGCATGTCTGAGGCATGTCCAAGGGGCAGAAAATGCACAGTCAACCCGCTCACATCATCTTGGCCATTTTCCCATCAGAACAGATAACGAACACTAAAACCCAACAGGACGGATGAATGCCAACGTGCTTCCCATCACTGCCAAGCCTCGGAATTCAGGGGAAAACAGTCACCGTTCCGAAGGCGACTTGCCCAGGCCTCCTGTCAAGATCATTCCTGCAGCCTGGGAGAAGAGCACATTTTCGCCTTCTTCACTGTGCCCTCTGGTCTGTCTGGGTGGCTCTAATCCATTCCTCCCAGGTCCCCAGACATCACTTTCTTTAACAAGGAAACAAAACACTGAATTCCTTCTGACCTGTGTATGAGGCAGGCTGAGTTATAGCTTTCCCCCGGCACCTCTTTCTGAAAGTAAATTCCTTTAAAGTTGGGAAATTCATGGCGGTGCTTTATGGTATTGATTTGTTTTAAACGTGGCTGGCAGTTTTAAGGCCTGCCGTGCCTCTGAATTCCAGAAGAGCTGGAGGAAGTCTCCATGCCCTCTGATGCTCTACAGCCAGGCAGGACGTGCTAGTGGCAACAGAGCTGGGGGGCTGGGGGCTCCCAGCTCTGCCCTGGTTTCCTGAGATACAGCCTTGGCCGCTCTCCCGGGCCCTGGGTCCATAGTGTATTCCACCCCTGCAGCCATGAGGACTGGATCAAAGCCTCTGGCATGCACCCCAAAGGGACCCCCACCTCTCTTACCTGCAGGGGCCAGCCACAAATGCCACTCCTCCAGGGGTTTGCAGCTGGCCTAGGCCCCACGGAGCCATGCCCTGCCACAACCCACCATCTGAATCTAGCCCTGCTACTAAACTGTAAAGTTCCAAGGAACAACACTGAAGTCTAAATGACGCAGGCCACTCCTGGGCATGCCTGCCACCTGCCAGCAGGGCTCCTGCCTACCACATCTGACTGATCTTTCACCATGCGGTGGCAGGCAGGCCCTTCAAGTCAGCGAGACCTGGATGATGGAGTCCCTAGCTTCGGTGGGATTCCACCAGTGAGCTGGCAGGTCTGCCAGAGGAACACAGCAGCCCCGCCTTTTTGCTTTTGGGTTTCACCAACCTTAACCCCATAGGCTGGTTTCAGTCAGAGCAGGCTTCTCTGCCACAGTCCCAGTGTCCTGTCCTCACAGCTGGCACCAGGCTGCTGTCACACTCCCCTGGGTCTGTGCTCTCGCAGGTGTCAGGGTGGGGATGCTGGGGTCTTTCACCTTTAGGCCATTCTGACCTCCGTCTGCTCCTGTGCCCGACACCTGCCGCTTGGTTACTCAGGTGCCTCCCTCCCCAAGCCCCCCACCATGTTTGAGGAATCTGCAGGCAGGCTGGCCCAGCTGGAGGGGCAGCTGGTAGCCCTGTGGCTGTGAGGGACACCTCGGCATCACTGACACCAGGTTCAAGGACAAACCTGCCGTCTGCCTCAAAGTGAAAGCCCAGCAGAAGCTTGAGAACTGGAACTGCGGGACTGCTGGTCAGATGCACGTTTCCTTCAAGCCCTAACTCCTCAAACTTTGGGAGAGTGACCTGCAGCTTCTCACCCGCACAACGAGGGCAACCGACAGAACAGGCTGCAGACAACATGTGGGAACGGTCCATGCCGAGTGCTCAACTCAGGGCAGGATATAAAGGGGCTGGCCTCCCGCCTGCCTCAAGTCTGTCGGCCCCTCGAAGCTAGCTTTGACAACCAGTAGCTATAATCGTCTCTGTCCCTGGGCCTGGAGGAAAAGGTAGTCAGAGGGCTCCCTAAACCACCAGGCAGCTTTGCTCACAGCTGGATGGCCACAAGAGCCACTCGGATGTGCCCAAAGGGACACTGTCCAGGCCAGGTGGAGCCAGGAATGCCAGAGAGCACAACTGGGCCTTGACGTCAACAGCCCCGGGGCCAGCCTGTCCCCTCCTGGACGCCTTTGCGTCCTGCAGAGCTGTGAGGGACAGATAATCCCTGGGGGCCGCCAGCCCCATTACATAACGGACAGCTCAGCACCTCTGTGGATGCAGCAGGAGCAATCAGGAGATGGCAACAGCAGGCCACTGGGGAGCTGCCTGGGCCTGACAAAAATACCAGCCTTCCCCACCTGGGGAGGAAAACGACTTGGAAAACACCAGGAACGAGACGGGGCCCCTAGGGACGTATCTCCTTGTACACGGGTACCCAGAGCCACCTGGGGCTTCACAGTTGATGTATGAGCTTCAACTCTCTGGCAGGGAAAAGAACCAGGCACCCTGAATCCTTACTCCTAATCCCTCCCTCCTCCACGCCGGCACAGCTCTGCCATGTGCTAGTGACATGGAAGGCAAGGCTGTGACCCTCACTGCACAGACAGGGACCCAAGAGGCTCAGAGGTTCTGGATCCACCTGGATCAAAGATCAGAGACCCGCTTCCCTCCCCAGTGAGCCCTCTTCTGTAACTAGAACCCCCAACTCCTAAGGAACTACCAATCCACCGCGGAGTGCAGGCTGGCACTTCCCTCCTTCCAGCAAGCCCAGCCTCTACCAAAGACCAAGCTGGGAGCAGCTTCTGAGTAGAGTCACATCGCTGGTTCTGGCCCCTCACCCGGCCCCCGGGGCCTTCTCTGCTTATGCTCGCCTATGGGCTGCCCACAGAGTCTCAACCTGTACCGATCCCACGGAAGCCTATGGAAGTCTCATCTCTGAAGACTCAGGGCCGGGTGGACAGGGCAGTCAGTCTACTTCGATGCTCAGCTGTCTGAGGATTTATGCAAACACCTGGAATTCACAGACGCTTCAACGAGGTGATACAGCATGCTGGTCAAAGCCACTGACTCAGACCCGGGTTCAAGGATCTAGGCTTTGCCCCTTGCTACCTCTGTGGCCTTCAGGAATTGACTTGAAAAGAAATAAACTAAACAATGGTCACAAAGCCTTTTAACCCTCCTCCTCATCACCTCTGGTCACCACCGCCATGGGCACCCTTCTTCACAGCTAAACCCTCAGCAGGGCACCTGGCAGGCTGAGAGGCTATCTCACCGGTGGTCTCACGCTGCCACCCCCAGGGGGAAGGCAGTCCTGCGAGGCAGGGACTAGCTCATGACTGGCTTGGGCAGCAGGGCCAGGAAGTCCTGCTTAACAGAGCAGGGACCTGGAGACCTACCTGGGGTCCTGAGTTCCTCATTTCTCACCTAAAATTCACTTTTTAATTTATCCCCCAGGGCCTCTGTTTGGAAGACTTTGCTATTTATAACAAAGCACATTAATTAGGCATCTCTTGTCCATCTTCTGGGTTTTGTATCACTGTGGATTAACCTGACACTGAGAGCGTGACACAATTTTGGAGGAATTCCTATCAGGTCAGCAGGAAGAGCTTCTGGATCCCTACAATAAATATCACTAGGGATGCACGAGGGGCCCGGGCAGCACCAGGACAGAGGTAAAATCTGAAGCTCAAGGGGAGGGGCCACAAGGCCACCCAGCATAGTCAGCCACGGGCCACGTCCTTGTATCCCAGGCCAGGGACAAAGGGAGCCACTTGTCTTTTTGAGATGCTGGGCAGCCACCAAGATCTCAAACACAGCAAGGAACATTTGCCCTGACTCTCAGGTCACACCGACATCTGCTTTGCTTCAGCAGGCCCCAGCTGCCCACTCCGGATCGACGTCCCTCAAGGACCTGGCTTCTAAAGGGCCCTAGAAACGGAGGTTTGTGTACTGGACGGCAGACTTGGCCACAAATGCAGCTCCGTCATCCCACAACGCCCTCCTCGGGAGCAGGCGGGCGGTGGCACCCAGAACACCAGTTTGGCTGGCTTCTGGCTTGAGCTGAGGCTTGTGGCTGGCCAGCAAGAACTATGGGAAATGATTAAATGTCTTCCAAAAGTGACAAATACAGAGAGACAGGATCCATCCTTGAATAAGCTTTAAAATTAGATACACTTTTCTGGAACAAGCAATTGGACAGGGTGGTTCTGAATACAGCTTTGTTTTTGCAAGAAGTCTTTGGTAATGCTCAGAAGCAAGGCCTCTGAGGATGGCTGCTTTCCAAGGGACACGTAAGACAACAGGTCCACCCCAGGCCAGGTGGGGCCTAGAAGTCCACTGGGCAGCCTTCAACCCGCACATCCTAATCAGGGCACTGCCACAACTCCCTGTGATTCCCAACAACCTCCATAAAATAAAGCTGGCCAGTTCCATTTTGTAGGTAATAAAAGCAAGGCCCAGGCCAGTGCCACGGCTCAACAGGCTAATCCTCCGCCTTGCGGTGCCAGCACACCGGGTTCTAGTCCCGGTCAGGGCGCAGGATTCTGTCCCGGTAGCCCCTCTTCCAGGCCAGCTCTCTGCTGCGGCCCGGGAGTGCAGAGGAGGATGGCCCAAGTCCTTGGGCCCTGCACCCACATGAGAGACCAGGAGAAGCACCTGGCTCCTGGCTTCGGATCAGCGCGGTGCACCGGCCACAGTGCGCCGGCCGCAGCGGCCATTGGAGGGTGAACCAACGGTAAAGGAAGACCTTTGTCTCTCTCTCACTGTCCACTCTGCCTGTCAAAAATAAATAAATTAATTAATTAAATTTAAAAAAAAAAAAAAAAAAAACCAAACAAGGCCCAGAGAGGTGAGACGACTTGCCTGAGGCCACAAAGCCCAGCCCATCAACCACAGAAAATGCAACTGGATCCCTGCCCTGTCATCAGGCAACACTCCTTTCAGGAGAATTCCAAGTTCCCAACTCAAAGTGCGTTTCTCTTACTTTTTGCAGAAAAGCAGACACCATGTAGCCCTGAATTAAATGCTAGCTGAAGTCTACACTCCTAGATTACAGAGGTCGCCCGAGGTCAAGTGTGTTTACTACAGGCAGCTGCAGCAGAGGCGTGACAAGCTGGCCAGCAGCCAGGATGCTCCGGCTCCAGGCGTTTCTCTGGCGCCCTGAAGACACCCTTCTCGCCAGGGCTGCAGCCACCACCCGCGTTCAGCTCCTGTCCGCAGCACAGCGCCTCACTGCACGCTGGCTCTCCGAGGCCGGCCCGGGCCCAGCCTTTCCACAATGACAGCAGGACATGGTCTGCCCTCTTTCATTCGCTCCTGAGTGCTCGCCCGCGTCTTCCAGCAGCTCCACGCTGAGTGGCACGGCACCACTCTATAAAGCAGAAGGAAACGACAGTCCAGCCGATGACGGCCACACTACAGATCTGCAACCACAAAATGATGCCGCTCTACCAGCTGGACTTGGTTTGCAAAATAGTAATTTTCCATACAATATATTTAACACTCAATTGTTTCACTGTTATTTATTCATTCATTTGAAGGGAACATTTAAAAGATCCTCAGTATGAACTTAATACTACAAACGTCCACAGCTATAACCCCAAACCCAAACCCCTGGAGTCCTCAATTTCAAGAGCGAGGAGCGACTTGCAGATCAAAACTTCTGTGAATCACCGGTCTGTGCGTTCTCTGAGATTCCTCTTCCCACCCCTCTCTCAAGGCCACTCTAGGGGCCAGCACTGTGCTGCAGTGGGTTAATGCCCTGGCCTGACCCACCGGCATCCCATATGGGTGCCGGTTCGAGACCCGGCTCCTCCACTTCCAATCCAGCTCTCTGCTATGGCCTGGGAAAGCAGCAGAAGATGGTCCAAGCCCTTGAGCCCCTGCACCCACGTGGGAGACCGGGAAGAAGCTCCTGGCTCTGGATCAGCATAGCTCTGGCCAGTGGGCCAACTGGGGAGTGAACCAGCGGATGGAAGACCTCTCTCTCTTTCTCTAACTCTGACTTGCAAATAAATAAATCTTTAAAAAAAAAAAAGGCCACTGTACTTAGGGGTTCCCCAGTTAATTGCCAAAACCACACAGGACCACAAATGGCTGCCTACTGCTAAGTCCTCCGCGCAGGTCTTAGCTCACTCAAGCTCCAGGTGGCATATGCCACGACCAATCACCTCCTCCTCAAGTCCTTGCCTCTCTTGCTAGCTCTTTCCTTTCTCCACAGCTCCAAGGCCGGACGGCCCAGGAGCTCAGTTCTCTGCTCTCTGGTCTGCACTCTACAGCTCCTTGGCAGTCCCTAGTTTCTATCTGAAGGCTGGCCCCTTCCCTTGAACCCCACTCTCATTCACCTGTCTACTTTACATCCGCGTTTAGATTCTATATAGGTGTGACAAACTTGCAGATGAAAAAGCCTATCTTCCTACAACCCAGCCTACTCTCCCAGTATCTTCCCAGCATTATTTGGTGACAACTGTATCCTTCTCATCAGGCCAAACCCTTGGAGTCGCTGTTAATTCCCCTTTTCCCATAATTCACGCTCAATCCAGCAGGAAACCCTGTTGGATCTGAGTTCCAAGTTTACCAAATCCCTTCACCACCTCACCTCTGCACTGCTTGGAGCCGCCAACATCTCTCACCTGGATTGTCAAGGTCATTTCCCATCTCAGCCCTCACCTGCTGCCTTACGTTCTTTTTAGCGCAGGAGACGGAGACCAGATTATGCCACGACTGTAAGCACCAGTGGATTTTCACCTCTCCCCAAAATAAAAGCCGGACTTGACTCCTGGTTACCTCCCTACCCTCTTTTCTTGTCTGCTCCACCTCTCTTGCCTTTACCCTGGCTGTGATCTGTTTGGGACACTCTTCCCTAAGAAATCCAAGACTCACTACCTCAACTCCTTATTTTTCTTCCAAGATCCCACCCTGAACCCTTCCATTTAAAAGCACAACCCTCACCGCCCAGCACTTAGCACTTCCTAATAAATTGCCTATGCCTACTATCTGCCTGACTTCCCAATTGAATGGAAGCCCTACAAATGCAAAGAATGCTGTCAGTCTTGTTCACTGAAATACCACCTGTGCCTACAATGGTACCTGGCAAAAGTGTGGGAAAAAATGCACTAAATGAATAGATGGATCAAGCCTCTCATTCTACCTGGCCAGATACAGGTCACCCACACCACCGACTTGAAGCTTTTGGCACCACAAGGTTTGGCTCTGGGCACACAGACTCGGGCCCAGGATCACAACTCTAAATGCCCACCCAGAACTGGGAAGGACAGGCTATAGTCAAATTGGCACCACTGGTACTTAAACTCGTAATCTATCAGAGCCACACAATTCAGTTGAGACGCTTACCTGTAGCTACATTCCTAGTTCCTAATCTTTTCTCCTGTTTAAGGCCACCTGTTGTCCTAGATGAAGGAATCATCCCTCTTGAGAAAGAACTTCACCCTGCAAAGCAGCACAAATCCCAAGTGCTGTGCCCAAACAGAAGCCCTGATCTCAACATGTTGTGACAACTCCATAATCCTAACCCAAACCCAGGTGCCTCTTCCCATGACAACCTTCTTGCTGCACCAGAGTAAACCTGAATTCTAGATTCTTTCAAAAGCAGAAAAGGAGATGGAAATGGGACGTGACAGCACGAAACGTAATTAAAATGCCGTCTAGCCTAGTCTTGTGGCTTGTAACATACCGCTACTCCAAACCTAGCTGTGGGGAATGTTGTTCTCTCACTCAGTGGGTAGCTGGACAAATTGGCCTGACACCTGGAAGGTACTCAATAAATGTCTGTGGAATGGAGAATTCAAGCTAGTGACTCACTCCAGAAATACGCACTCTGAGAGCACCACAGACATAACCAGGCTCAACTTGGTGTGAGCCAACTGCACCAATTAACGAGGCTGAGGAAGAGAAAGGAGAGCCTCGCAGTGACCCAGGTGACGCAAGGCCCTGTGCTGAGATGCCCGAGGCCTCTCCCTTTGTGGTCACTGGGGTCAGCACTGTCTCCCACTATCTGGGAGTCTCATTTCCAGTTTGGCAAGTTGATGTTAAGGAAAAGGCAGCTCAGAGTAAGACAAACCTGTCCTTAACTCAGCAGGGCTTGAGCCTTGCAGGGCTGTGAAGGTGAACCATGTGGAAACACCTGCCCCGTGCCGGGAGCCATCTTACTTCCCTTGCCCATACTAGGACCCTGCTCTGGTCCGCAGAATGACTGCTGCTGCTCTTGGTACACGCTTTCGTCTGTCCAGTGCGCCAGGCTCCTGCCGGCTCCTGGCCCCACACAGAGGTGGGTCCTTCTACCTAACACACCTCTGCCCTAATCCCGGTTCTTGCCTCTGGACACTACCAGCCCTTCTCCCCACCCTTTTAAGGAATGTTAAGGCCAAGTTCACACAACACTTCACTTTAAAACAACTGTAACTGATGTCTCTCCCCAGCTCAGCTGCAGAACTCATGGGGATGGGGAATGTTTCTGATTGGGTTGATCACGTAACCCACAAGCCTAGACAAATGAAAAGTCCGCCACACATCTAGTAAGCAGAGGCTTCCACATGAGTATCCACTGTAGTATGTACAATGGAGAAACAGCCTGCTACCTGAACTAGAATGGTTCAAGTAGGGTACCCAAAATGGGATGTCACACTCAGGAAACTGAAATCCACGCTCAAGTGTGATGGGAGAAGGCTCCAAAGAGTGCAAAGTACAGGGAGCAACGTTCCATATAACTACAAGGCTTAAACTCTGCGGAACTGGATCTGATGACAGGGACAGGATCAGGGACGGTATTTACCCACTGAAAATAGCATTTTCTACAGCGAGCAATGATTACTTGATGGTGGGAACAAGAGCTTCTTAAGAACCTTAAGGGACAGCTCCAACGCAACCTGCTCTCAGACTTCTCTAGACTTTACGGCTTATATTCAAATAACCCCACTCTCTCCTGGTCAAGACTTGGGGAGATGGTGGAGAACAAGCACTCGGATCTCTTGCACCCCCCTCCCCGCCCCGCCCAACTCCAGCGTAAAAGCTCGGTCCAGCAAGCGTTCGTGTTCAAGCACCGAACAAGGAGAGTACTCACCTAGTTTAAAACACCCAAGATGCTCAGCCCTGAATTTTAAGCAGCACATGTGACCTGGTCCATTCTGGTTTCAAGTTCAAAGGCATCAGGCCGGTCCTGTGGGTTAGCAGCTAACATGTCTTTCAAGAGCTGCTTGATCCCCTCAGACATGGAAGTCCTACGTTTCTGGGGGATGTGCAACTCCATCTTTGGGTTTTCTAGCAGCGCCTCGCCAACAGGGACGATCTCAGTGCCCTGTTTGATGTAGGTCCCCAGGAGCTCCTTCTTGGTCTCAGAGTCAATAAAAGTGATTCTCTCTATCATTGCCCAGATGATAATGCCCAGGGCAAAGATGTCCGCCTTGGCCGTGTAGTGCCCCTCCCAGACTTCGGGAGCCATGTAGAAGTCCGAGCCGCAGGCAGAGGACAGCCAGTACTTGTTCACATTCACATTTTTGTTGTCTGGATTGCCCTCTCTGCCACGGGGTGCCAGCCCGGCACAGACCTTGCTCAGTCCAAAGTCTGCCACCTTGAGGATGGGGGTGCCCGACCGCTCGGTGATGAGAATGTTGTCCGGCTTTAGGTCCCTGTGCACGATGTGGTTTTTGTGCAGGAAGGCAATGGCACTGGTGAGCTGTAGCATGAAGCTTTTGTTGGTGGCGGGATCCGGCCTCCGAGACAGGACATACTGATTCAGGTCTCCACCTTCACAGAACTCCATGACAAACCAGAGATAGCACGGCTCCTCCGCGTAGCCCAGGATCCTTTCTCCTGGATCAAAGACAGGAAGGAGCGCGAGTGAGACGGACACACGGGCACAGCACTATTAGAATAAAAGAACGCAGCGTTTTAAAGTTCAGAGTGACAGAGGTGATGAACAAGAGGTGCTCCAAGAACACCTGCATAGCAGGTACCACACCTGTGCCTTTCACACACAGGCCTGTTTCTACCCACAGCAGACAAGGTCAATACACAGGCATGAGGCTCCGATCAAGCACTGGAGTTTGGAATCAAGTTGAGGTAGGAACTCAGTTCTCTGCTGTTTGGTGGACTAAGAAGCTATGTTTTCCTTGTGTGGTCTTCAAGCAAGCAGCTCCCGCCCATCCCTCCCAGGGTACTGGCCATGACACAGGTAAGGCAAGAGAGACAGCCATTAGATGTCCACGGCTTCTGTCACTGTTACTCCGTGCCAGGCAGATGACCTTCCCTCTCCTCTCTGTTGACCTGTAGAAGGATTCTCATGAACACATCTGGACTAGCACTACCACTCTGCTTACTTCTGAATCACCCTCCAATCCATCAGTGGACTCTGCTAGCCCACCAGACGCCTAGCACGGGCTGGGCACATAAAGAGCCCCATCTACAGGAAGCTGAGTGACAAGGACCTACAACAGCGGGCCATACCTGCATCAAGGTCAACTTCTAGGAACAGTGAAGGGTGGGCAGGAGTCCCCAGGTCTGAGGACGTCATCGGCTGCAGGACAGGCAGCAGTGTAGCAGGAGGCAAGAAGGGAATTCTAGACCAAGAGACGAACTGGACAACAGAACACGGGGACAAAGGAATGGAAAGGAAGTCCGCTGGGAACAGTGGCATCTGAATTAAGTTGTGTGGTCTTGAAACTCCAGGAAAGCTGGTGACTAATTCCTCTACGTAAATCTCAACTGAGGCAGATGAGGAAGCTGGACTGCAAGGGAAGGGACCTGCCCTGCATGGTCACTGGGCATCTGGACCTCAGCCAGGACCTGAGTCCTCCAGGCCCCCGCATGCTGTACCCATTATAGCAAAAACAAGGGCTACACCTTCTCAGGAAGACTCTGCCAGAAGGTTCCTCCCACTAGACTTTTATTCGACTTTATTACAAAGAGAACCAGGTACACGACTAACCCAGTAGCCCCGGAGCTCCAGGCTGAGACCAGAGATGACCTGACATGCAAGACAAAAGCTTTAGGTTTGTGACCACAATCTGACAGGCCTCACTTCCCTTGTCATTATATAATTTTCTTGTTTCTATTACTCTCAATCAGAGTAATACAGGTAGAACCAGTTTAGGGCAGATGGGTTTCTTTTTTTAAAAAATCAGTTGCTTCCTCTCTCATAATCCTCTTTCTAGGTCATTGGCTGAGTGGGTCGAGGTGCTGGATCTAAAAACACCAGAAAATGAAGCAGCGATTTGAAACACAGATCAGCGTCAGTTGAAGAGCAAAGATCTGTTAAGGGGGAAGCAAGAAACGTCTCCTGGTGGCAAAGCCAGAAAGGAGTTTAAAAGCCATCAAATTCCTGCTGAAGGGCCTGGTCAGAAAACACTGAAACTTCGGGTGGGGGAATAAAGGGTGGGGAACGACATTATTTTATATACAAAGTTGGTAACCATGGTAACTGAAGTAGAAAGAAAACAAGTCTGCAAAACAGACTGAAGCATAGGGCTAGATTATGAGAATCCAAGGGAAGACAAAAAGGCGTGCACATACACACACTCACAAGTGCCCTGCATTAGTGAGTGGGTGGGGGAGACGGGCCCCTGGAAGGAGACGCCTGCTCTGAGTAAGTCAGCTAAGCTCAGGAGATGCTAAAGGCCGGGTGATTAAGACGCCACCTGGGACGCCTGCATCCCCTGTTGGAGGGGCTGGGTTCAAGTCGCTGCTTCACTTCAGACACCATGTGACGGCTCAATCACTCGGGTTCCTGCCACCCACGTGGGAGACCCAGATTGAGGTTCTGGCTTCCAGCTTCGGTGCTGGGGGATTGAACCGGCAGATGGAAGATATCTGTGTATCTCTCTGCCTAAAAAAAATAAATTTTTTTTGAAAAGTGAAAAGGCGGGGCCGCGTGCTGAGAGGGAAACTCTGGATAGGAGGCAGCACCATCAGACTCCATCAGTGAGCATGGCAGGAGGGAACACCGGCCGGTGCTGCTGCTTGTCCCGGAGACAAATGACTCTGCACGGAGTCTGGGTTTCAACCCCGACTCTGCCCGCTGCAGGGTGGATTCTTAGTGCAAGGAAAACGGGGAAAATGAGGAAGGGTGGAAAGGCAGTCAGAACCTCGGCAGTCCCTGAACCTCTCTGACCTCCATCCTCTCACGGATCAAACAAGACTGACACCTCCCCGACACGACCGCTGAGAGCAAGGGACGGTGCACAGTGTAAGACACTGGGACTTTGGGGATCACCAAAATCAACCTTCCCACTTGACCTTGACAGAGTCCTTGGGAGTCACCAATCTCCACAATCCTGGTGCTGCTGCCCAGAAGATCAAGATGACAATGGGAATTCCATCTAAGTTGTCCCTGTCAGGTTGTCCAAGCTGATACTTTCCAGCTGGGCCGGGCCGCTCCTTTTTTCTTTTCTTTTTTTTTTTTTTTTTAAAAAGATTGATTTATTTACTTGAAAGGCAGAGTTACAGAGAGGCAGAGGCAGAGGCAGAAAGGAGAGAGAGCTCTTCCATCCACTGGTTCACTCTCCAGATGGCCACAACGACCAGAGCTGGGCCAATCCAAAGCCAGGAGCCAGGAGCTTCCTCCAGGTCCCCCACATAGGTACAGAGGCCCAAGGACTTTGGCCATCTTCTACTGCTTTTCCCAGGCCATAGCAGAGAGCTGGATCAGAAGCGGAACAGCTGGGACTCAAACCAGTGCCTATATGGGATGCCGGCACTGTGGGCGGCAGCTTTACCCGCTATGCCACAGTGGAAGGCCCCTAGGCCACTCTTACTTGGGGCGATCCTTCCAAGTAAAAGGCCTCTCCCCTCCCCCAACTTCTGCAGAGGCAACAGGATGTACACCTTCAGGCCAGCTCCAATGCCACTCACCTTACACATGCTGTCGTCCCACGTTCTCCTCTTAAGAACCGCCAAGGCCCTGCTCTTCTACTTTATTTTTTTAAAGATTTATTTATTTGAAAGACAGAGTTACAGAGAGGTAGAGACACAGAGAGGTCTTTTTTAGTTTTTACAAAATCATACCAGATACCCTGATTAGCAGCCCACGTCTTCACTCTTCCCCTGAACGTGAGAACACGGCCAGTGTTTGGAGGTAGGCGTTAGATTTCATACTGCACCTCCCAGCTACCGCGGAGGGACCTGCCGTCAGCCACTTGCCAAGGTGACTACGCACTGGGGAAGTGAAAATGGTCAAGCTGTCTGGGACTACTAAACCTGGTCCCCAAAGGACACTGACCCCTGCAGCCCCGGCCATCACTGTGGACCACCCGTCAGGGCAGGCGGTCACAGGTAATCGATGGAGTGGCGGCTCAGGCCCTCTCACAGTGAGCTCCGGGAGTCCTCACCCTCTTTGCATTTATTTCCTGTTTCAGGATGCACAGCTAACACATGTAAAGTATTGGAAATGACCACATGAAATGCAGTGTTTTGAGTCGACACAAACACTTCAGATTTGCTTAAGTTCCCAGTTCTCTAGTCTGGTATCACCTGACAGTTGTGTTGGAGTTAAAAATTCAGCTCCCTAAAATAAGTAAATAACTACATCACTGCGTAAACTGACGAAGGAGCTTCCTCGCTGAGAGGGAGGAAGCAGAGAGCAGGTTCAAAGGCAGTAAGGATGTCAGAGAGGAACCTTTGAGAGCCCCTGGGTTCCAGGCACGATTTCAACAGTTCACAACATGAGCTGCTTTGTCTCACTGGCCACTGTTTCACAGCTGGGGAAACCGAGGCTGAGGACGGTGAGTAACCTCTCCCAGAGTACTGCCACGGCAGCAGGGTAGAAAGCGAGCCACCACAGCCACGTCCTTCCTCGACAACCCCAGTCCACAGAGGGTAAGGACACAAACTTTAGGGGCTGGCACTGTGCTGTAGCAGGCTAAGCCTACGCCTGCAGCACCAGCATCTGTCCCAGCTGCTCCTCTTTCAATCCAGCTCTCTGAATCCTGGTGGCCTGAGAAAGCAGAAGATGGACCAAGCGCTTGGGCCCCTGCATCTGTGTAGAAGAAGCTCCTGACTCCTGGCTTTGGAATGGCCCAGCTCTGGCCATTGAGGCCATCTGGGAGTGAACCACTGTGTAGAAGGCTTCTCTGTCTCTCCCTCTCTCTGTTTGTAACTCAGTCTTTCAAGTAAAAAAAGGAGAGGAGAAGAGAGGGGAGGGGAGTGGAGGGGAAAGAGAAAGAGAAGAAAGAAAAAAGAAAGAGAGAAAGAAAAAGGAGGGAGGGAAAAGAAAGAAAATAAACAAACAAACTAATTTTAGGGGCCTGTGTTGGGACCAATGGTCAAGAGTCCCATGTCCCACATCTGTGTGCCTGAGTTCCACACCCGGCTCTGGCTTGAGATTCCAGCTTCCTGCTAACACACACCCTGGCAGGCAGCAGACGATGGCCCGACTGGGTTCCTGTCACCCACATGGGAGACCTAAATTGCATTCTCAGTTCCTGGCTTCAGTCCTGGCCCAACCCCTCCCATTACTGATATCTGCAGAGTGAACAAGTAGATGGGAGACCACACTGTCTCTCTCTGCCTCTCAAATAGATTCATGAAAGAGGAAGTGTACTTTAAGATAGGCAGGTCCACCTTGAGGAATTTTAGCACCTTTCCCTCAAGTCTGACAGTCAGTTGATCACAAAATAACTTCTGTATTTCAAAACACATCCCATGCCACAGAGAAAATGCTAGAAACAAATCGGGCTGGCATTGTGGTGTAGTGGGTTAAGCTGCCGCTAGCAGTTCTGGCATCCAATATTGGAGAGCTGGTTCGAGTCCCTGCTGCTCAGACTCCAGTTTCCTGCTACTGAGGCAGGTGACGGTGGCCCAGGTGCTTGGGTCCCTGCCACCCATGTGGGAGACCAGGACAGAGTTCCTGACTCCTGGCTTCAGACCTGGCTGTTGTAGTTATCTGGAAGTGAACCTTAGATGGCTCTGTCTCTCCCTCTCTGTCACTCTGGCTTTCAGGTAAATATAAAAACAAATCTTAAAATACATAAATAAATACAAACAACTCTCTGAGAGCAGAGTAAGGTGTCTTGCATCCCATTACAGAAATCAGTGCTGAAATCTCTATGAAGAAAAGGTGGCCTGCTTCACAAAGACACCTGAGGCCAGCAGGCTCAGCACGAGGGCAAGTCAGTATGAGCTTCGGAAAGGCATGGCATTTGAAGCCTGTTCCACCAGTTAAACTTCCAGGTTCTAATCAACTCCATTTAAACGTCTCCTGCACACACTGACGGTCACACCCCAGACATGGGGGAGGGAAGCTACAGCCAGCGCCCCTCACAAGGCTTCCGGTCATCAGAAGAAGGATGACCACAGGCTGGGAGAGCCAGGCAGAAGGAAAGACAAAGTCAGGGGGAGAACAACTGCAGGAAGCCCTTCAGCTGCCTCCCTGGGAGAAAGGGACACACAGCTACGGCGCTGTGCACCTGTAGCCCAGGATGGGGCTGTGCACCTGTATAGCCCAGGACCCAAGCGCTCTGGGACATCAGGAGAGATGCAGGCGAGGGCTTGGAACGCTCCAGGGCAGACTCAGACTCAGAAACAACTCCAAGTTCCTGGCCTGCTCTAGAAGGACGTGTTGCTTACCCAACCTAGGAAGTCATCGATTTGACCATTTAGGTCAAGCCCTCCAGTCTGGTGACAACACAGCCCACTGCTGACAAAGTCAACTTCTGATTTCAGGGATGTTAACACGTGCGAGAGCATGCCTTAGACAACGGATGCGACAAGACAAGCTTCCCTGGGAGGCAGGAGGGGCTGGAGAGGGAAGACAGACGGGGGCCAAGAGATTCCTCGGGGAACTCTGACACCTGGAGAAGTGAGAAGACGGGAAGGAGACGCAGAAAGGTCTCAGCAGCTTAGGGCCAATCAACTTGGTAACTTGTCACGCGGATGGAAAGGAAGAATTCTGAGTACTCTCCCCTCTTACTCCAAACACCTGCGTATTCAGACAACCACCACACTCCCTTTTACAGGTGAGGCTCCAAGAGCAGGGCTTGCAGCTAGTCAGGCACCGAATCTACACAGCCTGCGTCCTCACCTCGCTGCCGCTGCCCTTGAAGCCAGCAGCAGAACGTCACACGGGGAGGTTCTAACTCCCACAGCCACACCCTCTCCTATAAGCAGCCACTTACGTACCCCGTAGGGGTCTTACTGTCAGCTCAGTGAGTCCCCACTGCGGAAGGCCCAGCCACACAGCATCAGATTTGGTTTTCAGTGCAGGACTGATTCTGGTTTTGATGTAAACGTGCTGGGGTGATAGTAATTCAAAAGCATGCATCACAAGTTTTAAAAATGCTCAGCCCATTGGGCATGAAAGTCTTGCTCTAGGAATTCATTCTACAAGTGCTCAAAGCCAGAAAAACAAAACCCCTACCACCACCACCACCACCACCAAAACCGAATACCCGAATCCTCCAGAACTGATATTGCACACAGCACAATAAAAGTGAAGAAATGAAACCAACTTAACTGCTCCAGCATGGGTCACAGTTAATTATAACATTGCCACCTGGCTGCATGCTTTAAAGGATCATGTTAAACTTCAACAAAGATTTACTTAAAAAGAAAAAGAGGCAAATTATAATATTACAAAATGATGTTTAAGAATTAGAGAAAACTGAGAAAAATGAAGCCCGAGTAAGTCAGTACTGTCTGGTTCTCATCAGTTAGTTGTTCATGAACACACTTGACCGGCTCAGCTGACGGATCAGACCTCAGCGGCAGAAGCCAAGGACCCACACTGATGACCCTTCCCGACAAAGATGAGTGCGGGCCAAGCCCTGGTCTCCGCGGAGGATCTGGGCTGCCTCATGTCACTATTCAGACGCTGGGTACATGTCAGCACCACAGGGTGTGTGGCACTTCCTAAGATTAGTCGAACAGATCTGCTAACAGGAACTGCCAGGACAAGATGTGGTGTAATACACAGGCCAAGAATGGGCCTGCAGTTCCAGTAGAGAGGACCAGGGTGGTGGAGCCAGCCAGGCTTCGGGTCAACACTGCAGCCTCCTACAGCCGTTCGCATGGCTGAACGACTCCAGGCAAACTTTAGATCCCCCAGAATCGGGCTCATTCACCATAAACTGCACAGAAACACCTACATCACTGGGCTGTTACAGGCTTAACTATGACATCCAAAGTCAAAAAATGTATGGTGCCTACACATCAAAGCAGAAGCAGACAACTACGAGATGTTAATTATGTTATTGTTTCTGGACACCAGCGGCAGCCATCCAGTGAGGTCATGAACATGGAGTAAAGTGGAGCCTTCATGAGTGTTGCACTGGACAGTTACTTGACCTTGAAGGATCCTGCAGGTTACAGGAACATCAACTTCTCTCAGTGGAAAGGATCGAATGAGAGACTGAATATGAGAACACTATGAAAGGCCGGATGGTGATACTGGGGACATCACGGGGTCTTGTGAAACACAGACTCCACCAGTATCACAGGAGTCCGGGCTCAGGTCTCTCTCCAGAGGCGACAGACCTGTGCATGGCACTGCACACATGCACAAGGTAGGTGTTCAGGAAAGGAGTGAGGTGAATTAAGGTAAGGGTCAACAGCTACACAGGATTAAAGAGGAAGAACAACGAGAGTAGCAGTGGGCATGCAGAATATGTAAAAGCGAAGACAGTTAGGTCAGACACCAGAATCTGGAGGGTTCCAGCCCTAAGGACTGCACCAAAGGCCAAATTCAAGGGGAAGAGGAAAGCTGAGCTCACCCTGAGAGTTTTCACTATAAAGTGCCTTACCCCATCAGCCCCAACTGACCAAAGCTCTCAAGTACGAAGGGCTGCGTCCACCTCCTGAGGGTACTACCTCAACTCCCCAGAGCACAGGGAAGGATGGCAGTGGGTCAGAAGCTAGAAGCCTGCACAGCTGACGCAAGACATTCACAAGGAGACCTGAGGGCTGGCAGAGCCCCTGGGAGTTGAGACACACGGAAGACACCTGCAGAAATCAACACAGCCACAAGCACCGATTGACATGGAATTCAAAGTAAACAGCAGACACGAGCCCAAGTAAAATATGACTATGCCCATTTACACCCAGGAAAAACAGAAGAACCCAGAACTTATGCCACCTAACCCCAGGGTGCCCCAAGGCAGACTCACGCAAGAAGGTGTGGGCTTTGCTACTTGCTAACCTGGTGTCTCAGCTGCCTCACCTGTGAGATAAAGGTAATCGCGACTTCTGAAGTTGGTTGTGAGGATGAATGAGTAAACAGCAGAACGCCTTTACACAGCACCTGGCCATGGGCAAGCGTTAGCTCTTCACAGGGTGAGACTAAGACTGACACCAGCCAGGTCCAAGTTCAGCATTCCACCACAGCCCACTGATTTTCAGGGTCCCCAAAGGCCACTTGTACCCAAGTCGGGGCAGCTCAAGATCGCCATCTGGCTCTCTGCCTCTTGCCTGGGGAGCCCTCAACTCAGAGGTCCCAGCAACTCAAGAGCTGCCTTCTGGGGGTCCAGGCAGGGAAGGCTCCGCCCTGAGCCCCAGTCGTCCTGCTTCCCCTTCCCCATGCCTCTACTAAGCTCCCAGGGAACCCCTCCTCGGCTCTGGGGTGCCACCACTGGTGACCTTGCCCTGTGTTCATTCGGGCGCGTGTCAGACGACACCCTGCACAGAGCATCTTGTAGAGAGTAGCCAGGCTCAGAGTGGTCACTCGGATGGGCCTTCCCAAAGGCCGCGGTTCCCTCTCATCTCAAGCCACCTCAAGGCATCTTGGGTGGAGCAAATCTCAAACAACTGGTTAAGTGCAACTAGTATCTTCTGCCAAGCTGGAGGCTGACAAGGCTCCCGGCTCTGCCAAACTTCTAGCAACTTGGTTTCATGAGCCTCAAGAGCTCGTCCTGGATGCGTCCCTTCGTGGTCGCTCGCTTCCGTCAGGTGGATGGGTATGAGTGTAAGAGGGAACAGGATCTCGGAGTTGGACACACGAGTCCAGCTTCCTGCTGTCTCCTAAGTGGCAGAGAAGTCTGCTTTCAAGGCCTTCAAGACAGGGTCCTTTAGCAACAGAAAACAAGGGGCTCAGAGCAAACCTCAGAGTTACACTAAGGCACAGGTACCAACCCATTACCAAGTTCACAGGCTGGTTGATCTGGTGTCAAAAAGCCTGGGAGGCTGGCTTCAGTGCTGCCACCAACTCACTTCGGACAAGTGACGTCCCTTTCCTGGGCGTCAGGCCATCCCAGACATCCAAAACCTCTGGGGGCCCTCGACAGCGTCTACTCTCCGCACACTGCTTCTGGACAGGCCTGTTTGATCTACGCTCCGACACAGAAACAGGATGCATACAAGTCTCTCAGGCAAGGAGGGTGAGACCAAGCACAGCATCTGAAGTTCCCTGTTTGCTTGGGATACGGGATTACTCACAAATCAAGTAATTTCTGAGCCCACAGCACCTCTTCTGTATATGCACTAAGGACCTGAGACTGAGGTGGGACAACGTCTCTTCCATGGGCCCAACAGCGAAAGAGTCCAGTGGTCTCTGGACTGCCCCTCGGAAGGCCCAGGCACTCTTCCTCCAGGCCACCTCCTCTGCTAACTCAGCTCTTTCCTCTCAATCCGGGGTGACACTCCAGACAAAGGCACCTGCCCCTTCCTGCTGGGACTCCCATTAGCATGGAAATCCTCTCCCAGTCCTTGAGCCTTTACAAATGTAAGTCACTCTGGGGCGAGGAATGGCGGCTTCTTTTTTTTCCTTTTCCTTCAAATAAGTGACAGAATTTAACAGAGGAGTCAGGTCTGCACGCTGGCTTCCAGGTGACAGCCATCTCGCCCCTCCTCAGCCCTCCAGGGTCCTCTGGCAATCACTTGTTTCCCTCTGACAGCTCCTGGCAGCTGGTCCCCCGCGTACCCCTGAGGGACCGTCGTACTCTGCTACCCTAGAGCAGTCTCCCAGGCACTCAAGAGAAAGAAGCCAAGTCTCTGGGTTCCCCCACAGTGCACTGTGAGTGCACACAGTAGGTGCTCAGTCATGGAGGGGAGAAGTCAGGCGCTGGCGAAGCTTGCAAAGAAAGAACAGGGCAAGTCTATAGCAGGTAGATTATGCAAATTAAGACACGAAACCGGAATCTGTCAGTCCCTCAGGAGGGGTCCTAGCCCTAAGGATACTCCAAAGGCCAAATTCAAGGTCAAAGGAGCTGGAGTCAAAGCAGAGCATAAGTGCCTTCAGCCCAGAGGAAGCTGCAAGGCAGTTTAACACTTCCTGCTGGATTTCAGAAGTCACTCTAAGTTGACTAAGGGGCCAAGCAAAGGTGACAGCAAAGGACTCGGGCTGATGCTGAGATTCCTCCAACTGACTTTACTGGATGGCATTAGCATGCTGGGAACCCCGGGGCAGCCCGAGTCAGGAAAACTTCACCTGGAGTAATGTGCGTCTTTGTTCTCCACTTTAGTATTAACAAGCAGGATTGACAGCCCCTTAACAAGCAGCTAAGACACAACCGTGGACCTCAGGAGGAGGAGGAGATGGAAGAGGACTCCGGTGGGACGCGGCCTGCAGCTGCTCCTCCTCACCCTTTCTGGTCTGCAGAGCAGCCCCACGATGCACGTACCCCTCTCTCACGGATAAAGGAGTGTTCCTCTCGACAGCGTGCCCCGTGTCTCACGCGGTCACTCCAGGACTGAACAGGAGTCTCACCCTCAAGCGCCCAGTACTAACTGTTTACTGTGAAGTTTTGACAATTTCTACAGGCGAGCAAAATCGAAATCACTTTTGTACACTGCGGTAGTAACCTAGCGCCTCCGACGGAGGCCGAAGCTTCAGGGCTGCAGGTCAGTGAGCCCAGGGTAGAAGGGGGTTCCTCAGAGCAAGTCCCCACACCGCGAGGCAGAGGCAGGCATGTGACAGAGGCCCAGACCACTCGCTAAGCACGCTGAAGGGTCTGGGACAGGAGGACTGAAGTGCTGAGCTCCTGGAACTCAGGTAAGGGGAGACAGTATCACGGGGCGCCTTTTCCAGACAAAACCGCTCACTGCGCAGCCGGAGGGCTTCTGAGAATGTAATGTAGGGCAGGGATGGGCGTGAAGGTGACAGGCCCCCAGGGGGCAATGGGTCAAACAATTGACTTGAAACAGGACACGGAGCTCTCCCAGGACAGGCTCGTGGGTCTTACAGTTGGGCAAAAGTTCCAGATGAGACACCTCTGTCTAACCGCACCCCAAACCCTACCCATCCTGTAAGGTTCATTCTCGGGCAGGGAGAGCCTGCGCACTTGATCACATCACCTACACCAGGAGAAGCAGACCACGACCAGGAGCCTCGAGCAAGTTTTCCTGGCCCGCCTTCAGCCTCTGTTTCTCTATTCAGAGAGAGGGGACAGGACCCACTTCTGAGGCTATTAGCCAGAATCCCTGCAGGTCTCCGGCTGGAAGCAACGCACTCCCGCCACGTGAAGTCCCACTGCTCCAGCTCACTGCCCCTCTCCTGGGACCTGCTGATCCTTGCCTGCTGTGGGGTGCACAAGGCGTGTGCGTATGGGGCACTCTGGACGGACACATTCCTTAGCTGTGGGAGGAACCCCAGAACCCTAGGATCATCACTCCTCCCGGCAGGCCCCCTTTCCTCAATGGGCCCCCTTTTCCCGTACAAAGAAAACTCCTTTCCAGTCCGATTCGGAGGTTAAGATGAAGAATGAAAAAGGACGGACTTTTCTGTTGGATGTTTTCTTGGGTGACAGCTCCGGGGCCCCCCGTGGGGGCCATTAGCTGGCACATCCCAGAGGACAGAGTCAGAAAACCCTCCTTTCGCTTCAGTGCCCTGGGATGAAGCGCTGGGGGCAGGGGCGGGGGGGGGGTCTCAGAGGAGAAGGCAGCAGGGTGTGAATTTGGTGGGGGGGACTGGAGGGCTTCCAGAAACCAGGAGGGAACGGGGTGGGTGGGTCCAGTAAAGTTTCCTTTTTGTTTGTTTTGGGAGGCAAAGGAGGGAGAGAGAACAGACCCCAGAGAGCCAGTGGGCTCTGCAGTTTCTCACCAAATCGGAACCCCAGCCCAGCCCCTCCACGCCCCCCACCGACCCCACCGTAGGAATGCCAGGGGTTTAATAATGGCTCGCACTCACAGAGATAATGGTCAGTACTTCAACGAGCTCTTGTTATGAAAATACCAGCTAACGCTTGCTGCGGGTCCAGAGGAGAGGGCGGGCCCCGACCGCACGGCCCGGGGAAGGAGGGTGTGTCTGGGCCCTGGGTGACAGGACGCGGGCCCCTCGGCCCGGGGAGCCCGCGGCGCCCCTACCTTTGAGCGAGGTCTCCACCAGGCGCAGGTAGAGCTGCGAGCTCTTGTTGCCGTGGCTCATGCGCTGGGCTAGCCCGTTGCGCTGCAGGACGCACTCCTCGAACTGCACGACGTTCTGGTGGCGCCGCTTGAGGCTGGTCAGGGCCCAGAACTCAGCCAGCGCCAGCTCCACGTTCTCGGGGGCGTCGCAGCGGATCTTCTTGACCGCCACCCGGGCCCCGCTGCGCCCGGCCACTGCCTCGTAAACCACGCCGTAGCTGCCGCGCCCGATCTCCGCCAGGAGGCTGTAGCGCGGCCGCGCCGACCCGCCGCCGCCCTCGGGCCGCCGCCGCGCCAGATAGGCCTCGCCCGGGGCCTCGGCCGCCACAGGATCCATGGCCTGGGCCGCCGCCGCCGCCGGCCTCAGCTTCGCGCTGGGCGCCCGCGGCACTGGGCTTCGCCTTTTCCGCTCCGGGCTTTGTGTTCCTCTGCGGGCGCCGTCCTCCTCCCCCGTTTCCATGGCTGCGAGCGGCGGGGGGAGCAGCAACGGCGCTGCCCGGGCCCCCCCTGCCTCATCACTCCGTCCGGCCCTGGAACGCGAAGGAGCGGGACCTTGGATTGTGACCTGTTGGAGAAAGAATCGGTTAAACGACCAGGCAGGCCGCGGTGGTGAGGCAAGGAACGCAGGCCGCACAGCGCCCCACCTCCTCCTGCTCCTGCTCCTCCTCCTCGGGCCGCCGCGGCCCCTTTAAGACGGAAGGTTCTGCCCCTGATTCAAAGGGGGAGGGGAGGGGAAAGCGGGAAAGACGAAACCACAGGGCTGGGGCTCAGAGGGGGAACCGGAAAGGAAAGCAGCCTCACCCGCGCTCCCAGTTACTTTATCGTGTGGGGAAAGGGCAAATAAGCACAATTCGTCCTCATAAATTGAGAAAATCGCCTTAAGAAGCGCAGTTCTGGCAGTCGAATTCCTCTTCCCAGCCTGGTTCCCTCCCAGCTGACTCCTCCGCGCGTCCCGCCTTGCGGCGTCCCGAGTGTAAACAGTCCATTGAATTAAGCCTTCGCAGACCCAGCGGACTGGCCCAAGTGCCCCAAGGCGGCGGGTGGAGACGGTGGGACTACAAGCTGGGCTTCTCGGGCCGGAGCGAGCCGAGAACCCGACTGCCCTCCCCAGGTGCCCGGGCAGCAAGAGCAGCCCCAGTTTCGGCGCTCTCCGGTTCCTCCGCGCCCTTACCTGGCCGGCGCCCCTCCACTTCCGGACGGCCCGCTTCCCCCCTGGCGGCCGCCCCCGCGGGTGGACGGCTCTGGGCTGGGGCTGCTGCGGACACGGAGCCGCGCGGGAGGTGGTGGTCCGCGCCCGGGCCGCGACAGGTTCTGCGGCCGCGCCGGCGGTGGCAGCGGCGCGCGCGGGGGAGGCCCAAGCTCCCAGGCCCCCGTGGCTCTCCACGTGTTGGCGCCAGCTGAGCCCTTTACATAACCTCTTTATATAAGCCGCGCCTCCCGCCCGCGCTCGGGTCAGCGGAGACTCCTGGTGGCCCATCCCCCGGGAGGCCGGCCGAGAAGTGCGCCACCCGGCCGCCGCCGAGGTCGACCGAGCAGCCGCGGCCCCGCGCATCGGGCACGCCGCGCCGCGGCCCAATCACCGGCGAGCACGCTCGGGCGACAAAAAACTACGCGCCAAACTCCCGCGCGCCGCAGCGCGGCTCCTCCGACGAGCTGTGGGAAGGCGAGCCGCACCGAGGGCGCCTAATAAGTACTGATGGGGTGATGGGATTGGCCGGCTTGATTGATTCACGGCGCGGGCCTGGGTGGGCTGGGATCCCGGCCCGCCGCGCCCTGCCCGCATCCCTCGGCCGAGGCGGGGGCGACGGGGCCCTCCTCGCCGCGCCGCCGGCTCTGCGGGGGCGTGGGGTTTTGAATGTGTGGTTCACCGGGTTGTGCTCGGTCTGTGTTAACCGCATCTACGGGTGCTTACTGAGCGCCCGGAACGTGGCGCCCTTTGCAGTCGCTGGGGAGAGACCCTCCCCGGCTGGGGTCGAGGTTCCCGGCCCCCGGCGGGGACGAGCCCCGTGGGTCCACGCATCCACAGGGAGGAACAGGCTGGAGCAGGCAGAGACCCCTCCCACCCCCTGTTTTTAGGTGTTGTTCGGTGGAACCCAAGGGTTTTGTGATGGAGAAAAGGAACGGAGCCCCGGCCACGGGAGACGGGCCACTTCTGTAGCGTCCACCCGAGGGCCTCTCTCAGAAAATAAGAGAGCAGATGTACACATCAACTGCAGGGACAGTAAAGAACTTTGGTCTCCCTTTCAGCCGGAATAACATGGTTGCGTGTTGCTGCGTTTGTGTGACCGTATTCTCTCCCGTGTGTGTCTGCCTGTACACACAAACTGGCCTTTTTTTTTTTTTTTTTTTTTTTTGAAAGGCACAGTTACAGAGAAGCAGAGAGGGAGATCCAGGTGTTCCATCCCCTGGCTCACTCTACAAATGGCCACAATGGCTGGAGCTGGGCTGATCCAAAGCCAAGAGCCAGGAGCTTCTTCCAGGTCTCCCTTGTGGGTGCAGGGGCCCAAGAACTTGGGCCATCTTCCACTGCTTTTCCCAGGCCATAGCAGAGAGCTGGATTGGAAGTGGAGCAGCTGGGCCTCGAACTGGTGTCCATATGCCCATATGGGATGCTGGCACTGCATGTGGCGGCTTTACCCGCTATGCCACAGTGCCAGCCCCATCCTGGCTTTCTAAGTCATCTCAGAGCTTCAGGTGCCATTCCCTCTCTGTCCCGACTGTTTCTCTGTGTTTCCTACAAGCAAGGACATTTCTCTTGTAGATACGCAGTGCAATGATCAGATGCAGAACGCCACAGTGGCACTTGTGTTGAGTACACCATCGGCAATCTAGTTCTACTGATTGCCCCAATAATGTCCTTTATAGCTACCTTCCCTCCTCCACCCCTGGATCCAATTCAGGATCATGTTTTACATTCGGCAGACATGTCTCTATTCCTGGAAAGACAGGGAGTTTACTCAGCTATTTTTTTGTGTGTGTGACTTTGACATGTTTCAGAGATAATTGGTCAGTGTAGAATGCCCCTACATTTGGATTTATCTGATACTTGTATTTTCTGATGATTAAATTCAGAGTGTGGCGTGGAGATGGGGCATTGTGGCAAGGTGGGGAACTAAGTTGAGGCCTGCGACCCCTGCATCCTGTCTGAGCACCGGTTCAAGTCCCAGCAGCTTCACTGTCAACCCAGCTCCCAGCAGATGTGCTTGGGAAGGCAGTGGACGATGGTCACCCACCTGGGAGACCTGGATGGAGTTCCTCCTGCTGCGGCCTGGCCCAGTCCTGGCCATTGGGGCATTTCGGGAGTGAACCAACAGATAGAAGACCTCTTTCTTTCTGTAATTCTGCCTTTCAAATAAATAAATACAAAAATAAGGAAATTCAGAGCATGTACTTTTTGGCAGAAATACACTGGAAGAGACTTGTCCTCATGGCTCCACATCAGGAAGCCCACGATGCCAGCTTGTCCTGAAGTCGATGTTGTGACCTCGATATGTGCTGGAAAGTGTCGTCTTCTCCCTTTGCAGCCAGCGAGTTCCCTGTGGGAAGACACCTGGGTGCTGTTGAAGTATCCTTCATCTGATTTGATTGCCTGGCATTATCATTCTTTGATGATCCTTGCTTGAAGCAGTCTTTGTGACGATGCTTCTGCAATGGCGAGCGGAAGCCTCTGGCACAACATGGCAGCGTCACTGGATTAGAGCCCGACTCTCATGGCCTCGCTTTCACGTAATCACCTCCTTGGAGAACTTTTGTCCAATTACAGTCGCATTTTAAGGTCCTGCAGGTTTTTTGGGTTTTTTTTTGTTTTGTTTTTTTTTTTAAGATTTATTTGAAAGAGTTACACACAGAGAGAGGAGAAGCAGAGAGAGAGAGAGAGAGAGAGAGAGAAAGGTCTTTCATCAGCTGGTTTGCTCTCCAATTAGCCGCAATGGGCAGAGCTTCGCCGATCCAAAGCCAGGAGCTTCCTCCAGGTCTCCCACACAGGTGCAGGGGCCCAAGGACTTGGACCATCCTCTCCTGCTCTCTCAGGCCGTACCAGAGAGGTGGGTCGGAAGTGGAGCAGCTGGGATTCAAACCAGCACCCATATGGGATGCTGGCACTGTAGGCAGCGGCTTTACCCACTACGCTACAGTGCCAGCCCGAGTCCTGCAGGTTTTGACTTCAACATGAATTGGGTGAGGGGGATACAATCCAGTGTGTGTTGGCCCTTTTATAATCAGACAGTGGGGCTGAGGGCTGGATATCAAGAGGCCAGCTGTGGTGTAACTAGTGAAAAATTGCCCCAAGGAGAGGGAACAAGTATAACCCGGTGGTGTAGGAACAAGCCTAGTGTTAAGCTTCAGCCGTTTGGTGAGAATGTGGTAGTCTCACACAGACTTCAGTCTGCAGCTACCCTTGGCTCATCACTTCCGTGGCGGGGAGTCTACCCAAGAGAAACGGAAACTTGTGTTCCCAGAAAGACTTGTAAAGGAATGTTCACAGTGGATTTTCCCAGTGAGTTCTGAACTGGAAAACACTGCATTGTTCATCAATAATTGAATGGTGAACAGAATGTGCTATTCCCATACAATAAAAACAAGAACAAAGTAGCCATCCACAGCAGGGTTGAATCCAAATACTGGGCTGAGTGGAGGAAGCCAGGCACAAAAGCACCTTCTGGATGATTCTATAAACGGTTTCTTGAAAACACAACTAATTTATCCGTAGCTGGAGGGGAGAGGGACAGGGGGAGACAAAGGGACACAGGAAGTTGTGTGGGTGATGGGCATGTTCTTTATCTTGACTGGTGATCCCTTGGCATGGAGTAGGGAGTGTGTTGAAATACTAGATGTTGTATACTTGAAATAGGTAGATTTATGTAGTGACTACAGCGTTATGAATAAAGCTGCAGGAAAGTTGGGGGGGGGGAGTACATGCTACATGATTTAATGTGAAGTCCAGCAACATGTGGGCCCATGTTGTGGCACAGCAGGTTAAGCCTGTAACACTGGCATCCCATGTTGGAGCACTGATTCCAGTCCCACACGCTCCGCTTCTAACCCAGCTCCCTGCTAATGTGCCTGGGAAAGCAGCAAAAAATGGCCCAAGTGCTTGAGCCCCTGCACCCACGTGAGAAACCCCAATGGAGTTCCTGATTCCTGGCTTGGGTCTGGCTCACACTTGCTTGTTGCAGAAATCTGGGGAGTGAGCCAGCAGGTGGAAGATGTCTCTCCCTGTCTCTCTAACTCTGTCTTTCAAATATATATATATATATATATATATATATATTTAAATTGAACAAGATGGTCTTTAGTGGCAGCAATATCAGCAGGATTTTTTTTTTTAAGGGTTTATTTATTTGAAGGAGAGAGAGAGAGAGATCTTCATCTGCTGGTTCACTCTCCAAGTGGCCACAATAGCCAGAGCTGAGCCAGGCTGAAGCCAGGAGCCAAGACCTTCATCTGGAAATCTCATGTGAGTGGCCTGGGCCCAAGCATTTGGGCCATCTTCCACTGCTTTCCCAGCTACATTAGCAGGGAGCTGGATCAGAAGTGCAGCAGCCGGGACTCAAACCAGCATGGGCACCTGACATCTCAGGTGGCGGCTTTATGGGTCACAGTGCTGGCCCCTGGGTGGGTGTTTGACACGGTGATTAAGACACTGCTCGGGATGTCCACATCCTATATATATATATATATATTTTAACAGGCAGAGTGGACAGTGAGAGAGACAGACAGAGAGAAAGGTCTTCCTTTGCCGTCGATTCACTCTCCAATGGCTGCCGCGGCTGCGGCCGGCACACCGCACTGATCCGATGGCAGGAGCCAGGTACTTATCCTGGTCTCCCATGGGGTGCAGGGCCCAAGCACTTGGGCCATCCTCCACTGCACTTCCTGGCCACAGCAGAGAGCTGGCCTGGAAGAGGGGCAACCGGAACAGAATCTGGCACCCCGACCGGGACTAGAACCCGGTGTGCTGGCGCCACAAGGCAGAGGATTAGCCTAGTGAGCCACGGCGCCAGCCCCACATCCTGTATTGACGTGCCTGAGTTCAAGCCCCGGCTCTGCTTCCTGTTCCTGTTCCCTCAGTTAATGCAGACTCTAGGAGGCGCAGACATTCAGGTCTCTGTGTCCCACATAGGAGACCCAGGTGGAGTTCAGGCTCCTGGCTTCAGCCTGGCCCAGCCCTGGCTGTTGTGGGCATTTGGAGAGTGAACCAGCAGATGGAAGATCTCCTTCTGTCTCTGAGTCTCTCTAGCTGTCCCACTGCCTTTCAAATAAAATGAAAATAAGCAAGAACTATTAGAGGTTGTCTTTGGGTTGGAATCTACAGTGAAGGGGCTCCAGGGGAATTCTATTGCTTAACTCTGCCACAATGCAATTTGACCACAAGGTGAGAAAACAAAACCCTGCCCCATGGTCGCATGTGTCTTTATTGAGAGGTTTTCGAGGACAAAGGCATCTTCCGCAGCCCAGCCTGCCCCTGCCATCCTGATGCGGGTTGACCAAGTCCCCATCATGCTCCTGTCCTCCTGAATTTTGAGAGAGAGTGGCTAGGAAGCTCTGGAGTGGCCAAAAGAAGAGTTAACAGCGTTAGAATGCAGTCTACTGGATAAATCATTCATGTATTGACCAAATTTTATTCCTTTTTTTTTTAAAGTATGAGTGGCAGGTGCTCTTCATATTTTGTTTTAAAGTCTCTTATTTATTTGAGAATTAGAGTTACAGAGAGGGAGAGACAAAGAGAGAGGTCTTCATCTGCTGGTTCACTCCCCAGATTGCCGCAACAGTCGGAGCTATGTTGATCAGGAGCCAGGACTCTCTTCTGGGTCTCTCACTCTGGTGCAGGGGCCCAAGCACTTGGACCATCTTCCACTGCTTCCCCAGACCACAAGCAGGAGAGCTGGATCGGAAGAAGAGCAGATGGGACTAGAACCAGCGCCCATATAGGGTGTGGGTGCTGCAGGCAAAGGCTTTGCCTACTATACCACAGCACTGGTCCCAAAATTTTTATTCTTTATTTTGACTTTTATTATGTAACTAATCACTTATTGTTATGACTAACAGTCAACTTTTCTTAAAAATAAGATTTATTTATTTACTTGAAAGTCAGAGTTAACACAGGGAGAGAGAGAGAGAGAGAGAGAGAGGTCTTCCATCCGATGGTTCACTCCCTAATTGGCTGCAATGGCCGGAGCTGCCCCAATCTGAAGCCAGGAACCAGGAGCTTCTTCCAGGTCTCCCTTGTGGGTGCAGGAACCCAAGGACTTGGGCTATCTTCTGCTGCTTTCCCAGGCCATAGCAAAGAGCTGGATTGGAAGTGGGGCAGCCGGGACTTGAACTGGTGCCCATATGGGGTGCTGGCACTGCAAGTGGTGGTTTACCCACTACACCACAGCACCGGCCCCAAGTCAGTTTTTTTTTAAGTTGCCTATCTACACCACCTGCGATGCCTGCTTCCCAAATAAAAACTGGTTCCAGTTCCAGCTGCTCTACTTCTGGTCAAGCTCCCTGTTAATGCTCCTGGGAGAGCAGCAGATGGTGGCCTGAGGGCTTGGGTCCTGCTACTCATGGGGGAAACTGGGATGAAATTGTGGGCTCCTAGCTTCAGCTGGCCATTGCAGCTATTTGGGGAGTGAGGCAGGGAATTGAAGATCTCTCTCTCTCCCTCTCTCTGTGTAACTCTGTCTTTCAAATAAATAAATAATTTTTTTAAATTTACCTATTTACCAGGCCCAGGGATCAATGAAGAGGTCCCATATTGATCTCAAAAGGAAGTGATTATCATTAGGCCAATTTTACAAAGAAACTGAGGGTGCAGGTTGCAGTGTGAGGTGTGAAGTGAGACTCCAAACTCCTCACACCACCTTACCCTGCCAAGGTAAGCACTGTGAACTTTCACAGCAACACGCCTTGCAGGCTTCTGTCTGTTGACCTACATGCTAGCCTCAGCATCCCTGGGTTCTCAGGTGGTGCCAGGGTCATGATGAGCTGAGTATTTAGCAACTGAGAGGATAAAGGAAACACAAGGAGATAAAGAGCAGCCATGAGGTTTGGGGACCTTCCTGGAGTACAAAAGGGAAGCCTTTTTTTCTTTTTTTCTTTTTTTTAAAGATTTATTCATTTATTTGAAAGTCAGAGTTACACACGGAGAGAACGAGAGGCAGAGAGAGACAGAGAGAGGTCTTCCATCCGCTGGTTCACTCCCCAGATGGCTGCAATGGCCGGAGCTGTGCTGATCCGAAGTCAGGAGCCAGGAGCTTCTTCCAGGTCTCCCACAGAGGTGCAGAGGCCCAAGGACTTGAGCCACCCTCCGATGCTTTCTCAGGCCACAGCAGAGAGCTGGATTGGAAGTGGAGCAGCCTGTGCCCATATGGGATGCCTGCACTGTAGGTGGCAGTCCTACCTGCTGTGCCACTGCGCTGGCCCCAAGGGAAGCCTTTTCTTTTCTTTTCTGTTCTGTTCTTTTCTTTCCTTCCTTCCTTCCTTCCTTTCTCTCTCTCTCTCTCTCTCTCTCTCTCTCTCTTTCTTAAAAAACATGTACTTATTTATTTGAAAGGCAGAGTTACAGAGGGAGAGGGAGAGACAACAGAGAGATATCCATCTGCTGGTTCACTCCCCTAAATGGCCGCAACAGCCAGGGCTGGGGGCCAAGCTGAAGCCAGGAGCCAGGAGCTTCTTCCAGGTGTCCCCTTGAGTGACAGGGCCCCAAGCACTTGGGCCACCTTCCACTGTCTTCTGAGGCACAATAGCAAGGAGCTGGATCGGCCCGGGACACAAACTAGCACCTACTTGGGGTGCTGGCATCGCAGGCGGTGTCTTAACCCCCTGCACCACAATGCCAGCCCCTGAAGGGAAGCCTTCAGTCTGTTGGGTGCTCGGTGGCTGGGGACAGAGCAGAGAGACTGGGGGCTGGGGGCGGGGCTCAGCTGTGCTCTCTTTAGGCCAAGAGTGGCTGAATAGGCAATTGCTATACTAAACATAACAAAAGGCATCCACTGAGCTAACATTTTTTGAGTCTTTCCTAGTGCTAGGCAGTTTCAGAGATGATGTATGGGAGGTGGGTGGGGAATGAGATAAGACTGTGACTGCATTTTAGGGGCTGACAGACTCGGCTCCGTGGCCTCTTGGGACGCTTCCATCCCACGTCACAACGCCACTCTGTGTCGCTGGCATCTCCGCTTGGGGTTCAGTGATTTAGCTCTCTGCGAATGTACCTGGGAGGCAGCCGATGATGGCCCAAGTGCTTGGACCCCTGCCACCCACCTGAGACACCTGGGTGGACTTCCTGGCTGCTGGCTTTGGCCTGATCCAGCCCTGGCTGTCCTGCCCTTTTGGGAAGTGAACCAGTGCATGGGAGATTCTCTCTCTCTTTCTGCCTAGCAAATAAAATGAAAATAAATAAAACAAAAAATAAAAGTTCATGGTAAATGTGCGTTAACAAAAAACTATGCATGGATTTCAATTTTTTTTTTTTTGCATCAAAACGAACATCTTTTAATTCCATTTCCACGAACATTTTGAAGTCTCCTCTTTAAGAGCTGCCCCACAGTGAGAAGGCAGAACCAGGAGGCTGGGGCTGGGAGTCCCACGCCCTTCCCCTTCCCAGCCCTTAAGGGGCTGAGACCCCGGGGGCAGCCATCCCGAGGCATCAGCTCTGGCCTCGGAGGGGAAGCAAGGTGGGTGGAGGAGTGTGGAAGAGGAGGCAGCTGGTGTGTGTGGAGGGGGGAGACTGCTCCAGTGGGCAGGCTGAGGTTGGGGGCTCTGGGCTGAGAACAGTGTGCAGTGCTGGCTGCAGTAGCGGGAGCTGGGGGTGGGGGAGGGTTAAGGAAGAGAGGCTGGTGCCTCAGTGGAGCAGATTCCCTGAGCAGGGGATGCTGGGAAGGCCTGCGAGAAGACTATGCGGCTGCCTCGGAGGGCTCCCCTCCCTAAGGGAGCTGCATTTCAGAGGTTCCAGGGGACTGTCTCCAAGAAAAACTGGGGTTTCTTGTGATGCCTACCACTAGGCCTCTCCCCATAACTCTGCTGCTCCTGTCCCCAGTTTGCAAACGGGAAGACTGAGACTAGGAAAGTAGTTACATAGCAAATGGGCGGATTACCTGGGACCTGGCCCCCACAGTCCGAGGTTTGGGTATCTGTGCCTTGTGCCATAGTAGCAAAGGTCCTCAAGCTTCTGGGCCCCTAGGCATCACCTGGAGGGCAGGCTAACTCGCCCAGTGCTGGGCCCCGCCCCTAACTCAGCAAGTCTGGGCTAGGGTGTGATAATTTGCATTTCTAACCAGGTGGGAGGTGCTGCTGGTGTTGATGTTGCTGGCCCTGGGGGACCACACTGACGGAGTCACTGCTTTATAATCTCCTGCTCTTAGACGGAGCATGAAACAGGCCATTGTGGAGGATTTGAGCTCCGGCAAACAATTCGGGTTGAACTGGAGCCCTTACATAGGAAGCTAAGCAAATAAGACAGGAGGTGGTTATTAGAGCCAAGAAGCGAAAGCAATTTATAAGAAAAACGTTGTAATCATCATCAGCTACAACGCTCAGCTGGAAATGATATTACATCGTCAGTGCAGTGCAAAGCAGCACATTGATTTAACCAAAAATTATGATGTAATTATTCTGGGAAAATTGGACAGGGAAACTGCGTGTGCGTGTGTGTGCACATGCATGCAAGAGACAGACCAAGAGAGAACTGAACCCTTCTATTACTGTGAGTTAATAGAAAAGATCTAAAATGCAAAAGAGGCGACACCATAATCAGGAGTGGAAAAGTGACCACAGGGTCAGTTATGGCTTCTGGGACGGGGCTTTTTGTTACAAGCTTGCAGGAGCCTCTAACTCTTGAACACTACGTCCACGAGTTACTTGGAATTAGCTGGTAGCTGAAGCAAGTGTGCCTGATGTTAGCCGCCACTGGAGCAGCCTGTCAGCTGGGTGGCGCTGTTCAGCTTTGGCCGGGCCCTCCCCCTGCCCGGGGAACTGATGCCTCTGGAGGGCTCCTGGTAGAACCTCCCGGCGTGCAGGGACGCTGAACTAGAGACGGGGCCCCAGCGAGGCTCCACTGTCTCCTCAATGGGGGTGCTAGTCAGGGAAAACCAAGACGGTGCAGAGACAGCCACCTTGGCCCCAGAACTTGAGTTTCCTGTCAGAAGTTCCTCCTATTGGCCGCTGAAGAGGCTCAGAGATTCCAGCATTTCGTCCTCTCCTATCTGGCCCGGGGCACGCACATTCTTGGTCAGGCCATGCATCTGAGTGTTTGCTGCGGAAAATTGGTTGCTAAGTTGTTAGTTAGGAGCTGTTTATATATTTTTAGAAAGATAAAGGACCCCAATGCAGAACCAGCAGGGCACAGTCCTTCATTCTGTAACTACTGAGACATTCAAAATAAATTATCAGGCAGTCTGGTTGAAACACAAACCACCATAAGGCAACAAAGTGCCCTCATTGATCAACATGCAAAGTCAAACAACCTATTAGGAATACAATTTGATAGCTCATTGTTTATTAATATATTTAAAAATTCATACAGTTTGATCCAGCAACTCCATTTCTAGAAATACTTACTCAAGTATAGAAAAATGTATGTGCAACAAGGATTTTTATTGTGGCCATTTATAATTATAAAATATTGGAAACACTCAAGTACAGACAGCAGGGGATATGTTACATGGAGCCATACATTTGAATACAACATAGTCATCAAAAAGAGGCAATTGCTCTGTGTGTATGGCCAGTTAACAAATATTTTCAGTATTTTGTTGCAGGAAAAAAACAAATATAAATGATGGTCTATAGTGCGACCTCATATTTTGTTTAAATATGTGTACATAATTGCTGAGCCTCACTGAGTTATGTTCTGTATTTGGGGCCATCCTAAGTGCGCTATGTACCATCTAATTCCAGTAAGTCTTAGGGTAGATTTGGTTATTAGCTCAATTTTCTGTAAAAAGTGAGGCACAGACAAGTAATGTGATTTCTCAAGTCTGTAGCATTAAGAAGTGATGGGATTTGGGTTCAAAGCCAGGCATATTGCAGCCCCAAAGCTCATGATCTTGGACTATGCTGTGGTGCAGCTGTGTGCTTCCATGCTACTGCATGTATACATAAAGGAGACATTTGGATAAGTTATCATCGGGAAGCCAGGAATTCTCTCTAGGCAGTTCTTTGACATCCACAATAATTTTGTATGATCCACACATTTGCTGAGTGTATTGGGGTATTGATGTTTAAGTATTTTTAAACAACAAAATTCAGTTAAAACAAGCAAATACAGGTTGAGTGTTCCTTATCCAAAATGCTTGGGACCAGAAGTGTTTAGATTTAGAATATTTGCATATACATAATGAGGTATCTTGGGAATGGGAGCTAATTCTAAACATGAAATTGATTTATGTTTCATATCTTACACATACCCTGAAGGTAATTTTACACAGTACTGTCAGTGTGCCTGCATTTTGATGGCATCCCATCCTGTTAGGTCAGTTGTGGAATTTTCCACTAGTAACATCATGTTGGCACCCCAAAATTTTAGGATATTGGAGCATTTGGATTTTTTAAAAGATTTATTTATTTATTTATTTATTTGAGAGGCAGAGTAACAGAAAGAGGGAGAGACAGAGAAAGCAAGGTCTCCCATCTGCTGGTTCACTCCCCAAATGGCCACAAGGGCTGGAGCTGTGCTGATCCGAAGCCAGGAGCCAGAAGCCTCTTCCAGGTCTCCCATGCCGGTGCAGGGGCCCAAGCACTTGGGCCATCTTCCACTGCTTTCCCAGACCACAGCAGAAAGCTGGATTGGAAGAGAAGCATCTGACACTCTAACTGGTGCCCATATGGGATGCTGGGCCACAGGTGGAGGCCTAGCCCACCACGCCACAGTGCCAGCCCCATTTTGGATTTTCAGATAAGAGAGGCTCAACCTGTAATATGCTATCATGCAGAGTGCACCTAATTACTCAGTGAGTACTTACCAAGCTCTTCCTGTTGGCCAGTTTGGACACTGAGACGAAACGAAACCCACTTACTGTCATGGAGGAACCCAGGGGAGAAGACAAAGAAAGAAACATCCAGGCTGGAGTCTTCTCTAGCTACATTGCACCATGATTTTGCTTTAGGTTTTAGTTGGCCAGTGAGAAACGAGGCTGCACCATAGCTGTCAACACTCAAGAGTGTGCCTCTTCCAACGCGTGGGAGCCAGGGCCTGTGCCTGGGCACCGAGCACTATTGTGGGTTCAGCAGATGTCTCCAACATTGGGCGTAAGGCCCTGTGTGTGAGATGAGATCCTGGGAGGAGTAAGACAGTGTGTTTGCAGAAACAGGTCTCCCGTAGTGAAAGTAATTATTCACGTTTCTTTCTTTTTTTTTTTTTTTTTGAGATTTTATTTGTTTGCCTGAAAGAGTTACAAAGAGGCAGAGGCAGGCAGGGAGAGAGAGAGAGAGAAAGAGAGAGGTCTTCCATCCACTGGTTCACTCCCCAGATGGCCGCAACAGCCAAAGCTGAGCTGATCCAAAGCCAAGAGCCAGGAGCTTCTTGCGGGTCTCCAACGTGGGTACAGGGGCCCAAGGACTTGGGCCATCTTCTACAGCTTTCCCAGGCCATAGCAGAGAGCTTGATCTGAAGAGGAGCAGTCAGAACTTGAACCAGCGCCCATATGGGATGCCGGCACTGCAGGCAGCAGCTTTATCCACTGTGGCACAGCTCCGGCCCTAAGTTATTCACATTTCAAGAGAACTTTCCAGAAACTGTTTCAAACCCTTTTCACATACACTAATTGGGTCCTTAGCCCAATGAGGTGCTAGCATTATCTGTATTTTACAGACAGGGAAACTGAGGCACAAGCGATGAGGCAGCTTGCCCAAGGTCACACAGCTAGGATGTGGGAGATCAGGAGTGTCCCACTGGGAAGGCGTTCAGAGGAGCACAACCAAAGCGCCCAACTTGGTAGAACAACCCTGAAGACAACAGCGTTCACAGCCATAAAAGTACTTGTCCTGACTCACACAGTCCTTGGGGTTTAAAGTGCCCTCACGTACTGGACATGTCTCAGTGTTGGCTGGTCTCAATTAGAAGATGACCCTCCTATTTTTCATAATACAAAGATTGCAAAGAAGCAAATATTTGGAGGGGGTCAACTTGAACATAGGAATTTTTTTTAAAAGATTTATTTATTTGAAAGGGGGAGAGAGAGAGAGAGAGAGAGAGAGAGAGAGAGAGAAGTATCTTCCATCTGCTGGTTCACCCCCAGAAGGTTGCAATGGTTGGGGCTGGGCCATGCTGAAGCCAGCAGCCAAGAACTTCATCTGAGCCTCACACATGGGGCAGGGAGGGGCTCAGGCACTTGGGTCATCTTCTGCTGCCTTCCCAGGTGCATTAGCAGGGAGCTGGATTGGAAGTGGAGCAGCCACGATTTGAACCTACGCTCATATGGGATGCCGGCATTGCAGCGGCTTAACCTGCTGAGCCGCTGCAATGCCGGCATCCCATATGAGCCACAAGATAGCCCTTTAGATAGAAATTCTTTAGGCTGTAGATAAAATAATGCAGTGTCTACATTTGATATCTAATTTCTTATTTTAGACACACACACTTTGAAGATTACTTAGATGTATTGAGGTTTTTTTCCACTCTCCCATTTCACAAAACAATTTTCTCCCATCTTGCCCTGAGTGGCTGTGACCCCAGGATCCTGTTATCACGGGGGATGCTTTCTGTGTCACCAGCGCACTTTCTGGGTCACATAATTTTCGCTTCCATCTAAACTGTGACCCAGCACTTTTTAAGTCTCTATATCTCGCTGTCGTTGAACTATTTTATCCTCAGAGTCCCAGTCCACTTAATGTTAGGGCAGAGTGCTTCCCATTTCATTGTGGGTTTGCACGCACGATTGCAACAGCCTTGCGTTTCCTGCTTTGCTGCTGAGGGTCTTCTTTCATAAGACTCGCGAGGAGCCCCAGCTCAGTCCCTGGCTAGAGGCTTCTCATCTGTGCCAAACATAACTTGCTTTCATTTTTTAAAAAACCACTTCCAACAGGTGACGTCTCTCAATGCATCTTCCCCAAACAATACTTTGTTGTTTCAAATAAAGTAGTGGAGAGCATGCAGGGAATCTAAAAGATTCTGTGGGATTTTATTGGAACTTCAATACAAGGGAATCTTCTCTTCCTTCTAAGTGGTAATTTTTTCTGCCTTCCATCCAAGTAGATACTGTATGTTAACCTCACTTACCTAAAAAAGTTTTTTTGAAGATTTATTTATTTTATTTGCAAGTCAGAGTTATAGAGACAGAGGGAGAGACAAAGAGAAGGAGGTCTTCCATCTGTTGGTTCACTCCCCAGATGGCTGCAATGGCCAGGGCTGGGCCAGGCAGAAGCCAGGAGCCAGGAGCTTCATCCAGGTCTTCCATGTGGGTGCAGGGACCCAAATACTTAGGTCATCTTCTGCTGCGGAAGATTTGTTTATTTGAAAGGTAGAGTGACAGAGAGACATAGGGAGAGACAGAGCTCTTCCATCCAGGTCTCCCACATGGGTGGCAGGGGCTGAATACTTGCGTGGCATCTTCTGCTGCTTTCCCAGGCACATCAGCAGGGAGCTGGATCGGAAGCCGAGCAGTCAGACTCAAACCAGAGCTCTGGTATGGGACGCCAGCATGGCAGGTAGCACTGTCTACACTGCCAGCCCCTAACCTCACTGATTAAATGTGGCAAATCTGCCTGTACAAACCTGTGAGGTGGCACTACCCCCGCCTAATAGTAAGTTGAGACTCAGAGGTACTCAGAGGTGAGGCAACTTAGCCTAGGTACCCAGCAGGTGGCAGGGCTGAAGCCCACCTCACAGCCAAGTCTCCCTGATTCTCCTTCCAGGAAAACTCTGGGAGCCCTTCTAAACCACCTTCGTAATTTAGATTACTGGCTCATCATACACAAGCAGGGCTGTGCTGACAGAATGCTAATGCTGATTAATTTATTATTCTTTTATGGCCTTATGCTTGTATAGCTTCGTGCAGTATTTTATAAGGAAAATAACAAAGCAATTTTGCAAATATAAAGCCCTGATACTTAATTTTAATTTCTGGGTTTCAACATCATTGCAAAACAAGGCAGACGGCTCATACTGTACATAAACACAGTATCTGTCTAGAAAGATCCCTGGAAGCTGCCCCTGGGTCCCGAAGTGGTGTATTTGGTATATTTGCTTACATTGGTTTTCCTCTTCAAAAGCAACTCTTTCCGTAGATGGGAAAAATCCAGGGTGCCCTCCTGGAACACGAGGACCCTGGCAGTGGTGTGCAGGAGCTGGCGCCGGCTCCAGCTGAGGTCTGATGGTGCACACTTCCTTCCAGCTCTGCTCACTGACAGCGCACCGGTAGCTTGAAATCAGACTCGGCAGGAGAATTCACAGCACAGAAATCGGCAACCCTGCAAATCAAGGCTCCTTGTGTTACCCCCTCTGCCCCGCTTCCCCAAATGCCCCCCTTCCTGTGCCAGGGACACCTAGAGTACTTTCCTTCCAGGTTATTCTGAAGATCTAATGAGGGGAAGCAGACAGAACAGCTGGCACTGCTCATGCCTTGGTGTATGTAAGTAACACTCACTCAAGGGTGGCAACACACACACACACACACACAAGGTTACGGTGAGAAGCAAGTTTCCTTCTCAGTCTGGGCCTCCATTCCAGTCCTTATCCTGAAAGGCACACTGTTCATCTAAATTCCTCCAGAGACATGCTCTGCCTATACACCTATATACATAATTTAAATAAAATGGTGGGTCTGGCTGGCACTGTGGCATAGTGGGGAAAAGCCACTGCCTGCTGTGCGGGCATTCCATATTGGGTACTGGTTTGAGTCCTGACTGTTCTACTTCCAATCCAGCTCTCTGTTATGGCCTGGGAAAACAGTAGAAGATGGCCCAAGTGCTTGGGCCCCTGCACTCACATGGGAGACCCGGAAGAAGCTCCTGGCTCCTGGCTTTGGATTGGTGCAGCTCTGGCTATTGCAGGCATCTGGGGCGAGAACCAGCGGATGGAAGACCTCTCTCTCTCTCTCTCTCTCTCTCTCTCTCTCTCTGTCTCTGTCTCTTCTTCTCTCTCTCTGTAACCTTGCCTTTCAAATAAATAAATAAATCTATAAATACATACATACATACATAAAATGGTGTAGGAAGGGCCAGCATTGTGGTATGGTGGGCTGAGCCTTCATTTGTGGCGCCAGCATCCCATATGAGAGCACCAGTTCAAGTCCCAGCTGCTGCACTTCCTATCCAGCTCCCAGCTAGTGTGTTTGGAAATGACCCAAATCCCCGGGCCCCTGCCACCCACATGGGTGGAGTTCTAGGCTCCTGGCTTTGGCCTGGCTCGGCTCTGGCTGTTGCAGCCATTTGGAGAGAGAAACAGAGAATGGAAGATTTCTCTCTCTCTCTCTGTCACTCTGCCTAACAAGTACCATTGGTTGAACTCTGTAATTAACACACAATTAATCTTAGGTGTTTATATTCTAACTGAAAAGTGATACCTGTTAGGAATTTGGAAAACATTATGCTGAGTGAAATAAGCCAATCCCAAAGGGACAAATGCCACTTGTTCTCCTTGATAGGTGACAACTAACTGAGCACCAAAAAGGAAACCTGTTAAAGTGAAATGAACACTATGAGAAACGGTGACTTGATCAGCCCTCACCCTGACTGTTGATGAGCAACTTGATATGTTATCCCTCTTAGTATTTTTTTTGTTTGTTCTACTTAATACTTTTGGTTGAATACTGTAATCAATACACAATTCTTCTTAAGTGCTGAAACTTAACTGAAAAGTGATCACTGTTAAATATAAGAGAGGGAAGAGATGTGCAATTCGGGACATGCTCAAGCTGACTTACCTCAAATGGTAGAGTTAGAAACATACCAGGGGATTCCAATTCAATCTCATCAAGGTGGCATGTACCAATGCCATCTCACTAGTCCCAGTGATCAATTTCTGTTCACAATTGATCATAATGATAGAACCAAAGGGATCACATAAACAAGAATAGTGTCTGCAAATACTAGCTGATAGAATAAAAAAGGGAGAGAACGATCCAACATGGGACGTGAGATACACACAGACCCATAGAATGGCAGATGTCCTAAACAGCACTCTGGCCTCAGAATCAGCCCTTAAGGCATGTGGATCCGGCTGAAAAGCCCATGAGAGTATTTCAGGCATGGAAAACCAAGACACTCTGGAAAAAAAAAAAAAAAACCTAAATGAAAGATCTCCGCGATTGAGATCCCAGTGGAAAGAACGGGTCATCAAAGAAGGAGGTACCAAGCCGGCGCCGTGGCTCAATAGGCTAATCCTCCACCTTGCGGCGCCGGCACACCGGGTTCTAGTCCCGGTTGGGGCGCCGGATTCTGTCCCGGTTGCCCCTCTTCCAGGCCAGCTCTCTGCTATGGCCAGGGAGTGCAGTGGAGGATGGCCCAGGTGCTTGGGCCCTGCACCCCATGGGAGACCAGGAAAAAGCACCTGGCTCCTGGCTCCTGCCAGGATCAGCGCGGTGCGCCGGCTGCAGCGGCGGCCATTGGAGGGTGAACCAACGGCAAAGGAAGACCTTTCTCTCTGTCTCTCTCTCACTGTCCACTCTGCCTGTCAAAAAAAAAAAAAAAAAAAAAAAAAAGAAGGAGGTACCTTTCTCTGAAGGGAGGAAAGAACTTCCACTTTGACCATGGCCTTGTCTAAAAATTATCAGAGTCAGTGAACTCAGGGGGCTTCCATAGCCTTGGCAGCTCATGACAAGAGCCTAGGTTTACTGATGCCATAAACAAGAGTGTCAATTTGTTAAGTCAACAACAGGAGTCACTGTGCACTTACTCCTCATGTAGGATCTTTGTCCTTAGTGTGCTGTACATTGAGATTTAATGCTATAACTAGTACTCAAACAGTATTTTTCACTTTATGTTTCTGTGTGGGAGCAAACTGTTGAAATCTTTACTTAATGTATGCTAAACTGATCTTCTGTATATAAAGAGAAATGAAAATGAATCTTGATGTGAATGGAAGGGGAGAGGGAGTGGGAAAGGGGAGGGTTGCGGGTGGGAGGGACGTTATGGGGGGAAGCCATTGTAATCCATAAGCTGTACTTTGGAAATTTATATTCATTAAATAAAAGTTAAAAAAAAAAGTCAGTAGGAGGCCACTGACTTCTACTAGGGTCCTGTAGGGAGCCTTACAGACCAAACCAATACACAGTTAACGACAGCAGCTGAGTAGCTGAGTGTTTAATTGCAGGAGATTCTGTAACCGGTTAACCAACTAAAGAGTCTCTATCCTTTACTTATTTTTTTATAAACGTTGATGGTGTGAGTTCTCAGAACCTATTGTGATTCTGGGGACTGCCTAGTTCTCAAATTATTTTGTCTTGATTTGTTTTATTTTTCTTTCCTCAGATAACTCCCTCAGGCTTAATTGTTTTATGAAATTTTCCTTTAAGCATATATATGAATGTGTGTTTATATGTATATATATATATATATATATCAGAACTTGTTCTGAATGGGCTCATATAGATCTAACTTAGCATCTCGAAGACCTGCCCCTTTGTCCATTTTTGGATGTGCCATGATTTATTTGATTGGCCTCCGTGTGTGCCATTTAGGTTATTTCTCATCTCTTGCCAGAACAAACGATGGGCATGGGATATGGTTGTGTTTTGTACCGGAACATGAGTGTCTGTGTAGGCTCAGCTCCTGGCCATGGAACTAGCCAGTGAAGGAATGCAGGCGCTTTACATTCTGCTCTGTCACGTTGCCGTCCAGGGGTGGTGCCTGCAGCCCACAGGGTAGGTGAGTACCTGAGGGCCTCAGCCGTCTGATTTCCTGGCTCAGGCTGTTGGATGGTCTTCAGCCCCTCAGAGAGGCCAATGCCCCTCCTTCTTATGGATGGAGACACCAGGTGCAGGGACAGTGGCTGGGCCCAGCACCCCGCTATCCAGCCTTCTGCACACAAAGCAAAGCAATGATGAGTCTGGGGGCAGGGGCTTGGCCAGGTGGTTAAGCTGCAGTTTGGGAGGCCTGCATCCCATAGTAGAGTTCCTGGGTTCAAGTTCTGGCTCTGCTCCCAATTGCAGCTTCCAGCTAAGGCACCCTCTGGGAGGCAGCCCAAGTGCCTGGATCCCTGCCATCCAGCTGGGAGCCTGGGATTGTGTGCAGAGCGCCTGACTTCAGCCTGGCCTGGCCCTGGCCACTGTGGGCATTTGGGGAATCAAGCAGGCCGTGCAAGATCTCTGCCTCTGTGGGTCTTTTCTGTATCTCTGCATCTCAAGTTAATTAACCGATTAATTCTAAAAGTTAAAAAAAAAAAAAAAAAGACAAGTCCTCCAGGCTGAGGCTGGTGGCATGAGCCGCGGCAGGAAGTGGGGAGGGACCCGGGGACACCTCCGTGCAAGGGCTTGCCTGGCAGCCTCTTTGTCGCCCTGCTTTTCCGGCATGTTTCTCAGGAACGGGAGGATCGAGAGGGTGTGAAGCTCAAGTGGTCCGGGAAGCTTCGGTACAGCCCGTTCTCCCGCGCGCTCCAGCCTCGGCTTTCAAAAGTACAGACGCCCCCTTGCTCTTCCGGACTTCGGGGCTCCACATTGCTCCGAGTCCCTGGACCAGCAGCGCCTGGGAACCCGTTAGAACCGAGTATCCGGGGACTCTCCGGAGCACTGGGGGACCCAAGTGCTGCTGGTGACATTGACACCCGTGCGATTGTGAGAGCTCCTGCTGTACAGAAGGTCTGTGGCTTTGGTGTTGGCGGCCCCTCTCCAGCATGCGCCCCAGCCCACCTCTCCGGCTGTTTGCATCTCCCCTCCCACAACTCCTAAACGCCCCTAGCTTCTCATCCCTGTGTTGGGGCAGAAACCCCTATGGTTCCAAAGTCCTGCTAAGGGCAACAGAAGCCCGGGATTTAGCCGGGCTTCTCAGAGGCTCCCTTGCAGCTATGTCCGCGCCCCTGGGATATGCACAGCCGTCAAGTGCGTGATTCTTGGGAGCAGCCGTCAAGTGCTCGATTCCTGAGGGAAAGAGCACGTCCACCTTCCCTCTCCCCTCGTCCTCTGGCCGGCACCCAGATGTGATGGGTTTGGACCAGGCAGGTGGCCACAGGCAGACCTCACTCAGGTAAGGAAGGGGTCGGGGTCCTGACATCCTAGGATCACCATGGGAACCAAAGAACAGGTAAGCCAACTCCATAACAAAAGAAAGAAACTTGCATTTTATCGTGGCCATTGTTGTCTTAGGTCTGTGTTGAGCTCACCGACTCCTAGTCTTCCCTGGTATAACGCCTTCGGATGAGCTGTTCTCCATCTACCTGGCAACATCCCTCTCTTCCTTTCAAGGACAAAGTCAAATGCGCCTCCTTTCCCAGATCCTAGGAGAGCTGCTTCCTCTCTGGGTGCTCATGCCCCTGTGGAGTAACCAACACGGAGTCCAGTCTTTCCCACGATATCCAGAACTCTGAGGCAGAGGCTGGGCACGGTCATGCTGGAACGCTCCCAGAAGCCTGGCTCTGTGTCTCACGTGTAGGGGATACCAGCAAACATTTGTTCCCCCATTGGCAGTTTAAGCCAGCATTTGCCTTTTCCCAGGCTCCCTGCCGAATTGGGCTCGGCTGGCCGCTCTGAGAACTGAGAAGGATGCGTCGTCTGAAATGGGAGCCCGCAATTCGCTCCCTCTTCCCACAGTAGCCGTGGACCAAGTGAACCGAGACCGGCCGCAAGCAGTGCTCTGGGGACAGACTGGGGGTTGGGATATGGGGAAGGTAATAAATCAGGAGGAAATATTTTGTCTCTGCACGATCCACTAAGCCCCTTTCTCTCCAAGCTCGGCCTGAGTAGTGTGCAGCTGCCGTTGGTCAAGGCTTGTGAGAAATTGTGACACAGAAGACCTTTCTTTTGCAAAGGCCACTCAGTCGCTGCAGCCCAGATTTCATGCCCCAGGAGCCGCCTGCTTTCTCAGAACAGTGTTTGTTCTGCGGGACTGTGCTGTATCAGAACACTCTGACCTTTATTCTGACTCAGAGCTAGCCATCCAAAGCAACATCGTCAACCAAATTGGTCATCTCTCTCTCTCTCTCTCTCTGCAAACAAGTCATTATCATTAATAATCCATTAGGCCATCAAATATTTATTGGGGATCAGCTTTGTTCCAGGCTCTGTGCAAATGAAAGAGATCCTCTTCCTGCCCCCACTGGCTGTAAATGCAGGAGCACATGTGTGGGACGAATGATCGCAATAATACAGGGCTTCCCAAAGTGTGGCCTGGGGGTGCCTGGAGACCCTTGGAGGGGATCTGTGAGATTAAATCGATGTTCATAATGATACTAAGACAGGATTTTTTTCCCTTCAATCACAGAGGTGAGTCATATACACACCCAGAAGAGTTTAGAAAGTTCATAGAAAATGGCATGCAGGCTAAGGGGTGGGTGTGGAGCCTGGTGGGTAAAACGCTGGTTAAGGGCCGGGCATTATGGCACAGCTGTTTAAGCTGCCACTCCGGATGCTGACATCCCGTATCCAAGTGCCTGGGACCAACTCTCACCTCCACCTCTGATCCCCACTTCTTGCTAATGTGCGCCCTGGGAAGCAGCAGATGATGGCTCAAGTACTTGGGTCCCTGCCACCCTTGTGGGAGACAAAGATGAGGTTCCAAGCTCCTGACTTTGACCTGGCCCAGCCCCAGCTGTTGCAGGCATTTGGGGAGTGAACCAGTGAACGGAAGGCACCGGTTAAGGCTGCTGCATCCTGCATTCCAGGGCCTGGATTAGATTCCCAGCTCCAGCTTCTCATTCCAGTTTCCTGCTCATGCAGATCAGATCCTGGGGGCAGCCATGATGGCTCCTGCAGTTGGATTTCTGCCACCCATGTGGGAAAGCTAGATCGTGTCTCTGGCTGCCAGCTTCAGCCTGGCCAGCCCCAGCTCCTATGGGCATCTGGGGGTGGACCAGCACATGGGAGTGTGCCATCCTTCTCTGTTTCTCAAATAAATAAACACATTTAAAAAGCAAGCAAACTGGAGATCCTGCTCAGTGTGATGTCAGCCCATGTCTCCTGCACATTTTCTAGTTAGATAGCTTTTGCTCGGATTTGAGAGTTCTTTATGTATTCTGGATAAGGGTGGCTTTGTCAGCTGCATGGCTTGCAAATATTTTCTCTCAAGGTTATTATCCTCTTTACGGGGTCTTTGTCAGAGCAAAAGGTTTTCACTTTGATCCGTTTTATCCATTTTCTGGATCATGCTTTTGATGTCAAGTCTAAGAATTTTGACCCTGCCCCCCCACAGCCCTTTATGCCAAATATTCTATCCTACATGTTCCTAGTTGCATTGTAATCTAGTCCTTGATCCATTTTGAGTTATTTTTTTCTGTAAGGTATGAGTTCAGGCCAAGGTCCATACTTGTCTGTGGGTGTCGCTATGGCTTGAACGTGGTCCCCGGATTCCATGCGTTGGACACTTAATCCCCAAAGGTATATGCAAATAGTATTTGGAAGGTGCCCATGAGGGCAGTGACTTAGCCATGTGGGCTCCGCCCTCAAGAATGGATTCATCCACCCCCGGACTGGTGGACTCCTGGGTTAGTGCATGGTTGAGGAGCGGCTTTGTCACAGAGTGGAGCTCTCTCCCCAGGCTTGCTCTGATGCAGCAGGAGGATCTTCACTGGGCTCGGAGCAGATGCCAGCCCCAAGTGCTGGGGTCCCAGCCTCCTGTACCATATACAAGCTAAATAAAATGTTATTCTTTATAAATTGGTCGGTGGTGTTTAGCTACAGCAAAAGAAAACAGTCTAAGACAGCTGCCGATTACTTGTAAGGAGTCTTGGGAACAAAAGTGTGACAATTTCTTTAGTAAGCTGTGTGAGTTTCTCGAGGACAGGTATGTATCAAGTGTATCAAGATTAGTTTTGAGCAAGGCATTCCTGGAAGACTTCCCACAGGTGGCAGCATTTGAGTCCTGCTTTGGAGGGTGAATAGGATTTCATCAAGCAGAATAGAAATGTTCTTTTCTCTGATCTTCTTGGGCCTCTACTGCTTTCCCAGGCTAGATTGGAAGAGGAGCAGCCAGGACTCAAACCAGTGCCCATATGGGATGCCAGCGCTGCAGGCGGAGGATTAACCTGCTACACCACAGTGCTGGCCCTGAGTTTTATTTTTTATTTTTTCAGAGTCAGACAGAAACAGCGGTAAAGGCAGAGCCCACCCACTGGTTCACTTCCGAAATGTCAGCAACAGCTAGGGGACCTCAGTCTGGGTCTCCCACGAGGGTGGCCGAGACCTAAGCATTTAAGCCATCACATGCTGCTCCTGGGGTGCCTCAGAAGGAAGCTGGGGTTGGGAGTGGAGCTGGGACACACCCCAGGTTCTCTGATGGAGGACGTGGGTTTCTCTACTGGCATCTTGACCACTAGGCCCAATGCTATGAGTTAATGTGTAACATGAGCCATTTTAACCACTTGTGAGTGCAGAGTTCAGTGGGGTTATGTATAGAAGTGGGATCCAAATAGTTCACAGAGACGTTGCATATCTTATAATTCTATTTTGTTCGTGAATGTTTCGAAGCTCCCTGCATCTTAGGATGGACAGCGCTGTTTCTGTCTTCTCCGTGCGTGAAACCCACCCCTGGCAACAGGGGGATATGCAACCCAGACACCCTCTCTGTTTTTGACAAAACCGATGACGTCGTCACTAATCCAGAAACACTACGCACAGACAGGAACTGGGCTGGCATGGAGGAAGAAGGTCAAGTACACTGCTGTGGGAGAGGCATCTACCGAGGAGCAGCCAGCTCACCCCAGAATGCCAGAACGGTTTGGTAACTCTCCAGGCCAGGTTTTGGGGCACTGGCCGGGAAGCCAAATTAATGAGGATTGATCAAAGTCTTTGTCACGGGGCATTTTTGTCCCATGCAGTCTTTCCCCTCCCCACCTCCACTCCCAAGACACCCCCAGGCTTTTAATCACTAGGAAATTTGAACCAGAATGTTCTAGATTTAGTGACCATGGTCACAGCAAAGGGGATGGGCGGGAGGATGAGCTAACACAGGAGTTAACCAAAGATCTGTGTCCTGAGTGATGGCACTCCCAGCCCGTGCCCAGCCCAACTCTAGAAGATTCACACCCAGCCTCATTCAGCCACGCCCCCCTCCCTTCACGGGCAGGATCAGAGCTTCCTGCTAGGAAGAAATGGAACCAGCCCAGAGAAAAGACCTGTAGTCACAACTCCATGAAAAAGCACAGTGAAACGCGTCAGCTACCAAACCCTCTCCCAGCTTGCCAAACCTCCCATCAGTGTTACTCACACCCCACTCCCCAGTCCCACCCCGATAAAGACCTTCAGACACTTGACATAAGGAGGAGCTCACACAGAAGAATCTGGAAAAGCAGTACTTTGGATGGTTTGTGTGGCTTCCCATCCAGGGTGGGCCCATGGCATGGACTCTCAGCCTGGGACCGCTGCAGCCCTTGGTAATGGGTGCCGGCCGCTGCTCACGCATGTGCCTGCACTGAGTTCTAGGTCGAATCCTTCAGCTCCTCAGGGGATCCTCCAGGCGGCCTGAGGAGCCCTACGAAGCCCTGAGCAACAGATTGGCTGGGTCTCCAAGCTGTCTCCTGAGTTTGTCTTGAATGTGTTTTGTCCTCTCCCACATGCAGGCGCCTTGATGGGGCACTTTTTCCCCTATAGGTGGACTTGAGTCCTGCTCTTTCCCCTAGGATCATCTGAAATGTCCAGTTGTCCAGGAGGTCCTCCCTGCCCCCTGCCTCCTGTCTGTGTGCAGTGACCCCTGCCCCCTGTGAGTTCTCCCCACGCTCCCTCTGGATGTAAATGCTCAGCCTCTCCCGACAGCCCGGCTGGAGAGCCGAGCGGTAACGTCCCAGCGGCTCCTGCCTCCCCAGTCTCAGGATAATGCACTGGCTAATTGGGCTGCGAGCTGGACTGGATAGGAGTAAATCAGCTCAGACCTTTGAATTACACTTCAGAGCACAGCGGAAGGCAGAGTGAACTGGCTGGAAAAGAGAACGGGAAGACAGGGCAATTATTAAAACACTCTGTGCCTCTGTGCTTAGCTTACCTAGTAGAGCTGGGCTTGCTGAGGCACTTTCTGAATACTGTGAAATTGAACTTGAACTTAGCAGAGGACAATCAAGGTCAAGGCAATGTTTTGACCTTATGATTCAGCACCAGATGCTGATATCTGTCAGGACAGGGGTGTGAAGTAACCAGGGGGGGTCCAGTCCTAGCCCAGATGATACGAGAAATAGACATTATTCGCTTGGGGCCCCTTTGCTGTTTCTGGAGATTTCTCCAGATTATGAGTCTTAGTGGGAAACATACCACTCAAGATTCCGGAAGCCTCAGAGGAAACACATCCCTGGCGGCTACAGGGTGGATGTGTGACCAGGGCTCAGATGGTCAGATCCACTTACCCACACCCTGGAGAAGAAGTGAGCGACACGGGAAGTGAGGCTGTGCAGGAGGCACGCTGGAAGGGGTGGAGTCACAGGAGAGGCTCCTCCCCCTCTCAGAGGTGGCCAAGGGGCTGAGGCAACATCTGGGCTCCAGGGGCCTGGGTCAGAGGTGCAACCCACTGTGCCTGAGCTCTCTGGACAGCTCTGTGCTGGGTGTTCCACACAGTTTCTTGCTGCAGACCCTGGGGTTCTGAAACAAGAACCTCAAATTGTGGGGAGCAACTGGGAGCAACTCGGACTAGACTAAGTTACTGGAATTAAGACTTAGTCTATGCATCTGCTCTCCTACAATATGGCGCTGGGAGAGGAGGAAACAGCTTCTACACAGCTGCCTCCAGTTCAACCAATAAACAGCAGGACCTGCTCCTGATTGGAGGAGAGCAGTGTACTCGGCGTGTGGGTAGCAGAGTTGGGATTGGTGGAAGAGGACTATAAAGGAGGAGAGAGACAACATGCACCAGGAACATCTATCTGAAGGAACACCTGAGCAGCCCCCGAGAGAGCCGGCTGGCGGTGTGCCGCTCCCCCGCAGAAGTGGGGAAAGTGGCTAGGGGGAACCGCCCTTCCACGGAGGTGGAAGGGACGGTAGCCAACCTGGGAAGAACCAGCAGTAAACCCGGGGAGGGCCGAGCAGACAAAAGAACAGCGCAGGGTCTTGTGTCGTTCCTCCACGAAGAGGGGGAGCGACACAAATGGAGGTGGTTCCCTGGGGAAGTGATCCCAGGAATCAAGTCTGAGGGAGGAAGGAGAATGATAGAAGGAGGAGAAGGCTACAAAGAGTGCGTTCTTAAGGCGGTTCCTGGAGGGAGTGGGATTCGAACCAGCGCTCATGCGGGATGCTGGCGCCACAGGCCGGGGCTTTAACCCACTGCACCACAGCGTGGGCCCCTCAGCTTGTATCTTCTTCTTTCTTTTTTTTCAAAGATTTATTTATTTATCTGAAAGGCAGAGTTACAGAGAAGGAGAGAGAGAGAGAGAGAGAGAGAGAGAGGTCTTCCATCTGCTGGTTCACTCCCCAGATGACCACAACAGCCAGAGCTGCACCAATCCCAAGCCAGGAGCCAGGAGTCATGAGCCACGAGCCTCCTCCAGGTCTCCCATGCAGGTGCAGCAGCCCAAGCACTTGGGCCATCTTCTACTGCTGTCCCAGGCCATAGCAGAGATCAGCTTCTGTCTTCTAAAAGAAATTGAAACAAGTCCATATATTTCTTCCCTAACTGTTTGGTAGACCCCATCTGGGCTTAATTATTGATTCAATTTCTTTAATACCTATAACCTATTCCCATTATCTACTTCCTCTCCTGTGAGTCTAGCCAGATTTCATTTTCCAAGGCATTGGTCTGCTTCATCTAGCTCATCAAATCTGTGGGTGTAAGGTTGTCCGTATCCTTCATTTACTATTAATATTCAAGAGTTCTGAGTGATCCCTCTCTTTCATGTCTGATTTTAGTAGTTTTTTTCTTTTTTTTCCTTAGTCTAGCTAGAAGTTTATCAACTTTGATCTTTTTAAAGTAGCAACTTACAGGGCCGGTGCTGTGGCTTAGCGGGTAAAGCTGTTGCCTCCAGTGCCGGCATCCTATATGGACGCTGGTTTGAGTCCCGGCTGTTCCACTTATGATCCAGCTCTCTGCTATGGCTTGGGAAAGCAGTAGAAGATGGCCCAAGTGCTTGGGCCCCTGCACCCATGTGGGGAGACCCGGAGGAAGCTCCTGGCTCCTGGCTTCAGATTGGTGCAGCTCCGGCTGTTGCAGCCAACCGAGGAGTGAACCAGTGGATGGAAGACCTCTCTCTGTCTCTGCCTCTTCTCTCTCTGTATAACTCTTTCAAATAAATAAATAAACAAACAAATAAATAAATCTTTAAGAGGAAAGTGTTATTTATTCTCTAAGTATTTGGGGATTTTCAAGTTATCTTTCTGTGCTCATTTCTTATTTAAATCCACTGTAGTTTGCGAGTAGACATTCTATGATTCCTCCTCTTTTAAATTTATTTAAGTGTATTTAATGGCTCAGAATAAGTCTATCAATTTTTTAAAAGATTTATTTTATGCTATTTAAAAAACAGAGTGATAGAAAGAGAGATCTTTCATCTGCTGGTTTACTCCCCAAATGGCCACAATGGCCAGGGCTGGGCCAGGCTAAAGCCAGGAGCCAGGAACACCATCCAGATCTCATTCATGGGTAGCAGAGAGCCGAGCACTCGGACCTTCATCTGCTGCTTTCCCAGGTACATAAGCAGGGAGATGGATCAGAAGCAGAACATCAGACTTGATCCGATATGGGATGCCAGGGTCGCAGGTGGCAGCTTACCGTGCTGGGCCCCCGTGCCCGCCCTAGTGCCTCTGTCTTGGTGAATGTTCCGTCTGAGATTGAGAAGACAGTGTGTCCTGTTGTTGCATGATGCTCTCTATAGATGATAACCATATCTAGCTGATCCATGGTGCCATTGAGTCTGACTATGTCCTGGCTGATTTTCGGCCTGCTGGATTGCCCATTTCTGAGAGTGGTATATTAAAGTCTCCAAATAAAAGGGCAGTCCAATTTATTTTACTTCATGTTTCTATCAGTTTTTGCCGTGTGCATTTTGATGTTCTGTTGAGCGCATGTGCATTAAGCATCGTTACGGAGAACTGACCCCTCTCGGGTTACATAATGCCCTTTCTTTATCCCTGATCCTTTTCCTTGCTTGAAAATCCGCTCTAACAGATACTTCAACTTTCTTTTGATTAGTGTCATCATGATATCTCTCGCTCTCTCTCCCCTATTCAAATAAATAAGTAAATCTTAATTTTATTTATTTGAAAGGCAGAGACACAGAAGGAGGGAGAGGGAGACAGAGCGAGAGAGATCTTCCACCCGCTGATTCACTCTCCAGATGGCTGCAACTGCCAGAGCTGGGTCAGGCTGCAGTCAGGGGTGAGAATTCCACGTGGGTCCCCCAGCTGAGTGGCAGGGCCCCAGGCACTTGGACCATCGTCTGCTGCCTTCACAGGCGCGTTAACAGGGAGCTGGCTCAGAAGCAGAGAGAGCAGTTAGGACCCCAACACATATTCATTTGTTTTAAGGCCAGCTTAACCTGCTGCCCCTGTAGTTTTAATTGAGCATTTTACTTGACTCTCTTCTCTCTCCTGTCTTAGAATATCAGTCTTGCCTCTTTTTCTCCACTTTTTTCAGTGGTTACACTAAAACTCAACACACGCACACACACATACCCCGTTGTCCCCTTTCTTCGGCGGTTTCTCTTTCAGTCACCTGTACTCAGTCAGCACCGTGTGACTGCACAAGCTTCCCTCTGACACCTGCTCCATTGCCAGGTCCCCGGCACTCCCTCCACGTCAGCGTTCCATGTGTGCATGGCACATGTCATCTCACATCGTCACAGCGGAGGGGCGTACAGTAAATACAATATTGAGAGAGGAAGCAAAAGAGATCTTGTTCACAGGACGTGCATTGCAGTGTATTATTATAATGCTTCCATTTTATTATGTTATTGTTCATTTCTTTTTTTTTTTGAAGAACTTCTCTGATTTTTAAGTTTATTTTCATTTTATTTGAAAAACAGAGGGACCAGAGACAGACACGTTGACATCTCCCATCTATTGGTTCACTCCCCAAATGCCTACAACTGCCAGGACCAGGCCAAGCCAAAGGCAGAAGGCTCCAACTTCATCCAGATCTCCCACGTGGGTGGCAGGGACCCAGATAGTTGAGCCATCACTGCTTCCTCCCAGGACGCACAGTAGCAGGAAGCTGGACTCTCAAGCAGAGCCCGGACTCAAACTCAGGCTCTTTGACATGGATGTGGGTGTCCCAGACGGCACCTCGACCACAGCACCACATTCTCACCCCTGTTGCTAATCTCTTACTGTGCCTAACTTATGAATTAAACTTTATCATAGGCGTGCATGTAAAGGAAAAGGCGTAGCATATATAGGACTTCATACTACCCATGTCTTCAGACATCCACTGGGGACCACAGGACGTATTCCTTGAAGAACAGGGTGTGTGTAATGTGTGTAACTGTGTGTGTAATGCATCTGTAACTATACAAATACATACGCATTCTAGTGGTTGCTCTAGAATTTGCTATATGTATATGTGGGTGTCATATACATGCGTATATACATGTGGGTATCACAAAGTTCACGGAAAACAGAATTAGAAAGATAACTTCATTGTGGTGCAAAAATGTTGAAATCTATGCATACTGGGGTCTTCAGAAATTCATGTGAAGGCATTTTGTGGAAAAACTATGGACATGTTTTACATTATATAAACTATATATATAATGCACATTCAACAAATAGGAGTTCACTTTCACATGCACCACACGACTTCATAGGTAGTGCAAGTATCTCATAACAACAAAGTATTTCCTATTCCTCTGTCCCATCCTTTTTGTCATTGCTGCCACTCATCTTACTTCTGCGTGAGTATCCTCGTAGACGTATACACACATACACATATAGACGGTCAGGCACGCATAACTGAATGCATTATTGCCAGTATCGTTGTGAGCCAACTATGTCTGGTCTATCAATTAAGAATAAGAAAAATAAAAGTTCTTGCTTTGTTCTCACTCGTCCTTCGTCCAGGGCTTGCTTTTATGTTGTAGCTCTGACCTGTGTCATTTTCCTTTTTCTCTGAAGAAATTCTTTCAACATTTCTTACAAGGCAGGTCTACTGGCAACAGACAGACTTCAGTTTTTGTTTGTCTGTGAAAGGCTTTCTCAGTCACTTTAAAGGATGATTTCACAGAGGACAGAATTCCAAGTTGGTGAGCTTTTTTCTCTCCACACTTTAAGTGTTTGGTGCTGGTCTCTCGCACGCATGATTTCTGAAGAGGAGTCAGATGTCATTTTCTTTGCTCCTCTGTAGGTGTGCTGTTTTCTCCCTCTGGCTTCTTTCAGGAGTCTTTTATTTATCTCTGATTTTCTGAAGTTCAAATATGATATGCCAAGGTGTCATTTTTGAGTTGTTATTGAGTTTTTGGCATTTAGCGTCTCTGATGTTCTCTGGGCTTCCTGGATTTGTGGTTTGGTATCTGACATTAATCTGGAAGAAATTCTCAATCGTTGCTTCAGATATTACAAAAGGTCTTCAAAAAGTTCGTGGAAAATGCATGTTATGAAAAAACTGTGCCTGGATTTCCAATTCTTTTTGCACCCATATACACTCATGCTGACTTGCTACAACATGTCTGAACAGGATCTTGCCTAAGGCTCTAAGCAAGGATAAAGCATGTTTTTGAAAAGAGCCCCCATCATAGCAACATGAATTGTGCTAAAATTAAAGCGAGAACAAACATCCTATTTATGGTGAAGCTTGGGTGGAAAAAAAGGTGCCATCACTGACGCTTTATGAAAAGTTTATGGCGACAGCGTCCCAGAGAAATCAGCAATTTGCTAATGGGCAACTCGTCTTAGGAAGGGAGGCGCTGATGCTGAAGATGAGGCTTGTAGCAAGAGCCATCCACATCTCATGGAAAGAAAAAGTCAGTCTTGCTGGTGATGTAATTAAAGAGGACCAGCGATTCACAGAGCAACAACAGCCGCACCACAGCCATCTCATCTGGTTCAGCAGAAACAGTTCAGACTGAAAAATTCAGACTGCTCAATGGGTTCCGACGCAGACGCCAGCAGAGTGCTCGGTGGAAACTTTAAACAAGTGGGGTCAAGATCCTGAAACATTCCTTTGGAGAACTGTGATAGGAGCTGAAGCAAGACTTCATCAGTGCAATCCTGAAGATGAGGCATGATCAGAGCAGCGGCTACCAGGGGGTGTGGGTGGCCCGGTCAAAGCAGAAGCAAATGTGTCGAGAGCAAAGGTCGTGGCACCAGTTTTGGGGATGTTCAAGACATCCTGCCTGTCGACTCTCTGGGGGGCCAGAGAATGGGGACACCTTCTAATGAGGAAGAGTGTTGTGAGAAAGGCAGCCAGAGCTTGGGCAGAAGAACGCCTGGGATTGCTTCGCCAGAGCAGCCTGCTCCACAATTCCTCCTATCAAACAAGAGCAATTTTGTGGGAGCTTTGAGAAGTCCCAGAGAAGGGTCTTTCTCACTTCTTTTAGTTTCGTAATCTTAAAAAACCAATCTGTACTGGGCAGCCATCTTTCTGCAGTGGCTAATATTACAAAGATTGCATTGGCATGGTTGAATTCCTGAGACCCTCAGTTCTTTAGGGATGGACTGAATAGTGAGCTCATGGTTTTCAAAAATCTCCTGAACCTGAAACTTACACTGGAAATAAAGTTTTAATTTTTATCGTTTAATTTCAGTTTTCCATGAACCTTTTGAAATCCTCTCGCTCTTTTGTTCTTTTTCCTCTGGATTTTCTTTTATTCCCAGTCTGCATAAATTACATCTTCTGTAGTTGTACCACAATTCTTGGCTATTCTCTTCTGTCTGTTTTTAGTGATTTTTTTCCCCTCTTTGCTTTTTAGTTTTAGATGTTTCCATTGCCACCTCCACAAGGTCAGAGATTCTTTCCTTAGTCATCTCCAATCTACCAATGAGCCTATCGGAGATAATCCTTATTTCTGTCATAGTGTTTTTAATCTCTAGCATTTCTTTTAGCTTTTTTTTTCTTACAGTTACGATTTCTCTGCTTCTATTACCCATCTGCCTTTGCATTTTTTAAGATTTATTTATTTATTCGAAAGTCGGGGTTACACAGAGAGAAGAGAGGCAGAGAGAGAGAGAGAGAGAGAGAGGTCTTCCATCCGATGGTTCACTCCCCCAGATGGCCTCAATGGCCAGAGCTACGCCGATCTGAAGCCAGGAGCCAGGAGATTCTTCTGGGTCTCCTGTGCGGATGCAGGGGCCCAAAGACTTGGACCATCTTCTACTGCTTTCCCAGGCCATAGCAGAGAGCTGGATTGGAAGTGGAGCAGCCGGGACTAGAACCAGCGCCCATATGGAATGCTGGTGCTTCAGGCCAGGGCATAACCCCCTGTGCCACAGCGCTGGCCCCTGCCTTTGCTTTTTTATTTAATTTTCTGATTACAGCCCTTGTTATATGAATTCTAGTTATTTTGAATTCCCAGTCTGATAATTCAAACATCCCTCAGATACCTAAGCCTGCTTCTGATGCTTGCTCTGTGTCTTCAAACCATTTATTTCTGCCTTTTAGTATACTTCCTAATTGTTTGTTGAGAGCTGCTTATGATGGACTGGATTAAAGGAACTTTGTGATGTGGTAGTAAGGGGGTGGGGGTGGGGAGAGGCACACTGCAGTCCTGTGATTAGGTGTCTTGTTTCAGCAAGTCTAGTCCGGGAGCTGTGAACTTCATTAGTTCCTCACTCCCTCCCCACCTTAGGTGTGACAAGGTGGTGAGAGCAGTCTAGAGTTGGGTGTTTCTTTTTCCCGGATGGTTTGGCTCTGATGAAACTACATGGGGTTATACTCTGGCGGAGTGGTTTCTCCTGAGGGCAAGCTTGCTCTGGCTTTGCTCATAATGGCTCATTCTCCCTCTTTTCCCTCTCCTGCAAAAACGATGAGGGGATTTCTCCATTCCCACCCCCCAGTATTCTCCATGAGAACCTCGTAGAGCTCTTGGAGGTAACACTCACAAACCCGGAGGTGGGCATTTGGCATAGCAGTTAAGTTGCTGTTTGGGATCCCCGTATCCCAGATCAGAATGCCTGGATTGGAGTCCTGGCTCCCCTACTTCCAGTTCCAGCTCCCTGCTCACCCTGGGAGGCAGCCGGTGATGGCTCAAGCGCTTGGGTCCCTGCCACCCATGTGGGAGACGTGGATGGAGTTCCTGGCTCCTGGCTTTGACTTGGCTTATTTCTGCCGGTTTTGGTCATTATGAGAGAGTGATTCAGAGGCTGGGAGATTTCTTCCCGCCACCCTGCCCCAACCCTTTTCAAACAAATAAAACTTTATTTTAAAAAACAGAAGTGTGAAGCCATTCTCCATAAAGGGCCCTCTCAAAGTGGTGTTTTTCAGGCTTGTCCACCCTAGACCTCCAGCTCTGGGTCCATGACCTTCAGATTCCTCAGCCCAGTACTGGTCCCAGGATAAGGGGAAGTTCTGATTCCCTTCATCCACCTGTCAGTCTCTGGTTTGCAGACCAGCAGCCTGCCCTGTGATCTTACTCCTCTGATGACTCTAGGGAGAGTTAACTTTTCCATTTGTTCAATTTTTGTTTTTGTTTTACTCATTGTTGGGGTAAAATAATGACTTTAGCTCCCTACATGCTAGATCAGAAACCGGAAGTCTTTATTTATTTTATGTCTTTTTCTTGTGGTGAAACATATAACATAAAATTTACTGGTTTTTTTTAAAGATTTATTTGTTTATTTAAAAGAGTTACACACAGAGAGAAGGAAAGGCAGAGAAAGAGAGAGATCTTCTATCCAAAGGTTCACTCCCCAGTTGGCCACAATGGCTGGAGGTGGGCTCATCCAAAGCCAGGAGCCAGGAGCTTCTTCCTGGTCTCTCACGTGGGTGCAGGGGCCCAAGGACTTGGGCCATCTTCCACTGCTTTCCCAGGCCACAGCAGAGAGCTGGATTGGAAGTGGAGCAGCTGGGACTCGAACTGACACCCATATGGGATGCCAGCACTGCAGATGGCGGCTTTACCTGCTATACCACAGTGCCGCCCCTTAAATTCACTGTTTTGACTCTCTTTCAGTGACCACTTCAGTGGCATGAAGCACATCCACACCGTTGTGCAACCATCACCACTTCCAGCTCCAGGACTTTTGCATCTTTCCAAACTGAAACTGTGCCCCCTAAACCCGGGCTCCCCATTAGGTGCTCACTTTTGTGTCATTGTTGACATCATCATTTTTCAGTAGTAAACATCTTCCACTGTTCTACCGGGATGGGGGTGGGGGGCGCCATTCTCGAAAGCATGCCTTGGGCGGGGCATCATCATGTACTTGTGGCAGGGGGCTTGCGAGGTCAGCGTAGGTGTTTTGGGAGAAAGGCTCCGTGGCAGAGAAAAACTGACGCTGGAGCCAGGTAGTGATGCATCTTCGAGTCAGAGCAAAGCAAGCTGTCCCGAGTTGGTCCTAAAAGGGAGCATTTATCAAGGGACGTGTCCTGGGTCCGCACTGACTTCAGGGCACCAGTTTTGTTTTATTGTTCCATCTGCCCAGGGATGAAACCTTGAAACTCCCAGAGAGATGAATGGGAAGATTCCATGTGCTAATCTCATTTCCAAATGTAATTGGTGTCTGAATTATGAAGCTCTCTGCTTCCAGAGGCTACACGAACCCAGCCATCCATCCCCCTCTTCATCTAAATGGGCCAGGTGCCACCGGGATGATTACTCGTTGTTCCTACCACGGAGAAGCCGTGGCATTGGTACAGCCTTTCTGGAGGGCAATTTGCAATAGGCATCAAAATTTAAAATTTCCAGAACCTTCAGCTCAGCAATTTCATTTTAAGGATTTCATTTATCACAAAGAAGCAATTGGACAAATGGATAAGGATGTTTGTGTAAAGATGTTCAGCTCAGCCTTGTTTATATTTTGAAAAACGGGAGACATTCTACATCTGCAAGAGTAGAGAACAAGGCTCATCAGTTATGTCACTGCCACACGCTGGCCTGCTTACTACCCAGTGCTGGCGAAGACGAGGAGAGCTGAAGGGGAGGAAAGCGCCCCATCATTCAGGTCCTGCAGAATGTTTACCTGGGTAGCATTTTCCCAGGAGAACCACTTTTAGTTTATAATCCCTCAACTCCATAGAGAGATCTGTCTCTCAATAACAATGCCTTTTTGTTAAATGTTTGCATAGCTAAACATGTTTATATTTATGTCTGTAAAGCCCAATAGAATTTTTTTTTTGACAGGCAGAGTGGACAGTGAGAGAGAGAGACAGAGAGAAAGGTCTTCCTTTGCCATTGGTTCACCCTCCAATGGCCGCCGTGGCCAGCGCACTGCGCTGATCCGAAGCCAGGAGCCAGGTGCTTCTCCTGGTCTCCCATGGGGTGCAGGGCCCAAGCACTTGGGCCATCCTCCACTGCACTCCAGGGCCATAGCAGAGAGCTGGCCTGGAAGAGAGGCAACCGGGACAGAATCCAGCACCCCGACCAGGACTAGAACCTGGTGTGCCGGCGCCGCAAGTGGAGGATTAGCCTAGTGAGCTGCGGCGCCGGCCAAGCCCAGTAGAATTTTTAAAAATTTTCTTGGGGCCGGCGCTGTGGCTCTCTGGGCTAATCCTCTACCTGCGGCGCCAGCACACTGGGTTTTAGTCCCGGTCAGGGTGCCGGATTCTGTCCCGGTTGCCCCTCTTCCAGGCCAGCTCTCTGCTATGGCCCGGGAGTGCAGTGGAGGATGGCCCAAGTGCTTGGGCCCTGCACCCCATGGGAGACCAGGAGAAGTACCTGGCTCCTGCCTTCGGATCAGCGCGGTGCACCGGCCGCAGCGCGCCGGCCACGGCAGCCATTGGAGGGTGAACCAACGGCAAAAGAAAGACCTTTCTCTCTCTCTTTCTCACTGTCCACTCTGCCTGTCAAAAAAATTTTTTTTTCGGCCGGCGCCGCGGCTCACTAGGCTAATCCTCCGCCTAGCGGCGCCGGCACACCGGGTTCTAGTCCCGGTCGGGGCGCCGGATTCTGTCCCGGTTGCCCCTCTTCCAGGCCAGCCCTCTGCTGTGGCCAGGGAGTGCAGTGGAGGATGGCCCAGGTGCTTGGGCCCTGTACCCCATGGGAGACCAGGAAAAGCACCTGGCTCCTGGCTCCTGCCATCGGATCAGCGCGGTGCGCCGGCCGCAGCGCGCCGGCCGCGGCGGCCATTGGAGGGTGAACCAATGGCAAAGGAAGACCTTTCTCTCTCACTGTCCACTCTGCCTGTCAAAAAATAAAAAATAAAAAAAATTTTTTTTCTTGGTAAAAATATTTCTTATTATATACCAGATAACATCAACAGGTGAAACTTACAAATTTACAGGTAGAAATGTAGACAAAGGAAGTGGGTGGCCCATCCCCTTCAGCCCCAGGGGTTCTGCCCGGTGGCCAGCCAGCGTGGTGAGAGCAGCAGGTGAGGATTCCAGGGAGGCCTGCGTGAAAAGCCAGCCCCCATTCGCTTCCTCCTCTAGCCTCTGTATCCCTTCCCCACTCCTCCTGTCTGGAATGTGGATGTGTTGCCTCCATGTGTAGCAAAGAGAATAGCTGTGAGGCTGCAAAGCCTGGAGATTAAAGTCCTGATGCTGTGGCAGAGAGGAGGCATGGCCGGGACTCCCCTCCCCCTTGCATGATACATACAAGCTTGTCAGTTACTGATGATCTTTGAGGGGCTGTGTCTTCCATCACAGACTTCTCCACCCAGACCTGACACAGGCGCCACCATTTTCCCTTTTTTCTCTCTCTAAAATGAAGTGATAGCTGTGGATCATGGACTAATATACATTTCCGTAATGAGACAGACAAAAAAGACATTTAGAAAGCGACTTCGAGACAACAGGGGTGGGGGTGGGGGTCAAGGATCCTGGATGCTGGTGGCTGTCAGAGAGAGAGCCTGCGTTCCTGTTGGGTGAAGCGAGTGTTCACCAGTCATGTGGTGATCTGGGAGGGCTGTCCAGCCTTTTGCATCCCATTGCCATGGATTTTTCTAAATAGACTGCATTTTGAAGACTTTTTTGATTCACAGCAAAATTAGGCAGAAGGGACAGAAATTTTCCATGTGGCCTCCTGCCACCACAGGCAGGGCCTCCTCCGTATCTCTGGGCATCGCACCCAGGCTTGTCTGTTCCCTATGTAATTTTGAAGAGTAACAGAAATCAGGACCACTTTAAAAAAAAAGATTTATTTATTTGAAAGGCAGAGTTACACAGAGAGAGAAGGAGATGCAGAGAGAGAGAGAGAGAAAGAAATCTTCCATCTGCTGGTTCACTCCCCAAATTGCCACAATGGCTGGAACTAGGCTGATTCGAAGCCATGAGCCAGGAGCTTCTTACAGGTCTCCCACGTGGGTGCAAGGGCCCACTTCCACTGCTTTCTCAGACCATAGCGCAGAGAGCTGGATCAGAAGTGGAACAGCTGGGATAGGAACCAGTGCCCATATGGGATGCTGACACTGCAGGTGGGGGCTCAGTCTACTATGCCACAGCTCCAGCCCCCGTGGCACATTTTTAAACCTGAGATGTGACTGCCGCGGATCTTCTGTGCACAGCTTGGGAGTTGTAATACTTGCACACACTTCCGTAAACACCCACCCACATCAACACACACAACCCTTCCAGCCCTCCAGAGGGCCCTCTCGTGCCCTCTGCCAGTCTTCTGCGTTGAAAATCACACAGGGATAGAAGAGGGTGGGAAGAGAACAACACAGGGTGCTGAAGCACCCCCAGGCCTCACCATAAGAGCAGGCTCCTCCACTCTTAACCCAGAAGGACCGGGATGAAGCCAGCACTCCTGGAACCCAGGCGGACCTACAGCTGGGAAGACAGCCTGCCCAGCACGTGCTGTGGACCACAGTGGAGTGCAGCTGCTGTGAGAGCCAGGGACAGCGGGGCAGGGAAGACCGAGTACTCCAACCTCTCTCTTCTCTCGCCTTTCTGTTTCCTGCCAGCGCTCCATCGGCAGAATGCAATCAGTGGTCAGAGGTAAAGGAGCCTGGGGGATGGGTGTGCAGAAGTCAGCCTCCTGGAGCACAAAGCTGGGCCCAGAGAGCAGACACGGACACAGGAGAAGAAAGAGGCGCTGAACTTTGGCATCAGCTTCTGCAGAGCGTGTGTGCGTCTTTGGAAGGCAGTGCTGCTCGCTGAGCAACGGTCTTTCTACTTGTTCACTTATTGAACTCTTTATTGAGTGGTGCATTAAGCCTATGATTATAAATTCCATTAAAGTATGTTATTGCAAAAATTAGAAAAGAAAAAGCAGAGGGCTGGCGCTGTGGCATAGTGGGTAAAGCCACCACCTGCAGTGCCGGCATCCCATATGGGCACCGGTTCGAGTCCCGGCTGCTCCACTTCCAATCCAGCACTCTGCTATGGCCTGGGAAAGCAGTAGAAGATGACCCAAGTGCTTGGGCCCCTGCATCCACGTGGGAGACCTGGAGGAAGCTCCTGGCTTCTGGCTTTGGATCAGTGTAGCTCTGGCTGTTGCAGCCAGTTGGGGAGTAAACCAGCAGATGGAAGACCTCTCTCTTTGCCTCTCCTTCTATTTCTATATAACTCTGCCTTTCAAATAAATAAATAAATAAATAAATAAATAAATAAATAAATATTTAAAAAAAAAGGCAGGGAAGAGGGGGAGAGGGAGGGAGGGAAGTGTCATTGTCTTCTTGGAGTCGTATCTGTGAACAACACAGAATCTGTTACGTTTATATTAATGCAAACTTTCTTATAAAAAGAAGAGCAGCATCGCCACAGTGTTGAGTACACCTGTTACAAGAGTCCAGACATTGTAGAAGGTACACAGATGCCTCTGGGCCTCTGATGGAATTGTAGCTGTTTGTTGCATACGATCTCCTATTTTCACATGCGGGTCCACACGCTGATTCTGTGGGTCTGTTGAGAGGGTGCCTCCAAATATGACCACACCGCTATTTATGGCCTCTTGTGCTCTTCCAGGCATCACCACTCCTCATCACGGCATTAGGTCTACTTCCTACCCACCTTGAACCTGGAAGAGGGGGTTCTGTGATTGCCTTGACACACGGGGTAAGGCAGAGGTGGCGTTGCGTCACTTCCAAGGAGAGGTTGTAAAAGGCAGTATGGCCTCTACCTGGGAGTCCCTCAGGTGTCGCTCCCCCTCTTCATGGAGGAACGACACTAAACCCTGCCTAGGCTTCATATCCGAGTCACGGCACCATTATGTCGCTCCCCGTCTTTGTGGAGGAACGACACAGGACCCTGCGCTGTTCTTTTGTCTGCTCGGCCCTCCCCAGGTTTGCTGCTGGTTCTTCCCGGGTTGGCTACCGACCCTTCCACCTCCGTGGAAGGGCGGTTCCCCCTGCCACTTTCCCCACTTCCGCGGGGGAGCGGCACACCGCCGGCCGGCTCTCTCGGGGGCTGCTCAGGTGTTCCTTCAGATAGATGTTCCTGGTGCATGTTGTCTCTCTCCTCCTTTATAGTCCTCTTCCACCAATCCCAACTCGGCTGCCCACACGCCGAGTACGCTGCTCTCCTCCAATCAGGAGCAGGTCCTGCTGTTTATTGGTTGAACTGGAGGCAGCTGTATAGAAGCTGTTTCCTCCTCTCCCAGCGCCATATTGTGGGAGAGCAGATGCATAGAATAAGTCTTAATTCCAGTAACTTAGTCTAGTCCGAGTTGCTCCCAGTTGCTCCCCACACTCAGGCTTGGGGGTGCTCACTGTGGGAACCCAGCCACCATGGTCCCGTGAGAGGGTCACACACACATGTCCTGGCTGACCATCCCACTGAAATATCTGCTTATCCTGAATGAGCCTCCAGAGAATTTGAGCGCCCAGGTTCAAGCCAGGGCAGCTGGCAGAGTGTGGAGCAGACACAAGCTTTCCCCAGTAAACTGTACCCCTCCGTGAGCCAAATAAATGTTGTTTGTAGGTGACTGAGATTTGGGGTTATTTATCACATGGTCGTAATACCTCTGGCAGAGGCCAGAGGAAGGCTTTAACAGGGTCTTCTAATGGGGTCCCTGAGCCAGACTGTGGGGTCTGATGTGGTCTCCGCCATTTCTTCTCTGTGTAGTATTTGACACATTGCTCAGAGTGACAGTGAGAGAGAGAGAGACAGAGAGAAAGGTCTTCCTTTGCCGTTGGTTCACCCTCCAATGGCTGCCGCGGCCGGCGTGCTGCAGCCGGCGCACTGCGCTCATCCGAAGGCAGGAGCCAGGTGCTTCTCCTGGTCTCCCATGGGGTGCAGGGCCCAAGCACTTGGGCCATCCTCCACTGCCTTCCCGGGCCACAGCAGAGAGCTGGCCTGGAAGAGGGGCAACCGGGACAGAATCCTTCGCTCCGACCAGGACTAGAACCCGGTGTGCTGGCGCCGCAAGGCGGAGGATTAGCCTAGTGAGCCACGGCGCTGGCCTCGTTGCTCAGATTCTAATCCCAACAACTTCACCTATAAAATGGGTATAATGACATTCAAAATCTCACGGAGTAGCATTAGTGCATAGAACACTCAGCCTAGGAGAGCTCAGCACACAGGTCATAGGCACTGATGGCTGTGTCCCTAAAAGACCACCGGGAGAGCTGTCAATCCAGCAAGGTTCGGTGTAACGAGGGAAAACAACACCTGAAAACGGCTCAGTAGTATCTCAAAACGAGACGCGAAATAGAGGTTGGGCTGCACTGGGCGAGTTTAAAGTGGGCTGTGTGCAAGGCGGGGAACTGTTGGGATCAGGCAGAAGTGATGATGTACTCGTGTTGGATGCGGGGATGGGTGTAAAAGGCAAGAGTCTTGGAGGGAGCCTTGATGAGAAAGTGAGTCGTTGTGCTTGGTCTACTCTCACCCTGCTAAAGCAGGCATTCCCTGGAACAACCATCTAAGTAAGCTATTGTTACGTGGCCTCAGAATTGTTTAACAGACAGAAAAGCATGTTCATTTCAGTTCTCATTGGTGCACTTGTCTTGTTTTCACAGGAAGAGGGTCACACCCAACCTATTGATGCGAAACTGGCGTTTTCATTGAACCGTGTGTCTTGGACAGCTTGCCTTATCGGCACCTGCCAGTTAGTTCTGTGCTTTGCAGCAGCAGCCTGGTGTTCACCTGTGTCGCTACAGCCTCGTTTGCCCTTTTCCATATCAACAGGCACCTGGTGTGTCCGTGTGGTAGGGTTGGGGGACCCAGACCCTTATCACAGCGCCTGGCACAAGGCAGGCACCCCGAAAGACTTGGTTACTGAAAGGGGAGTGTATGTGAAATCTGTGAGATGCCACCCACGTGTAAGGTGTGCGTGGATGGCTGGGTTCTACCCAGCATTCCATCTGTCTCTTCCCAATTTGCCACCTGTGTTAGGAGTCATCTCGGGATGTGCACGTGCAGAAGAGATCCAGGAGTCCCTTTGCACCCCAGTGAGGAAGGGGCGATTGCTGAGAGGCATGAAGAACGGGAGCCCTAAGGAGCACGGGATGGGGGCGGAGGTGGCTGCTGGGACCGAGTAGCTCAGATGTCCAGGAGGGTGGTGGCCTTGAGCCGGTGCCAGGAAGAACGGATTGTAAGCGTCCCTAGCTGAGGACATTAGTAGCTGATGTCCTCAGCACCCCACTGACCAGGCAGGGCAAGGAGCATCGTGTGGAACCATCAAGGACCCAAAGGACACCAGAAGAGGCGAGGGTCACCTTTCCCCGTGACCACAAGGACATTTCGGCCACATCCAGATGTCATCTGGGGAGAAGGGAGCAGAGGAGGGAACGTTTGAAGAAGCCCTAGAGGGGTTTTAAATGAGCAGCAGCCTCCACATCTGTGAAACAAAACAAAGGGACAGCTTTTCAACTGCTGGTCACACCAATAGGGAGCCTCGGAAAATAGGTGAGGCGTTTTCCACTCAGCTTTCGATTGTGAAACATTTCAAACAAAAGGGCAGAAAGGATAATAGAACAAACACAGACATTTCCATCACCCAGACTTCTCAGTCATGCGGGGGGGGGGGGGGGGAGTGTGTGGAGCCATAATTGTTTCAGTTGATACCTTTTCTTCTGCAGCTGTTTAAAATAAATTGCAAACATTCTGACATTTCGCCCCTAAGTGCATCTCTGTAGCATAAGAACATTTTTCCACAATGTGTGGGGGCGTTCGTGGTTGACACTGGGGAGCGCTGCTGGCAGGTAGGTGGGTGCGAGGCGGAGGGGCTAAGGGTCCTGCAGTGCGTGGCTTGCCTCAGCACGAAGAATGGTTGGTCCAAAGCTCCAGTAGCAATGTCTTGTGGAAAGTCTGCAGCCTGTGAGGACGTAGGTAGGAGGGGTGCTGTCATATATTTATCCATTGTGTGCATGTGTACGTTTTTATTATGAAGGTAACATATAAACTGGTAAGCTGTATGGACACACAAAAAGAGTCTAAAGAAGCAGTAGGGGCTGGCGCCGTGGCTCACTAGGCTAATCCTCCGCCTTGCGGCGCCAGAACACCGGGTTCTAGTCCCAGTCGGGGCACCGGATTCTGTCCCAGTTGCCTCTCTTCCAGGCCAGCTCTCTGCTGTGGCCCAGGGAGTGCAGTGGAGGATGGCCCAAGTGCTTGGGCCCTGCACCCCATGGGAGACCAGGAGAAGTACCTGGCTCCTGCCATCGGATCAGTGCGGTGCGCCGGCCGCAGCACACTGGCTGCGGCGGCCATTGGAGGGTGAACCAACGGCAAAAGGAAGAACTTTCTCTCTGTCTCTCTCTCACTGTCCATTCTGCCTGTCAAAAAAAATAAAAAAATAAAAAATAAAAAATAAAAAAAATTTAAAAAAAGAAACAGTAGGAAAAAAATCACCCATAATCCCATTTTCTGAGAGTCAACCATTAGTAGCATTTTAGGCATAGCCCCTTCTAGTCCCTGTCTTTTTTACATGGTTGAGATCATACTAAATTTATATAGCTCTCTATCTTAGAAAGCCAGACTTTTATTGTTTTTTTAAAGTCTCCTGTCCTCTGCCCACTCACAGCCTGGCAGGATGGGGAGGTGGAGGGGAACGGAAGCCTGTTTCTGAAGCAGCAGACAACGCTACGCTTCAGAAATGTGTTTGATTTGTCGCTGGCTCATTTGCTTCCATCCTAGGTGCCCCTGCCCTCACTAAATCCCCAGAATGGCTTTATGGTGGAGGGATTTCCATGCTCATTTGCCAGGTGAGACCCGGAAGGCACAGGGAGCCCACCTACAGCCCACAGCCTGGGTTCTTCACATTCTGGCCTATAGCCCCTGAAATACAACAGCCAGCCCTCCACGTTTGCAAAGGCAGCCAACTAGGATAATATTCAAGACAAGCATTGCACCCATCTTCAACAAGGACAGAGTTTTTTTCCGCCTTGTCACTATTCTTTAACAACACAGTATAACAGCTATTTATGTGGATTTCATTGTATTAGGTGTTACAGGCAGTCTCCAGGTGATTTTTTTTTTTTGACAGGCAGAGTGGACAGTGAGAGAGAGAGAGAGACAGAGAGAATGGTCTTCCTTTGCCGTTGGTTCACCCTCCAATGGCCGCCGCAGCCAGCGCACTGCGGCCGGCGCACCGCACTGATCCGATGGCAGGAGCCAGGTACTTCTCCTGGTCTCCCATGGGGTGCAGGGCCCAAGCACTTGGGCCATCCTCCACTGCACTCCCTGGGCCACAGCAGAGAGCTGGCCTGGAAGAGAGGCAACTGGGACAGAATCCGGTGCCCCGACCGGGACTAGAACCCGGTGTTCTGGCGCCGCAAGGCGGAGGATTAGCCTAGTGAGCTGCGGCGCCGGCTTCTCCAGGTGATTTAAAGTAGACAGGGGGATGTGTGGAAGTTTCATGCAAACACAATACCATTTACATAAAGGAACTAAACATCTGCTGATCTTAGTTTCTACGGAGACTCCTAGAACCAATCTCCCATGGATACAAGGGGCCATTATACACACTCCCTGAGCAGCTCCCAGAGAGAAGCAGGGATACTGGGGTATTCGGAGCACGTGTCCGATTCAGGGGTCTAGGGAAAGGGGAGGTGCAGATTCCCTTCCATTGAAACTTAAATGACAAGTCGGGTTTAGCCACCTTGGGGGAGTCCTCCGTGCCCCCTTTGAGCATCCACAGGTGGGGGCGTGCTTTGGGGAGGAAGAACCTTCCCATCTCTCATTTGAGAGTGGGGTCCATGGGGCCAGTACCTGGACTGAGAACAGAAACGACATAACGTAGACGAACGATGGCTGCAAAGTCTTCGCCACTCTTGCCATTCAAGAGGAAGGAGTCTGTGCTTACCCCCATGAATCTCAGCTGATTCTGTGACCGCTTGATGAGCAAAACAGGGAGTAAACTTGTGCCTCCTTTTGTGGCCCAGCCTGTGGGAGCACGACACTTCCACGTTCTGTTTCTTAGAAGGCAGCTGCCATGCTGTGAGGAAGCCCAAGCAGCCCTGGTGGAGAGCCGAGTTCTCAGCCGTCAGGAGGCACCGACTTGCCCGCCATGTGAGGGGACTAGCTTGGAAGCAAATCCACCAGCCCCACGTTGCTGCAGACGCTGCATGGAGCTGGGGTGACCCAGCCCTCCCAGACCCTTCCCCAGAGGCAGAGTTGTGTGTGTGTGTGTGTGTGTGTTTTAAGATTTATTTATTTACTTGAAAATTAGAGTTACACACAGAGAAAGAGAGGCAGAGACAGAGAAAGAGAGAGAGAGAGTCTTCCATCCTCTTGTTCACTCCTTAGATGGCTGCAATGGCTGGAGCTGGGCTGATCCAAAGCCAGGAGCCAGGAGCTTCTTCCAGGTCTCCCACGTGGGTGCAGGGCCCAAGCACATGGGCCATCCTCTACTGCTTTCCCAGGCCATAGCAGAGAGCTGGATCAGAAGAGGAACAGTCGGGACTCGAACCGGTGCCTATATGGGATGCTGGCACTGCAGGCTGTGGCTTTACCCGCTACACCACAGCGCCTGCCCCAAGAGACAGATTTTTCAGCAAAGTAAATGACTGTTTTTATCCTGAACCCCTAAGTTTGGAACAGCTTGCCATGCAGCATGCGATTACCAGAATGCCACTGTTTTCTGGGCTGATCCTTTAAGCTTAATTACATGTCAGGCCTTCTTGAAAACTGTCTCTCTTTTACCCCTCATTTGCTCCTGTAAGGTAATCAAAGTGATGGCTAACACTCACCACACGCGTGCAGCATGCCCAGTGCAGGTCACGGTCCTTTTCCTGGGCCGATCCTTGTGGTTGCCCCAGTCACCCCACTTCACAGATACCTTATCTTAGTTCATTTACTTATTTCCATTTTATTTAGAAGTCAGAGACACAGAGGGATCTTCTATCCACTGGCTCACTCCCCAAATTCCTGCAACAGCCAGGACTGGGTCCGGGCAAAGTCAGGAGCCAGGAACTCCTTCCTGGTTTCCCACGTGCATGGCAGGGACCCAAGGGCTTGCGGTCTCCCACAGTCCACATCAGCAGGGAGCTGAATGAGGGCACAGGAGCCAGCACTCCAACCAGGCCTTCTGCTGTGGGACGCAGGATTCCAAACAGTGTCAGAGCAACTGTGCCAAATGCCTGCCCTCTTGGTCTCATTCTACGAATGTGGAGACGGGCACAGAAATGGAGAACTTGCCCCACGTCACACAGCGGGCAGCAGAGCTAAAGTCTCACGCGTCGGACTTGAAAACTTGCCACCCTGACTGCTGTCCCGTGCGTCCTCTCGGACAGAGAGGGCTGCTGTCCCCAGCTTACAGATGAGAAGGCGAGTGTCAGGAAGGTGCAGTGACTTCCCCAAGGTTGCACAGCTACAGGGAGACTTTGGGCCACAGGTCCTCTGGGTGGCTTCAGAGCTCCCCCGTGGAAACTGCAGTGTCCCCAGTACAGATGCTGTCCCTTTGGGCCAGTGTCTGTGCAGCCAGGCTGGCTCTCTACTTCTGACACTGGCCTTGAGCTTGATCTCCTTCCTTTCTCTGCAGCCACGGCACCAGGGACCTTCGGCTTGTTAGGGTCCGAAAACACCCACCGCCTGAGGAACGACTCCAATAGACTTTTCTCTCATGCAACCAGCAAAGGGTTAAAGATTTATTGATCCAACATGTTGGGGCTCTCTGAACATACAAGAACAGAGGAGCCTCGAGGAACTAAAGTATAGGGCTTATAAAGGCAAAAACCACAAAATCGGGAGGGGGAAGAGAATACACGGTTGCTAAGCGGTTGCTAAAGTCTTACAATCAGCAATTATGATCTTAAGACATAGACAAATCACATCTTCATTATTAGCCCAGGTAACCCAGGTGCAACCTTTCTACTTTTAAACTTGAGCAATCATGCTAGGGGGTTTTTGTGCTCTGCCAAGGGTGATGTAGTGCACTGCTATTGTCCGACTATTTGAGATCATAGTTTCAGACCAGAGTCTCACGGTGGAGGGGTGGGGGGTGCTTTCCCAGAATGGAGTCTCAAGTGCTCCAAAATGGAGTCCCTACTGTCAAGGTGCTACTTTACTCTGTCTTATTTTCACAGCTGCACCAGGAAGGTTTAAACCTGTAAGCTTAAGCTTAACTTTTTGCACCCGCACATCTACAATTTTAACTCTTCAGGCTGTCCTCACACATTCAATTCCATCCTCAAAGCACCGGACTCTTCCTGTCAACAAAGTCCTCCTTTCTGTGCTCGGCATAGTGCACTGACCTAATGTCCCCCAGGTGCATCAGGGTCTCATCCCTTCCCATGGCTGGGTAGGCAGATTTGATCCTGACACAGCATGTGCATGTGTGGAAACATCACACTCTGCCCCTTACATATGCTCAATAGTGAGCCAATCAGAAGCAAAATAGGAAGTAGAAAGTTTCTAATGAATTCTTTCTCTTTTTTTTAAGATTTTTTAATTTAAATTTATTTATTTGACAGGTAGCATTACAGACAGTGAGAGAGAGAGAGACAGAGAGAAAGGTCTTCCTTCCATTGGTTCACCCCCTAAATGGCGTCTACGGCCGGCACTGTGCCAATCCGAAGCCAGGAGCCAGGTGCTTCTTCCTGGTCTCCCATGTGGGTGCAGGGGCCCAAGCACTTGGGCCATCTTCAATGCCTTCCCGGGCTACAGCAGAGAGCTGGACTGGAAGAGGAGCAGCCAGGACTAGAACCCGGCGCCCATATGGGATGCTGGCGCCACAGGAGGAGGATTAGCCAAGTGAGCCATGGCGCCGGGCCCTAATGAATTCTTTTTCAAGAATAGAAACCTGGGCCGGCGCGGCGGCTCAATAGGCTAATCCTCTGCCTGCGGCACCGGCACCCAGGGTTCTAGTCCCGGTCAGGGCACCGGATTCTGTCCCGGTTGCCCCTGTTCCAGTCTAGCTCTCTGCTGTGGCCAGGGAGTGCAGTGGAGGATGGCCCAAGTGCTAGGGCCCTGCACCCCATGGGAGACCAGGAGAAGCACCTGGCTCCTGGCTTTGGATCAGTGCGGTGTGCCAGCCACAGCGCGCCGGCTGCGGCGGCCATTGTGGGGTGAAACAACGGGAAAAGGAAGACCTTTCTCTCTCTGTCTCTCTCTTTCTCTCTCTCACTGTCCACTCTGCCTGTCAAAAAAAAAAAAAAAAAAAAAGATAGGGTTGTGAAAGCTTCCTTGTAGGGTTGTTGGGAGGTTGTGTGTTTCCCAAAGCCCCTCCCAGCACCAGGTGCTGTTCCTGCTGCCAGGAGTATGTCAGCTGCAGAGAGCATCCTTACCTGAGGTCCTTAACTTCCCGTGCATACAAGGACTGGTCGATATAGCAATATAAAGGCCCAGTCATCTCGGCTGTGTTTGGACAACACTAAGGGCATTCCTAGCTGCAGCGGGTGGGATTGGCCAAAGGCTATCTTAGGACCTGTACCACAGGTTGACTTCCGCTTCTACTCAGGGCTATCCCTGTCCCCGAGTTGATCCCCCGGGCCCTCATTTGTGGGTGTCTACACCCTCACCTGCGACAGCCTGGAAAGCACCTGGCTCAGTGCCTGGTACGTGGTAAGTGTGCTCTCGGGTTATGGACGTCTGTGATGAGTGTCTATGTAGGGCGGGAGTATCTTACAACAGCCATTGCACATCTGTTCTCAAATCCACTTTCAGTGAAATCACCTTAGCGTCTGAATCCAGCCAGGCTGGGAATATTTATACCATGGAAATCAGCAATTGCTGCCATGAGGACTTCCACTTGCTCTGGTGACCCAGCCGCTAAAGGTTTACCAGCATGCGCCTGGAACTTAGTCACATGACCACACTCCCCTGCAAGGGAGCCTGGGAATTGTAGTCTTGCTGCATGCCCAGAGGAAAGGAGAATGGAGTTCATGAACAGCGAGCCGCAGATACCACGATCCTGCCCTGGAACTGGAGCAATTCAGTAAACCACAGTCTTGCTACACGTAGGATTGAGTTGGGAGTTGGTACAGCATCTGTCGTACTTACATCCCCAGTGCACAGCTCAAGACTTGGCCTAGGGCCTGTGCTCCAAGAACGTGTCCTCCAGACAGGCACCAGAATCCGGGAAATGCTGGAGAGAAAAGTGGGCAGGCACCGCTTGGGCCTCCCAAGGCAGAAAGATAGAAACTGGGCATCCTGTCCATTTCCTCTGGGTTTGAGTGAACCAGTTTGACAGAATAAAGACCCTTGCCACCCCACTTGTCTTTGTAGGCCTCATTGAAAATAAATTCTCCCCAAGAGTGTGCTCAGGATGCCAAAATTAACTCCTCAAAAGGTGGCGCACTGAGATGCCTGTGGGGCATGTGTGGGCCGAGGAGGCCAAGGCCTTGGGCAGATGGAATGGAGACTTGCTCCCGCCCACATGGCGCTCTCAGGGGACAGCAATTAAGAAGGAGCAGAAGCGGTAGGAACTTGCCAGCTCCTGGCAGCCACTGCTTGCAGAGCTAATCTGGGTCGTGTCTGACAAGGGACGATGCTGATGGAGGCATCCAGCGCCTGAACTCTGAAATCAGCGGGGCTGGGCAGGCCGGCGGGAGTCAGCTCTGGCAGCTCAGTGCAGTGGGGAGGCTGGGGCGTGGAGCCAGAGAGGTGTGGTTCCATGCGCTTGGTGGCCCGGCGACAGTTACTGAAGCCCCCTGAGCCTCTGTCCCTGGGGGACACTGAGCACAGAGCGAGGCTGCAGTATGGTGACGTAATTATGGCAATAGAAAGGGAAAGGGAACAGACCCACACTTCCTTAGTTTCTCAGCACCTCAGGGCCTCCAAGCTACGGCCAGTGGCCCCTGCAGTTAGCGAGTGGGTGGCATAGCGGCAAGCCCGTGGGGTAGGACCTCTCCTCCCCGTCTCATGGAAAAGAAAACCGCTGCATCACAGACCCCAGCTGGCCCCGCCTCGAGTCCCCTTGCCTTTATCACCTGTGACCTCCAAGAGCTGGCACCTGTGTGTCTCAGATCCCACTTGGTTCCCTCCCATGGGGTCCCCTAGGTGTTGACTAGGCCATCTGGGGGCATCAATAGCCACCTCCCGGGCAGCTTTCAAACACTGATCTCCCTGAACCAGGGAGTTCTAGCATCTCCATCTCATTAAGTGCAAGTCACTGTTGAGCCCGTGTTTGGTTAACCAAGTCAGGCGTTAGAGACGGCTCCAGCCACGTGAGATGACACGTAGAATCCAGTCTCCAGCGGGCTCACCTGCATCGAGGAATTTGCTTACTAGGACGTTATCACCCATCCTTCTTAGTTGACAGCTTTCAAACCTGCAGACACACATTTTCTAGGTGTGTGTTGGAATAGATTAGAAAAAATGTGATGCTTTTCATGTTGAATCCAAGGCCACAGCACATGCTTGGAGCATGCTGACTCTAGTCCTGTGTCTCGTGGCGAGAGGTGGGTCGCGGTTGGCCTTGACCTTTCAAGGCATTGCTCCAGATGAGGATGTCACAGGATGACAATGCTCATGTCCTACTGCAACAGAGCTACCTCCACTGCTGAGAGAAGCCCACAGAGATTTGGGGAACCAGGGTCAGTTGATCTGGGTCCTGCCAGCTCTGCTTGTTTCCTATTTTATGATCCCATTTTTCCTCAATCAATTTTCACATGTGAGTGACATAGCAAGGCTGTGAATTCAGTCGGCATTGTAACTCGGCGATCTAGACGATTCGATTTGTGTGATATTTTCAGCAATATCAGTCATGTCTGTAAGAAAATGTTCTCGAACTTGTCTCGTGTGAGCTGAGCTTGGCATTTTCTCTCCATAAGCACTCACAGGCACTGCAAAGCCTATATTGCACCTACAGCCGTTGCAGGCGTCTTGACTGTGTAACAGGCGAAGCAACCCCCGGGCTCCGTGGGCCCCAGCTTCAGTCGCTTTCCAGCACCGTCACGGCAGGTGAAGTTTGTGTAGTTGGCACTGCCTGCAAAGGGTAGCCAGCATCCCACTTCCCATTGGCAAGGAGCTCGTCACTTTGTTCAAGCCCAAGGGCATGACCGACCCAATGCCAAAACCCCCTTCCTGCAGGTCTGTCTGCTGAGACTATGCTTACGTCAGCCAGCATCAGTCAGGATAGAAACCACACAGTAATTTATCTTAACAAAGGAAGTTTAATATAAAAATGATTATCAGAGAAGATTGGAAGAGCCGGTGCTGTAGTGTAGTAGGCTAAGCCTCCACCTGCGGCACCGGCATTCCATATGGACACCAATTCAAGTCCCGGCTGCTCCTCTTCCAGTTCAGCTCTCTGCTGTGGCCTGGGAAAGCAGTGGAAGATGGCCCAAGTCCTTGGGCCCCTGGACCCGTGTGGGGCACCCAGAAGAAGCTCCTGGCCCCTGGCTTTAGATCAGCCCAGCTCCGGCTGTTGCAGCCATTTGGGGAATGAACCAGCAGATGGAAGACCTCTCTCTCTCTCTTGTCTGTCTGTAACTCTGCCTCTAAAGTAAATAAATAAATCTTAAAAAAGGAGAAAATTAGAGCAACATAGGGTTGATTAGTAAGAAATAAAGAACTCGGGACTGGCGCTGTGGTGCAGCGGGTTAACACCCTGGCCTGAAGTGCTGGCTCCCATATGGGCGCTTGTTTGAGACCTGGCTGCTCCTCTTCCAATCTGGCTCTCTGCTGTGGCCTGAGAAAGCAGTAGAAGATGGCTGAGTCCTTGGGCCCCTGCACCCGTGTGGGAGACCTGGAGGAAGCTCCTGGCTCCTGGCTTTGGATGGGCGCAGTTCCAACCACTGCGGCCAATCGGGGAGTGAACCATCGGATGGAAGACCTCTCTCTCTCTCTCTCTCTCTCTCTCTCTCTCTCTCTGCCTCTTCTCTCTCTGTGTAACTCTGACTTTCAAATAAATAAATAAATCTTAAAAAAAAAAAGAAGTAAAGAACTCCAAAGGATGCAGGAATGGAGGCTATAGGTGGTGCCCGTACTTTAGAACTGAGACACCGTGCTGAGGACGAGTCCCCAGACCAGGGCTGTGATCCAGAGCCATTTGCGGAGTGCACAGTTGTGACTCACCGGACAGTGGGGAAGTATCCGTGGTACCGCACCTGGGGTGTGTGTGCAGGAAATCCCTAGGACAGCCCTGCCTATGGAGATGCCATGCTTGGAGCCTGCTGATACCGCTGGCTGCATGCCCTGCTGCCGGTCCTTCAGGGGCTGGATGCCGGAGAAGTTGCTCAAGTTCTAGAGCCGGGTGCTGTGGAAGCCGCCGGTACTGCAGGAGCCAGGAGCTGGAGAAGCCAGCCTGCTGCTGGAGCTGAGACCTGCAGAGGCCGCCTGCCCTGCCAGAACCTGGTGATGCATTAATGCTAGGATTCCACGCAGAGGAGTACCCGGGAAACCGGTGAGGCAACAGGAAGAGAAAAGCCTTCTTCCTCCAGTTTCTCTCCTGCGCCCCCTACTGGCGAAGCTTCTCACCGTACAGCCGGCGCGGGGCGGGTTGTGAATAATTACACGGCCCAATTCCACAGTCCCAGCCCAGGCAAGAAAGGGAGCAGGTGGAGCTGAGAAGCAGTAAACGTGTAGCACACAGACGTCGTCAGTTATCCGACACCTCGGTGTCTGCTGCAGTAGGCCACAAGCCACAAATGGCTATTCCAATCGACATTCGTTAAAATGAAGACATAGAATTCCAGCCCTCAGCCTAACGACACCTCAAGGGCTCAGTAGGCACACGTGGGTAGTGGCTGCTACGTTAGAATGGTGCAGAATGGGGACATTTCCTTATTGCAGAAATTTCTATCGAATGGTGCTGATCTAATGAGCTGATGGCTGCTAAGAGGGGCCAGAGATGAGTCATGGCCAAAGCCAAGGTCAACCTGTGGCCATGTGTAGGCCTGCATCCTTATCCCTGGCCATCTCCTACTTTCCTTCCTCTTGGTTTCCTAATCTATTTATTGTATTCCGCTCCATTCCTCTTGATGAACTTAAAAATTCTTTTTGTCACATACATTTCAGAATTAGGTGGGTATATGAAAACATTTAAGAAGATGACCCTGATTTTTAAAGTTGGATTTTTAAAGTCCTTGGAAAGTAAAATCAAAGCTGGAGAGTGAAAAGCAAGTCCCCCAGAGCCGTGGGGTCAGAGCAGGATGATGACTCACTCTTGCAATGTCCATTCAGGTCCCACAGCGTGGGAGTCACGCTTTGTCGCTGAGTTGAGGAGCGTGTCTCCCAAGGAAGAATTTAGACCTGAGCTTTAACCCATGCCTATGGATCTCTTCTGAGCTTCTAAATGTTGAGCTCAAAAGGCACAGATGAAGAGGAAAACACAAGCAGATATAAGGAAGCAGCAGCCCCAGCAAGCTTGGTCTCCTTATTCCTGGATGGGGGCTGGAGACCCCTCTACAGCCGTCTCTGGGGACCCTGTCCACGCCTTACGCATGTCTTGATTCCAGCCTGCCTGGGGCCACCCGCTTCATTTCTGTACCAGGTCCTCAGGGGTCCCTTTGCCCGTGCACCTGGCTACTGCCTCTTTCCCTTTGTGACTCCACGGGCTCACAGGGAGCTCTAATGGGTAAGAATCACAGATGTGCATCTATATATCCGAACGTCGTTCTATATATCCAAATGGCTCCTACAGACGACAACGTGGAGCGATGGAGAATGAGCCTCCACGGTGCCAGCCTTACGCCTCGTGGCGTTTTGCGTGTCACACTTGCCTCCTAAATAGCTCTCTCACCTGCCCACTCCCCTCCCCTCACCGCCACACCCCAGTACAGACACTGCTGCCTCGTCTCTAATTGCCCTCCAGCTCAATCCATTCTCTCCGAGGCAGAAGCGTCTTCTCGCATAAAGAGGTATAATTTATATATGATCAAATTCCCATTTTTCGTGAGCAGATCTGTGAATGTTGACAAGCACACGCAGCCACGTAACCACCACCACAATGGAGATATTGAAGGGTTCTGTCACCCAGAACACTCCCCCGAGGCCCCTGCAGTCAGCTCTTTCCTCCACCCCCAGCCCCTGGCAAGCGTCGATCTATTCCCTGTTCACGTCGTATGGATTGTCTAAGACAGAATACAAACAGAATAATGCAGCAGGTGCTCTTTGGAGTCTGCCTTCTCTCCCACGGCATCGTTGCCCTGTGATTCATCCATATTGTCGTGTTTCAGTGTTTTGTTCCTTGCTTGGCTCGGTGGAATCCTGGTGAATAAATGCTCCTGGCTTCGTTATCCCTTCACCAGTCAAAGGACACCTGGATTGTGTCCAGGTTGCTGGTGACTATGTGGAAAGTGGCCACGAACATTCACCTCCAGTGTGAACATGTGTTCATATTTCACTTGGGTAAATCCTTAGCAGTGGGACGGCTGGGTTGGCTGATAGAGATATTTCTAACTTCAGATGGAAATGCCAGGCTGGGTTTTCAAAGTAGCTCTGGCATTTTGCATTGGCGCCCGCAAAGTAGCAGAGTTCCAGCCACCCCATATCCTCCCCGGTCCTTGGTATGGTTGCTTATGGTGATTAATTCCTTAAAAAAAAAAAATCCAGATGCAGTCCCGCGCTCAGATTCTGCCCATTGCTTCCGATTGCTCAAAGTTCCCACGGTGGCCTTTGAGATTTTGCAGTTGTCAACCTGCATTCCTCCCTTGGGCTTTCACGAAGACGGCTACTGCCGGCTGAATTCCACCTGCTCACCTTCCAATGCTCGCCTGCTGCACCCCTGCTCTCAGGCCAGGCATCACTGCCTCTCCCCCTTCACCTCCACGACAGCTGGCTCCCTCTTACGTCCCCACGTCACTATGACAGTTACAGGAAAATAATTAATTCTGTAATCAGCTGTTGGATATCTGTCTCCCTCCCTCACTAGCATGCCGGCTGCACCAGGACCGGGAGCGCGTCTCAGACCCCGTGGTATCTGTGGCGCCACACAGAGCCTGTGTGTAATAGGTGCTTAATCCATCTCTGGGCAAGAGGGCGCCGTGAACCGCCTCCTCCGCCCTCAGTGGGAAGTCTGGTTGTTTTCACTGCACAGCAAGCTTCAGCGAGGTGCAGGAAATTGCCTAGATCACCCTACCGTGGCCCAGGAACTTGGGCTGAGCCCTTCTCCTTCACTCGGTCACTTTGTCTGAAATCCCTCTCTGCCCACCTGCACCTGGATGGGAGGACCCAGGGCCCAGCGAGGAAGGCACCCAAGGTCTCGCCTCTCTGCTGGGTTTCTCTTCCCTGCACAGACACGGCTGCATTTCCAACGCCAGTGAGCGGGCGCCTGTCCCCCAGGATGTTGTCCGAGTCTCCTAGGGAGATGAAGCAGAGGCCGGGTGGGGCACCCAGGCTTGCCACACCCCTTATCTTATACACTGCCCTCAGCAACCCTGGATTTTTATCCCCATTTTATGGTGGGGAAAAGAGTCTGGCAGATGATGGGAAAAGCCTGGTGGAAGTCACACAACTGGTACTGCCGCGGCCACATTCCCCCAGCCTAGCAGAGCAGCCCAAGAGGAGCCTTGCAGGAGACATGGAGGCACCCTGTGGAGTGGTTCTCAGATCTCACTGTGCACCGGCATCACCCACAGGGCTCTTGAAGGGCAAGTTGTATGGCCCCGCCCCCATGGGTCTGGGTGGACTTGAGGATTTGCACTTTTTAACGAGCTCCTTGGTGAAAAGTGGGTGAGGAGTACACTTGGAGAACCAGAGCCTTATGGTACACTTATTTCTTCAGGCCCGTGAGGCCTTTCTCTGACTCTGAGATCATGATAGTAGTAGCCAAAATTTTATTGAGCACTTACTATGGGCTTGGCATTGTTTTAATGACTTCACACACATTGGCTCGCTTAAGCCCACAACACCCTCGTTTTCCCAGCGGGGAAACTGAGGCATTGAGACGTTAACTGGCTGGGCTGTGGGCACAGGCAGGCTGGCTCTCAATTCCCAGGTCGTGAACACCAGCATGCACATGATGGAACCTGCCTTTCCACTAGTGCCGAAGGGGCCGGAGGCCGTGTTCACCACCACCTGGTGTATGACTGTGCCACCACCACCCCCCCAGGTTAGTCTCTAGGCGTCGTTCAAATGGAATTCAAGTCTTCCCCCAGTGTCTCAGGCAAGTGACAGCTGACATCTTCGCTGGCATTTCAGGAGCCAGTCTCCGGCGCGGTGCTACTTGTTGACAACGCCGCGGGGACTACACATTGTTGGGGCGGATACACAGTTTCCCCCTCAGAGTGAGCGGCTCCGCCAGGCCGAGGGGTTTGAAGAGGATTCCGTAGAGGTAAGCTGGAGTGCCCCCCAAGGGCCGGGGGGAACAAATGCTTTATATGGAACAGTGGCTGAAAATAACCCTTTCTCACTGGGAGGAAGAGCTGCTGGCCAGTGGTGATGGTGGGGGGAAGGGCAGAGGCCAAGTGGCTGAGAGGGGCAGTCAGTGGCAGTCCCGAGTACACCAGGGGCACGCGGCGGGGGTGGCAGCGGCGCTGGAGCGAGGTTTCCATGTCCGTGAGCGAGCCCCTTCCCACTCTGCGCGCAGAACCCAGCGTCCAGCCAAGGTCACACCGCCCGGCCAAGGTCACACTGCCCATGAAGTTCCCGCTCTCTCAGCCGGTGAGTGGGGTCGGGGCGGGGTCGTGTAAAGGCAGGCATGCAGGAGAGCCCATCCCAGGGTCACTGACCAAGAGCACAGCCGTGTCCCCCTGTCCCCCTTCCATGGCCATCAGGGGGGATACTTCTAATAACACACTTGGCCAGTTCATTCTCCCATTTAAAAGCTTCCAGTGACTTCCTGTTGGACGGGGTGAAGACCCAACCCTTGATGAATGGATAGAATTCCAGCTCACAGCAGGCAGCACAGCCTGGTGGTCAAGAGCAGGGCTCAGGGAGCCTAGGAGACAGGGCTCCAGTCTTTTTATTTCTAATTTTTTTAGATTTATTTATTTGAAAGCCAGAGTTTCAGAGAGGCAGAGGCAGAGAGAAAGAGAGAGAGAGAGAAGTCTTCCATGAGCTGGTTCACTCCCCAATTGGCTGCAATGGTTGGAGCTGTGCTGATCCAAAGTCAGAAGCCAGGAGCTTCTTCTGGGTCTCCCATGTGGGTGCAGGGGCCCAAGGACTTGGGCCATCTTCTGCTGTTTTTCCAGGCCATAGCAGAGAGCTGGATTGGAAGTGGAACAGCCAGGACTTGAACTGGTGCCCATATGGGGTGCTGGCACTGCAGGCGATGGCTTTACCCGCTACACCAGAGTGCTGGCTCCAGGGCTCAAGTCTGAAGCTTGGCTCTTGCCAGCTGTGTGGCCTTTGGAAAGATCTGGAATCGCTCAGGTGTTCGGTGTCCTCGGCTGCAAACTGGGCTGATGGTAACAACTACGCTCACATGTTGGCGGTGATTAGATGAGATGCTACAAGTAAAAGGACTTAACAGAACCCTGACTCACAGCTGTTCCTTATATTTTCACTAATTATTCTATCTATGGAACTCAGGGTCCTCCATGATTTGGTCCCAGCCTACCTGTCTAGTCTTTTTACCCCCAGCCCGTTCTCCCACACTTTGGCTCCAGGCTCTGTCTACCTTGAAAGGCCTTCCTTCTCTTGGCCTTTAAGTCTCAGCCCAGACGTTTCTCTCCCTGGGAACTATTTTCTGAGTCCCAGTGGGTTCTGGCATGGAGAAGGTCAGTCACAGAAGCTGGGTCAGAGGTTAGAGCGGGAGTTCAGGGTTTCCGGGAGCCTGTGTCTGAGTCCTGACCCTGGTGACGACTCACCCACCGTGAGAACCAGAGACCTGCTTCTCTGAGCTCCAACTCCCTCGGCGGCACAAGAGCGACCTCAGGGCTTTCGTGAGGATCGTAAGTGCATAGTCAGTACAGCCACGTGACACACAAGGATGTTTCGGTCAACAGACTGTATATGCAATGGTAGCCATGCCACGTGGCCTAGGAGTGCAGTAGGCGACCCCGTCTAGGTTTGTGTATGCAGAATCTACAGTGTTCACACAGTAACAATGCAGTCCCATGAATGTCTCACCACCACTAACTGACACATGGTGGAACTGAATTGTAGTACTTAGTAAGTAGTATCAAGTTAGCTGTTACTTCAACAAGGAGTTACTGGGCTCTTAAGTACCTGCCTACTTGCTTCCTCATCCCTTCTTCACCCTCGGCCACTGCCTTATCTACAGGTTCTCTTTCATGACCTTTCCAGTGTGAAGAGCCTTCCCTCTCTATCCAGGTGCTCATGCACCTAAAATCCATTCATGCACCACCCACCTACCTGGCCACTCTACACCTACATAGCCACCACCTTCCATCCATCCACTCATTCACCATTCCTCAGCATCAAGTCATCTCTCCGCGTTACTCCACATACCCCTCCTTCCACCCTCGCCCTCAGGATGGGGTGAACACCTCCTGTGCTTCGGGGCTCCTAGAGGATCTAGCAATGAATCAATGAAAGCAGTGAGATGTCATTGAAAGCGCAAGACCTGGATTCCCTATCAGCACACCGCCATGATCCTAACGTCACTTCACTGTGAGGATTTAGCAAGACACAGCCCGTACCACAACTCCCTTTACCAGATGTCTTGCATTCTGAACACGTCAGTGTTTGGGTGGCTGTGCACCTGCACCTCCCCCTGGGCTTGGCCCTAAGTGAACACAGGTTCCTGTCTGTGCCTCTGCTGTGCCACCCGGAACAGCTCTTCCAGGGGCTCCTTTGCAGTTGTTCACATCACTGTTTCACTCGCTTTGCATTTTGTCCCCTTTCCCCGTGCAGCTGCGAGATCCTGGAGAGCAGGGACAATTTTCTGGGCCCTTTGTGTCTGCGTCCACATCTGGCTCAGTGCTGCTCCCAGCAGTTCCCCAGCACTGTGTGCTTTGGTTGCTCCCGGACTATCTGTAATAATAACCACAACACAGCTGGTATCTGTTGAGTCTCTGCTGCATGCCTGGTCTTGCTGTTGCATTCACGCTTCCTTCTGAGCCTTACCATAATGCCATGATGTAGGTCGTTTTTAGCCCCCATTTTACAGATGAGGGAACTGAGGCTTAAAGATGCAGAGTCACTGGCCCAACGTTACAAAGCTGCTAATTGGCAGAGCCGAGAGCGCACGCAGGCAGTCTGACGCCAGAGCGTGTTCTTCCCGCTTGAAACAGCTCCACCCCCTCTGCTATCAGAGAGATGGATAGGGCTATATTTGTTCCACTTGCGTCAAAGGATGGTCTGAACACAATAAAATGAAATGACTGGATGGTGCTTAAAAAAAAAAAAAAAAGAAGAAAGAAGTTAGGAGTTCAAAGGCAAAGCTCTGCCATTGAACCTCGGGGATTTCAAGAGTCATTTAACAGTGCCGAGCTGCTGACATTATCGCCTGGGACCATCTCCCATCTATTAATGCGTCCCCACGGGATGGTGACGATGAGAAACTGGTGGTAATTGGGAGGAAATGGCTCCTCCAGGTGTTTCAGAGTGAACCTTAAATCTCTGCCCTTGCCGATAAAGCAGGTTTCTGAGAAGTTCGATTCTGGTGCCTCATTTGAGATGACAGAGAAGTGAGAAAGCATTGATTCTTTTGGCGCACGTTAGGGACTTGAGGTCCTGAGGGCTGGATCTGCATGTTTTCTGTCACTGAGTCACTGTAGGTATGGCAGATGACACTGGCAAAGACCTCCTGGAAGGACGAGTTCTGCGACGCTTCTTACACTTAAAAATGACCTCTTGGTCCAGGTCCGGGGAGGGGGCCATCCTTGGGGTGGTGGAGAACCAGGCTGTTTGAGCTCCACCCAGGGAAGGTGTTCTAGTTCCCCAAATAGCCAGGGCAGGGGGCTGCCAAGCACAGGTGTCCCGGGCTGGTGGGGCACCCAGAGTCCACGGTCGGGGCAAGCCCTCTTTCTGCTCCAATCAACGCGGATCGCACGTGCGGTGACCACCTCATCTGGCTCTGACAAGCAAATTGCAGAGCTCATTATCTGGGTGCTGACTTCGCTGCCAAATCAAGAGAAACTCAAGACAATGGAGTGATGCATCCATTAGAGAGCGCGAGGCAGATGATAATGATGACAGTTAACATTTACGATGTCAGGGACGGGGAGACGCACTTTGCAGGCATTATCTCATTTAACTCAGCAGCCTCACGAGGCAGGCTATTATTATCCTCCTTTGACAGTGGAGGAAATGGCACTTGGAGAAGCTGAGTCACCTGCCCAAGTATTCAGGTGGACCACATTCCGGAGGCCAACTCCCCGTCTTTCTGGCTTTTTAAACTGTACGTATTTATGGGGCACAGCGTAATAATTCAGTACATGTGGTCAATGAATGATGCTCAAATCAGATTATCACCAACATTTTAAAAAGTTTTATTTATTTATTTGAAGGGGGAGAAAGAGAGAGAGAGAGAAGGGAAGAGAGGGGGGGAAGGGGGAAGAGAGAGAGAGAGGAAATCTTCTAGCTGCTGGTTTCACTCCCCAAATGGCTGCAACAGTCAGGGCTGGGCCAGGCAGAAGCCAGGAGCCAGGAACTCCATCCTGGTCTCCTACGTGGGTGGCAGGGTCTTAGGTACTGAGCCATCCTCTGCTGCTTTTCCAGGCACATTAGCAGGGAGCTGAATCAGAAGCAGAGCAGCCAGAACCTGAACTAACGAGGACGTGAGATGCCAGAGCAGCAAGTGGCACTTAGCCTGCTGCTCCACAACCCTGGCCCATCACTAAAACTGGATTGGATTAACACTTAACTGTACTTATTCACAGCAGAGTGGATGGAACTGGAAGACGTGAGGTGAAATCAGCCAGACACAGGAAGACATCTGCTCCATGTTCCACTTCACACGTGAAGCTAAAACAGTCGATCTGAACATAGAACAGCGAGCACGAGAGGCAGGAGCATGGGGAGAGGGGAGGGGGGATGGGTGGGGAGCATGTGCAGGTGCATCCCACAATGGGGCGAGAAGGAACATGTGTCAGTGTTTCACACACAGTGGGGCGACTGCTTTCTGTTTTATGAGCAGAGAGAAGGGAGGAACTGAAGGGTTTGCCATAAACCCACAAGAAGGAGAAGGAACAGTTAGTCACCCTGATCTGATCAGTACGCATCGCATACTTTTACTGAAATATCACCCTGTATCCGCCTGTTTTCAGTTTGAAAATGCTCAAGCCAATGGAAATGTTGCCCGACTGGTGCAGCGGACACCCAGAACGCCTCCTCTAGGGGGATGCCCGTCTGCGCCGTGCTATGGGAATTCCAGCGGGACACCTCACACATTCTGTATCTGAGTGTAGTCACATTCCCTCCACGGTCCTTTTATTTCTTCCCCGTCTAGGACTCCGTCCAGGACCATTTGGCTGTCACCTCTCTTGGGTGGCCATTCCCTAGCCCTTTTTCCCTCTCTCCATAGCGCTGACCTTTCTGAAGAGTCTAAGACAGTATCTCACATTCTGGGTCCTTCTGCCCACTTCCGTCTGGTTAGATTCAGGTGTGCATTGTTGGTGGCAATGCCTCAGGAGTGCCGCTGTGTCCCCATGAGCGTGTCATACGTTGGTTCACTCCTTGGTGACGCCAGAGCAGACCCCCTTGGTTAAAGCAGCGGTCACGATTTTTCCCATTGGACAGGGACTCTCCTTTGTAAATGAGTAGCGCTTGGTGGTCCTTGGAGACGAGGTAAAAGCCTGTTTTTCATGCATAGAAGTCTGGGCATATTGGCGTCTTGGTAGAGCCATGGACGTGTCCACAGTGCCTCAGTAAAGAAGCACGTGGTGACGTGGCGGAGTGCTGTGTGTCATTACAGCCTTCCCTCCTTACAAACTATAGTAGGTCTCGGCAGATAGAGGGGACAGAGGTGCTGGTTGGGCCAGGGCTGAGGCGGCCGGGATTTTGCTTGGAGGAGCCCCTGCTGGGAGTGCTCCTAGGCCTTTGTTCCCAGGGCTCTGGTGGGGTAGAGCACAGAGGAGAACGGGGCCTTGGCTTCTGGCTGATGGTTTTCCCTTCCCTCAGCCCCTTCCTGATTTCTGCGTGGAATCCTAAGGCCGGGGTCTCTTGCTTCAACCCCTAAAGACACCCTCTGCTTGGGTGAGGGCTTCAGAGGCCCGACTGCCCTTTGAACAAAATTTCCACTTCCTGCCCTGTCTGTACCCTGTGTTAAGAGGAGCTCGACACTGCTGATTCCAGAGCCTTTGGGGATGCACAGCACAAACCAGATGGACTTTCTTGTGATCCACTGCCTGTAAGGTTTCAGCTTGGGTCTGCTAAGTCCACCAACACTGGTCTATCTGTTGTTGTCTTAGCTCCCATTCTCTTCATGCTTCTGAGTCCTCTCCTCCCTCCCTTTTTTAAAAAAAATATTTTATTTGAAAGGCAAAGTGAGAGAGAGAGAGAGAGAGAGAGAGATATCTTCCATCTGCTGGTTCACTCCCCAAATGGCCACAGCGGCTGAAGCTGGTCTAGACCAAAGCCAGGATCCAGGAGCTTCATCCAGGTCTCCCACATGGGTGCAGGAACCTAAGTACTTGGGCCATCTTCCACTGCTTTCTCAGGCACATTAGCAGGGAGTTGGATCAGAAGTGGAGCAGCCGGGAATTGAACTGGAGCCCATATGGGATGCCAGCACCACAGACAGCCAACTTAACCTGCTGCATCACAGTGCCGGCCCCTCCTGCCTCTTTTTAATTACAAGGAGAGGGGCTGGCATATGGCAGAGTGGGTTAAGCCATTGCCAGTGATGCCAGATCCCATATGAGTGCCATTTTGAGTCCTGGCTACTCTGCTTCCTGTCCAGCTCCCTGCAAATGCTCCTGGGAAAGCAGTGGAAGATGGTGCAAGTCCCGAGCCCCTACCATCCTTGCAGGAGACTCAGATGGAGTTCCTGGCTTCTTACTCTGGACCCAGCACAGCCTCTGCCATTGAGGTCATTTGGGGAATGAAGAAGCAGATGGAAGATCTCTCTCTCTCTCTCTCTCTCTCTCTCTCTCTTTCATTTTTATTTATTTATTTGACAGCAGAGTTAGACAGTGAGAGATAGAGAGACAGAGAGAAAGGTCTCCCTTTTTCTGTTGGTTCACCCTCCAAACGGCCGCTACAGTCGGCGCGCTGTGCCGATCCAAAGCCAGGAGCCAGGTGCTTCCTCCTGGTCTTCCATGCGGGTGCAGGACCCAAGGACCTGGGCCATCCTCTACTGCCTTCCCGGGCCACAGCAGAGAGCTGGACTGGAAGAGGAGCAACCGGGACAGAATCTGGCACCCCAACCAGGACTAGAACCCGGTGTGCCGGCGCCGCAGGTGGAGGATTAGCCAAGTGAGCTGCGGCGCCGGCCTTGTAACTCTTTCAAATAAATAAATCTTTTTTAAAAAATCAACTAAAAATTATAGTGAGGGTTTGGAAAGGGGGTTCCACCGCTTACGCTTAATCCTAAATCTATATTTTGCATAGTTTTATATGGTTTCAATGTTTAAAATATGTCTGTAAATCACAATAAAAATATCTGTTTTGTTTTCAAAGATGCCGTAGATGAATACAAGAGGCATAGGGGTCAGAGGCATTCTGATGGCAAGTGAGAGAAAGCCCTTCCCTCTGGTTTAAGTAGGAAGCAATCTATTGGCTCCCGGGACGTGTCCAGAGGCAACCCTTGGAGCTGCCCAGGCACCGAGCGTGCCTTCAGGAGCCTCTCTCCGTCCTGGAAACTCCCTTCGCCACCTGGCCTTTGCAGTTCCAGCCTCTCTGCTTTGCCCCCCATCTGCACGTTTTCCCACCTGCAAAATGGGGCTGTCAGGGAGAATGAGTGACGGAAAGGGCTGAGCAGTAAGGCACTCGGCAAACAGAGAGGCTTTGTGAAATCCTAACTGGTAATAAGCATAATTGCTCTTCAGAACGCTACCCAAAGCCGCCGCCCCCGGGAGCAGGCGTGCATCGAGGCAGCTGAGAATCTCCAGCTTTGCCTGCGCCGAGATGGCAGCGCGACTTGGGGAACGAGTCAGCCGTGAGCCCGGGGCAGGCTGATCTCTCCCCGTGTCCCAGGTACCTGGGCCCCACCCTGCACCTGCTCTGGGTCGTTTGTGGAGGGAGAGGTCTCGGGATCACCTGCCTTATACTCCGTGAGGACAGGGGTGTGTCTGTGACAGAGCGCTCCTGCTTGTGTGTGCTGAGCTCCATTGCACAGGTTGAAGGGTTGGGCGTGGTCTGTCTGCAGAGCCCCTGGCAGTAACGGGGCCGTGCGGGCCAGACAGGCAGAAGCAAAGAAAATAGCAGTAGGGGAGGCACGAGGTGGACAGGATGAGCTGCAACTTTAGCCTTTGTCCAAGGGTGGCACCCACACAAATTGTTTCTTTTAGTCTCAGTTTTCTCATCTACACAATGGAACAGCACTAGCCCCTACCTTACGTATAGATATTAAAAGCCATAGGGAATATTTTAGTTTTCCTTTTTTTAAAAATCTGTTATACCTTTGGACAAAAATACTTCGGTAAGTTTGTGGGAGGTGAGAGAGACACACCCACCCTGACCAGGGCATCCATGTGAGCATTTAAACAACCAAAGTGGGGCAGGCATTGTAGCACAGTGGTTAGAACACCCCCTGGAATGCCTACATCCCACATCGGAGTGCCTGGTTTGAATCCTGGCTATTCCACTTCCAATTCAGCTTCCTGCTAATGCGCACCCTGGGAGGCAGCAATGATGGCTCAGCTGCTTAGGTCTCCAGCACCCACGTGGGAGACCTTGATGGGGTTCCGGGCTCCTAGCTTTGGCTTGGCACGGCCCCAGCTGTTGGCAGGCATTTGGGGAGTGAACCATCAGATGAAAGATCTCTCTCTCTCTGCCCTTCTGCCTTTCAAATAAATGAAAATAAATAAGCCAAACCATCAAAGGCATTCCTATGCTGCTGTGCAGACGGGGCAAAGAACGAATGAGATGAGAAGAGACAGCGGCACTGGTCAGGCGGGGCCGGTGAGTCGCTTGCCTGCTTCCTGTGGCTCCCAAGTTGAAGGGACCAAGTTGATGGTCAAGAGCGCCTCACCATGGGAGCCAGGGGGAAGGACTCTGTTGCCAGGGAAGCCCTGGACCCTCAAAGGGAGGGAGCGCTCCTGAGTCGGGCCACATTTGGCATCTGCATGGAGATCATAGCAAATGCTCTGTAAGTGGTGCCTGTTGTTATTTAGATCATCAGTATAATTAGTGTTCATGTTTCCCAGGCTGGGGCTGTGGGCCTGGAGCCAGTTCCCTCTTACTGCTGTTTGCTTCTCTACCAGAAAAGGCAATTTCAGAAAATCATTTATTTATTTGAAAGGCAGAGTTACAGAGAGTGAGGGAGAGACAGAGTTTCCCTCTGCTGGTTCACTCCCCAAATGGCCACAACAGTTGGGGCTGGGCCAGGCTGACGCCAGGAGCCTGGAATTCCATCCAGCTTTTTCACAGAGGTACAGGGGCCCAGGGAATGGGGTCACCTTCTGCTACTTTCCCAGGCACGTTAGCAGGGAGCTGAATCTGAAGTGGAGCAGCCGGGACTCGAACCAGCATTCGTATAGGATGCCAGGGTGGCAAGCAGCGGCTTAACCTGCTGCACCACAGCACCAGCACTCAGCAAAGGGTAATTTGCATGAAAGGAACTGAAATTCATTGAGTTTTACTGGCAACGAAAGAAGTGCTATTGAGGAGCATGTAATATAATTTTTCTGGGGCAGGGATTTTGCATTTCAAGTGTTAACACGGCCAGTGGGCAGAAGGGGTGGGGGCGGGCAGCGCCCTGCAGGATAAATGGTTGCCACTCTTCCTGAAGACGGCCTGACGGACCAGCGCCCAAAGCATTAAAAATCTGCAAGTCCTCTGACGCCGCGGTCCCGAGTCTACAAGTAACGGGGGGAGGATGTCCGCAGGGATTCGGTGAAAAGGCTCACATCCTGATTGTTGCAGTGGAAAATTGGAAGCAGCCACATGTTCGACAAGAGAGATTTAATTAAATAAATAACAGCACAGCCACTCAGAGGGCTACGAAGCAGGCATTTTGAAGGATATTGTTGGCAGCGTGTCCATTGGTGTGGATATAAGATTAATTGAAAAAAGCAGGGCACGAAACGGTGTGCAGGGGGCGTCCCTGTAGTGGACGTGAGCTGCTCATCTCTCCAGCATCTTCTGGGCAGGCTGAGCCGCCAGAGTCCGTCCTGCGCTCGGGACCAGCCCCGGGCGGATGCCGACCGTCCCAGGACGCTGGTGGAGCGCTCACGAGAGAAGCAGCTCCTTCGACAGGAATGAAGACTAAGGACCATGTGTGCCGGAGGCCGTCGTGCCTCCTCCCCTGCCTGGGACAAAAGTACATAGCAGAGGAGCAGGTGCAGCGAGACGGGTGCCCGATGACACTTGTTAGGCCCCTGGATCCTGCTGCCCTGTGGTGTTCAATTCCATGAGCCAAAACATTCTTTCATGGCTAACACTCGTTTGGGTTTCTCTCACTTTTAAATCAAAGAATCTTGACTACAACTAGCCCAGTTCTATGAAAAAAAAAAAAAAATCAGCAGCCAAGCAGCACCAGGAAGGCCTACAGCAGATGTCCACTGCGATGATTCCTGGGTGAGGAGCTACTGGTGTGTGCTGCCGGCTCCTCGCCGGGACGCTGCGGTGGTTTGGAAATGCGTGCACAAATTCTCGGACACTCCTGCTTGCGAAAGACGAGGTTTCTGTCCTTCCCCTAGTGGAATCCAGAGTCACCTTAGGGACTAAACGTGCAGGAGAGGGCGGTGGAGACGATGCCGTGTGACTTCCAGCGCCAGCTCCATGAAGGCAGGAGGCTTGGATGCTTCCTTGCGGGCACTGGTCGTGGGGCCCTGAGCTTACACGTCAGAAGAGGCCTGAGGCAGCCACGCTAGGAGGAAGCTCAGGCCGCCCAGAGGGACCCCATGCTGCAGCTGCAGCCAGCTGACATCTGAGGTATCTCAGCTCACTGGCCAGGCAAGTGAGTGACAGCCCCAGCTGGCTCTGGCCTAGCAGTCAGCTCAGCCCCATCTTTGTCTTCCCCAGTGGAGCGGATCCACACCATCTCCCCCTGCCCCTTCCACACCCTTGACCCCCAGAAGGTGGAAGTGCAATAAAATCCTGATTACAAGCTGCTAAATCTTGGACTGGTTTGCCACCCAGCATCAGATCATTGAAACATAGATATTTGCTGTAATGAACATGGATTAAAAACCTAGCAAAAGTTGCTGTTAGAATTTACAGACATGAACAATGAGTCACTTAGGAACTGAGATTTGTCCCGTGTCTACCTGCTGCTCCATGTGGCCCGGGTTGGGTACAGAGGGGTGCGTGACGAATCACAGTTGATTTCTTATTCTACTGCTCGCTGAGGAGCCCAGATGAGTGAGCCAGCATCTTAGCATCTTGATGGCATCTGATATGCCGGATTCCTGAATTCTCAGAAGCAGCTGTCTCCTCTAATAGGTTAAAGCGATTTCAGCCTAATTGCAAATGTTGACAACTCTCATGAAGAATAATTTGGCAGCGTGCAGTACTTGAGCTAGAAGGCTTATATCTGAAAGTAAAAACAAGATGCAATGTAATGTGGCTTAAGCAGGAATGGGAGTTTACTGGCTTCCATAATTACAAAGGCGAAGAGGCCCAGCCTCACCGGAGGATTCACCCAGCAGTGACCTGGCTGTACGTGTGCCCACTGTTGTGTTTTGCAACTTCCCTGGATTTGTTTATCAGTTCTAACAGGTTTTGGTGGAATCTTTAAGACTTTCTACATACTCAGAATAAAATCATGCCCCTGGGGCTGGCGCTGTGGCATAGTGGGTAAAGCTGCCACCTGCAGTGCCGGCATCCCATATGGGCACCGGTTCTAGTCCCGGCTGCTCCACTTCCAATCCAGCTCCCTGTTATGGCCTGAGAAAGCAGTAGAAGATGGCCCAAGTCCTTGGGCCCCTGCACCCACATGGGAGACCCAGAAGAAGCTCCCGGCTCCTGGCTTCGAATCAGTGCAGCTCCAGCTATTGCGGCCAATTGGGGAGTGAACCAGCAGAAGGAAGATCTCTCTCTCTCTCTCTCTCTCTCTCTCTACCTCTTCTCTCTCTGTGTAACTCTGACTTTCAAATAAATAAATAAATCTTAAAAAAAAATCCTGTCATCTGCAGACATTCCTCCATGCTAGCTGGAACAGCCTTCCCGTCTTTCCTTTGCTTAGTTGCTTGCGCTGAGTCTTCCAGTACTGAAATCAGTGGCCTTACCTGGTTCCAGGTCTTGGAGCATCCGCGTCCCTTTCTGTGTTTGTCTCCTCTGCCTCCTCAGCAGGCGGCACGCTCTCCCCTCAGGCCCCCAACGTCAGCATCGCCAGCACCAGGGGGTTCTGCTGTTTGGCGCCAGTTGCAGGAGTACATTTTTCTGATCATAAAACAAAACAAAAAACCACTACTGGGCGTATAGCCCGAGGAAATGCAATCGGTGTGTCGAAGAGATGCCAGCATTCCCACGTTCATTGCAGCATCATTCACAGCAGCCAAGAAATGGAATCAGCAATCCAACAAACGAATGGATTAGGAAAATACGACACACACACACCATGGAATACTATTTGGCCTTCAAAAGAAGGAAAGCCTGAAAGCTTGTCACTGTCACTCGCACCAACATGGATGCACCTGGGGGACAGGTGCTAGGTGAAACAGACCAGGCACAGAAAGACAGATAACATGTAAGCTGGCTTATTTGTATGCTCAAGAGAAGAATCAGCCATAGAAATAGAGAGAAAGGCCGGTGCCGCGGCTCACTTGGCTATTCCTCTGCCTGCGGCGCCAGCACCCTGGGTTCTAGTCCTGGTTGGGGTGCCGGTTCTGTCCTGGTTGCTCCTCTTCCAGTCCAGCTCTCTGCTGTGGCCCTGGAGTGCAGTGGAGGATGGCCCAAGTGCTTGGGTCCTGCACCTGCATGGGAGACCAGGAGGAAGCACCTGACTCCTGGCTTCAGATCGGTGCAGCTGTGGCCGTAGCGGCCACTTGGGGGTGAACCAACGGAAGGAAGACCTTTCTCTCCGTCTCTCTCTCTCTCTCTCATTAACTCTGCCTTTCCAAAAAAAAAAAAAAAATTTATTAAAAAAATAAATAGAGAGAACGATGATGGTTACCTGAGGATGGCAGAGGCGGGGGGTGCGGGGTGGGGGAGGGCGCAAGGGGCAGAGAAGACCGGAAGGTGTCGTGGAAGGCTGCAACATTTCAGTAAGCTGAGCAGACCGATTGTACAGCCCGCTAAGTGGAGCTCAGCACCACACAGAGAGTTCTTGGAAACTGCCCAGAGACTGGTGTTAGCTCTCCTCGCCACAGAAAGTAATCATCGGTGAAATAATACATACACGGACGGCTCCGTTTAGCCACTGCAGGATGTGTGCCTATGAGTATATCTAAACATCATGGTGTGCAGGGCAAACGGACGCTATCTGTGCTCGACAATTAAAAGGCACTGGCTCTGAGCCTTAGTCGGCCCCGCCCAGCCCAGCTAGCCGTCCCAAAGTCAGTCCCTGCGTGTGTGTCTATGCGGCGTGGGGCGTGACAGAACGTACGTTTACTGCTCACAGGTTGGGTTGATCTTGTCCTAACTGTACGGGTGACACGACAGGGCTTTGTCAGGAGGGAGGGAGGGAGGGAGAAGTGTGGGGCGAGTCACCTGGAGTCAGGGACACACACGCCTCGTGACGTCCCGGCGCCAGGAGCCCTGACGGAAAGGCAGATTTACGGAGAGGCCCCCGTTCATTACACGAGTGAAAAGCTTGAAGCAGCCTTGATGTTCATCTCGTTCATTCCACAGTTGTTAAGCTCTTTCGCGATGTGGAAGGCCATATAGGATCTGGAGGAAAAGGTGCTAAGGCTCGATCTGGAATTTAAAAACCCAACAGTCGTGGAGAGGAGAAAGCAAGGGAATACACGATTTCGGCAAAGGTGTATTAAGTGTTACCAGTAGATGTGTGACAGTGGGAAAGTGACATCAGGGAAGACTTCCTGGAGGAAGAGACTGAGGAAGTCAATGACTGTTGACCAGGGAAGAGGAGCAGAAATGGATAGAAGTTGGGAGTCACAGGAGGGGACAAAATGCCCAGTGCCTGGGTCTCACGGGCACAGATCTGGTCTCTGTTGGACTGGGGTGGGGCCTGGGCATGGTCTGTTTTAGGAGAGCTTGATTAAGAGAATAAGTTGGTAAGTTCCTAGGGAGGATGGAGTGTGAGGCCCTCACTCAAGTCCACTGCTAAGTGTCAGGGGGGGATCGCTGTAACCTGGATGTGGCGGGGGTGGGGGGCACACTGTGCTTCTGCAGTGCATGGGGACCGGCGAGGGGGTGGGGCTGCTGCTGCGTTTGTCCCTCTCCCTCCCACCCCTGCTCCTTCCTGCCGAGCACCACCACCTTTGGGAGCTGCATGTCCTTCAGCCTGCCTCAGGGAGTGGGGAGTGACAGGAGCGGGAAGGGCGCTGGCCGCACAGCCAGGTCTCCCGGGGCCGGGGCACAGCAGGTGGATTTTCCGCTGAAGACAAGGAGCGGTCTGTGAGTGCATCTGAATGACAGAGTGGCTGATGGGATTTTTACTCCAGAAAGAACCTGACGGCTGCTCTGGCCAGAGCCCCTGCTCATGGCAGAGCTGGCTTCTGTCCTGGGCATGCCACTCACAGGAGAGCACCTGGGTGAGTGCCAGTGTCCTGGCCTGGAAGATGGGGTGGCGCTATTTGCCACCTGGGTGGCTGGGAGGCTGCCGTGTGACAAGGCACGTGAGGCAGGGTGGACCGTGGACTGAGCTGCCTGGTCAGAGTCCTGGCTCTGTCATTCCCCAGCTGTGCGGCCACGGGCCAGTTATCAAACTCCTCGTGTCTCCGACTTGCCATCTGCAGAGTGGGGAACAATAATTCTCACCTCACTGGATTAGTGTGAAAATAATATTCGTAAAGCACTTGGAATGGTGACCGGAGAAATATTTAATAAGCAAAGCACAGGCCGTTGCTGGGAGGGCACTGGAGGGGAATTGCTGGCCCCGAGGCTGGTGGCAGGCATCAGGATCCGATCTCTGTTAAACCCTTTCCCCCATACAATGCTTTCAAGTCAGATGGCCCATCTGGTTGCTATTGTTATCAATCTTTTCTTTAACACGGGAGAAAGTATGGATTTAAACCATAAACACCGCACAATACTGCTTCTCGTACATAGAAAACACGCGGCAGGTAACGATACTTAGGGTGGGAGAAGCAATTTTCCCTCTGTCACCGAGGAGCGGCAGTGGGGTGGGAGGGGAGGGAAAGGATGCCAGGAGGATGTTCAAGAAACTCTGGGGTGGATTTGTGGCCCTTCGGCTCTGGATTTGTATTCTGAGTTTGAAACCTGGTTCTTCTAACTAGTAAGAATGTGATCTTGGGCAAAGTCACTTAACTTCTTTGTGTCATCCTTTTTTTTAAAAAAATATTTATTTGAAAGAGTTACATAGAGGCAGAGGTAGAGAGAGAGAGACAGATCTTCCATCTGCTGTTTCACTCCCCGGATGGCTGCAACAGCCGGCGCTGAGCCAATCTAAAACCAGGAGCCAGAAGCTTCTTCCAGGTCTCCCATGTAGGTGCAGGGCCCAAGCACTTAGACCATTTTTACTGCTCTCCCAGGTCATAAGCAGAGAGTTGGATCAGAAGTGGAGCAGCCGGGACTCGAACCGGTGTCCATATGGGGTGCTGGTGCGACAGGTAGAGGCTTAGCCCAATGTGCCACAGCACTGGCTCCCATCTTTGTTTTAATCTGAAAAATCCTATCTCTCTCCTAGGGTCATTGTGAGGATTAAGTGAGTCAATATTTATAAGTGCTTTTAATACCTGGCACATACTGAGTGCAAAAAGATATGAGATATGAAGCCATGATGATGAGGATGACAAAATTCTTAAGTGTTTACTCTGCCGGGCTAGCCTTACTTCAGACTCAAAAAAAAAAAAAAGAAAAAAAAAAAAAGCCCAGAAGGTAGACACTTCATCTCTCTCTATCTCTACCTCTATCTCTATCTTTATCTCCATCACCTCTCTCTGTCTCCATCACCTCTCTCTGTCTCCATCACCTCTCTCTGTCTCTGTCCCTGTCTATTATATCTATTTTAGCACTTGGGCTCAGAGATCTTGAATAGCCAAGGTCACACAGCAGGTGAAGCTATTTGATTTCAGAGTTGAAACCCTCAGCCACCCACTATCCTTGCTCCCGTCAGTCAGAAGCCCCATGAAGCTTGAATAACATGGGGGCGAAAAGCTTGTCTTATTCCACTGCCCCGCTCCCACTCCCAGGCGCTCGTCCCAGAGTAGGCACCGGGAACTGCTTGCTGAATGACTCGTCGATCTTTCCACCCACTCCTGGCACCTGTGGTCCTTCAAGGACCTTCTTCCTTACACCTTTGAACTAGCTTTGACTGAACACAAAAGGAGGCGGATGAAAAAAAATCTTTCTCCCCAAGGATGCAATTAATCAGAAGGCTTCAGTTGCGCACGTTCCTTCGTCTGTATAAATGCGTGTATTTGTATCTGTATAAATAGCAATCAGAACGGTTGGTAACTCAGAGATGTGGTTGAATGGGAGACTGACGGTGTGATTCATGGCTCAGGTCAAGTTTAACTCTAACCTGTTTGTGCAAGGCAGATTTGCTTCAAAAGCCCTTTCTGTTGCATAATTGCTGTGAGCCCACCTTCTTCCTGGGAGAAGATATTTCTCCATCAGCCCACGAGCTTCTGCCGCTGTACACTCCAGGCAGATACGGAGTTGGCTATTTTCCCAGCAGTGTGGGCCCAGGTAAGATCCAACCAGTTTTTTTCAGCACAGGAAGGAGTCATCAAAAATTACAGCAGGAGGCAGCCTGCCAGGAAACCTGGGAATATGACATGGAGAACTTAATAGGTGGTTTGGAGAAAGCCTTTCATCCATCCACCCATCCATCCACCCACTCATCCATTCATCCATCCATCGATCCTCTCATCCATCCATTCATCCATTCATCCATCCATCCTCTCATCCATTCATCCATCCACCCATCCATCCACCCACTCATCCATTCATCCATCCATCGATCCTCTCATCCATCCATTCATCCATTCATCCATCCATCCTCTCATCTATCCACCCATCCATCTACCCATCCATCCACCCATCATCCATGTATCTATCCCTCTATCCACCCACCTACCCATCCATCCTCATCCATCCATTCATCCACTTATCCACTCATTTAAACCAACATCAGTCAAGCTTTCTGTTACTCAAAGCGGAATGGATTCCTAGTCTACCTGCATTATCACAGAACATTTCCAACCCGCCTCCTGCAGGTTTAGCCTTCTCATTGATCCTCTGCATAGCAGTCACAGGTATCTTTTGAAATACGCAAATTTGATCACTCCTGTGCTAAAAATTTTTCAAAGGTTTCCCATCACCTGCACTAGTACCTGGGTATGGTGTTATTTTCTGGCTCTATCTTCCTACCATGTTTATTATTCTACTCTATTGAGCATTTAGTCTCCTACAGCACACTCACTATCTCACACATGCTGTTTTCAGTGTGCACTGAAGCAGTCTTCACTCCTGCTTGAATCTACATAGATACGTGTAGGCTGCTCCCTGGCATTCTTTCTCTGCCAAAACCACCGAGATTTTAGACAGAAACTATCCTTGTTCCGTTCCTAGCCATGGCGTTTGGGTGGGTCTGATTCTGCCCCCAGCTCCAGGGCTTAGTCCCACCCAAGTACTCCACCCTGTCGGCTACAGATGCTGGTGGAGGCTGAGCACAAGACTGAATGAGCATGGAGATGCTTGCTCAGGGCGCGGGGAAAGGTGCCTACATCCTTGGGAACGCCCAGGCGAGAAGTGAGACGTGGTGGGGACAGTGTCTCTGTAGCCGCTGCTGATTCCACTTGGGGACAGGCAACAGCACAGAGGGACAGAGCCCGAGAGATACGGAAGGAAACAGAGCCGGCCGGCTGACAATCCTGCCAACCTCCGAGTCAGGTCACGCTGAGAGTCAGGCAGACCGTAGTCTTGTGCACTGCTGAGTTTCTTTGTTTTGCTCCTTCTTTGGCTGGGTTTTCTCCCGTTTGAAGAAATAACAACAAAAAGCCACTCCTGCTCTATCTAGCAAATGCTTATTCATTCTTAGCCTCAGCTCAAATCCCACCTTCCTGAGAAGGCTTCATGAGCCTCAGTGGATCCAAGTTCTCCTCTTTCTAGAACCCACTGGGTCTCCTGCGGCCCAGGTGTTGTGGTTGTGGAGTGCCCATGCTCCCAGTGGGCTGGAGAGCTGTGAGGACAGAGCCTGTGTCTCACGTGTGTGTGTGCCCGGGATCGTTCCTGGCCCATAGCAGGCTTCAAAACTCAGGCTCAAGTGCATGGATGAGTGAATGATGCTAAACAGGGATTTCTCAAAGACTGTCTACAGCTTGGTCAATTTCATTTTGTGTGAACAATGAGACATCAATCCCTCCTTTGACTTTTGCAGCACTGTGCTATTACATGATTTCTTTTTTCAACTTAGCATTTTATTTATTATTCTTTAAGGAAACATTTTCAATTTACATTGTAGTCAAACACTTAATGGCACTACTAAATAAAGCACTCAACACACATAAAAAGACCATAGTCTAGATAGAAAATAGGCAAGGGCTATAACAACAATCAGATGAAAAAGCATTCAACAAGGGTATTTCGAATGAAAGTATTACATTTAACTTTATCAGAAGTTAAAGTAGAAAATCACACTGAACTTGAAATAAATGCTGATTTCAAAGAATTTATTTTCCACCTGAGTTAATATTTCCTAACAGATCACTCTAAGGAGTTTACTAAGGAGATACAATGACAAAAGGCAATGTGGGATCCTGGATTGTATTCTGGGATGGAAAAAGGACATCCATGGAAAAAGAGGGGATGCTGTATTTTAGTAGGCCAGTAGGGTGGATAATAGTTGTATCAGTGTTGAGTACCTGGTTTTGATCATTGTACTATGGTCAGTAAAATGTTAACATTAGGAGAAGAAAGGAAAGATATAGCAAATTCTCTGTACTGTGTTTCCACCTTTTCTGCAATTCTGCAATTATCCCAAAGTAAGCATTTTTTTCAAAAGATCATTTTAAGATTAAAAAATGATGAGAGAAGTAGTTTTTAATTCTGTTTTCCCTCTGGAGACTATGGAATCACCCCGTTATGAACCATGATGACATTCACACCTTTCTCATTTTTTTCATTTGCTCTTTCCCAAGTTGCCAATTCCTGTTAATCATTTTTCTGTTTTCCAGATTAAGGACATTTGCATCCTTTTGTTTGCAATCACAGTTATCAGTGGAGCCATTTGATTTCAGTGAAGTCTCTGAGTTCCGTACATTCGGGTTGCAGCATGTGCCGCTCCTCCTGGACTTGCCTACTGGGGTCTAGGCCTTCATGGGCTGCATTTCATGAATAAGCACTCTTTCCGGAATGGCTCACTGCTGGTGCGCTCTCTGGGCCTGGGCACACGTGACAACGTCCATGCTTTGCCCTTACTGCACATGAAAACTCAGCTGAGTAGCTCTGTGGTTTGCCTTCAGAACCTTGTAGATGTCGCTCTACTGCTTTCTGTCATGGGGTTTCTTTTTAAAATTACATATAATGACTTCACTTTTTGTGCACCACTTTATGAATTTCAATTCATGTAATATCTATGTGACCATGACTAGAATCAGAACACAAAAGAGTTCCTTCATCCCCTAAACTTTCCTCATGCTGCCCCTTTAGAGGTATGAACCCTCCCAACTCCTTCCTCTTGGTGACCCCGATCTGGTCTCTGTCCTGCAGCTTTGCCACACAGATGTCTTGCAAATGGAATTACACAGTGCGTAACCTTTCGATACTGATGTCCTCCAGCACAATGCCTCAGACCTGCAATGTTAGCGTTGTATGTACACGTCAACAGTTTCTTTCTTATTGGTTAGTGTTACTGTGTATTGACGCTCAACAATTTGCTGATTAATTATTGAAGGTTAGAGTGGCTGTCCTGTTTTCTCTTCTATCAGCAATGTGTTCTGGTTGCTCTGCATCCTTATCAACTCTCGGTATTGTTCATTTCCTCTCGATTTTAGGCAATCTGATAGGTATATAGTGGTATCTCGCCATGGTTCTCACTTGTGTTTTCATAAATGATGTTGAGCATTTTTCTCATGTGCTTCTTGGCTACTCGTATATCTTCTTTCATAACATGGCTGTTTACACATTCACATATATTATTTTCTTATTAATGAATTTTGAGAGGTCTTTATTCTGAATTCCTTTGCAAAATGTGTGATTTGCAAACATTTTTCCTCATGTGTAGCTTGGTTTTTTTTTTTTTTACTCTCTTAGAACAAACATTTTAAATGTTGATGAAGTCCAATTATCAAACATTTTTAATGGATGATGCATTGGTGTCATAACTGAAATTTTTGCCTAACCAAAGTTCATAAAGATTTTTCCTGTGTTTTCTTTTAAATGTTTTATGTCTCACGTTCTATCTACGGCCATTTTCCTACCAGATATGAGGTGTTTTGTTTGTTTTGTTTTGCTCCTTGCATATGGATGTCCAATTGTTCCAATGCCATTTCTTGAAGATTGTCTTTTTTTAAAAAGATTTATTTTATTTACTTGAAAGAGTTACAGAGAGAGGTAGAGCCAGAGAGAGAGAGAGGTCTTCCATTTGCTGGTTCACTTTCCAAATGACCTCAACGGCCAGAGCTGAGCTGATCTGAAGCCAGGATCCAGGAGCTTCTTCTGGGTCTCCCACGTGGGTGCAGGGGCCCCAGCACTTGGGCCATCCTCCACTGCCTTCCCAGGCCACAGCAGAGAGCTGGATCAGAAATGGAGCAGCCAGGACTCGAACTGGAGCCCATATGGGATGCCAGCACTTCAGGTCCGGGCTTTAACCAGCTGTGCCACAGCGCCAGTCCCCAAAAGATTGTCTTTTCTCTCTTGTGTTGCTTTTGCAGCTTGTTGAAAAGCAACAACTGGGTTTATGTGGATCCACTGTTGTACTCTGTCTTCTGCTCCACTGATCTTCGTGTCTATGTTAATAATTCACTGCCTTTATCACTGTAGCTTCATACTATATATTAAAATTGGGTACTGTGAGTCCTTGAATTTAATGTTTTCATCATCAAAATTGTTTTGGCTACTCTGGTTCCCTTGTCTATGCATAAAACATTTAGAATAATCTTGTCTCTACCTACAGAAAAATTTTCACTATGGTTATTATAACTGTATTAGTTTGAGGAGGGCTAATACCTTAACTATGCTGAAACTTTCAATCAATGAACATTGTATGTCTACTTATGTAGGTTTTCTTTTATCAGTACTTTGTAGTTTTCAGTTTATAGGTTCCACACATATTTTTTTATACCCAAGTATCTTACTTTTTGTGATTTATTGTAAATTGTTTTTACAATTTCAGTTTCTAGTGGTTTGTTGATGGTGTAAGAAATATGATTAATTTTTACGTGTTGGCCATATATCCTGTGACTTTGCCTAACTCATCTGTAAGCTTCAGAAACATTTTCTTTTTGGAAATTCCTTAGAATTTAGATGGGGGTAGTTCTGTTCCTTCCTTTCCACTCTATGTGTCTTTTGTCTCTTTCACATGCTTCGGCAGTGGCTAAGACTCACATCACAGTGTTCAAAGGAGCAGTGACATTGGAGAGCCTTGCCTTGTTCCAAGTCTTAGGAGGAAAGTAGTCAATCGTGCACCATTAAATAATTTGTTACCTTATTGGGTAGATTTTGGTGGATGCCCTTTATTAAGGTAAGGAAGCTTCCTTCTAATCCTAGTTTGCTGAGGGCCTTTTATAAAAAATGAAAATCATGAATGGATATGAAATGTGGTGTTTTTATTTTTCTGTATTGATTAATAGGATCATTTGGTTTTCTTCTTTCTTGTGTTACTATGTGGTTATATGGGTTAAGATGATGAATTGAACTGATTTTTATATGTTTAACTGGCACTATACTCTCAAGACAAACTCACCTGGTCAAGACGTGTGTGTGTGTGTGTGTTGTGTGTGTGTGTATGCGGTTACATATACACATATATTTGACTAATTAATATTTTATTGAAACCAATTATGCATCTGGAGTTCACATTGTTTAGAACTTTTTAAACTATCAATTGGACTTTTTAATAGACATGGGGATTTTTAGTCACCTATTTCTTCTTGGGTAAGTTCTGGTAGGTTGAGGCTTTCAAGAATCTGATCTATTTCAACTAGGTTGTTGAACTGAGGTGGGTAGAGTTGTTTATGCTATTTTCTTACTTCCCATTTATGCCCAGTGGAGGCCTGTAGTGATAGTCTGTATTCACATTGGATATTGGAAATTTGTGTTTTCCATTTTTCTTTGTTAGCCTCACTAGGGGTTTATCAATTCTATTGATCTTTTCAGGGAAGCAGCATTTGGTTGGATTGATTGTCTCTATTATTTTGTTTTCAATTTCATTGATTTCTGGTCTTATCTCTATTATTTCCTTCCTTCTGATTACTTTGAGTTTATTTTATGCCTTTTTTTCTAGTTTCCTGAGGTAGAATCTGAGTCTGCTGATTTGATATCTTCCCTTTCTTCACTTATAAGCATTTAATGATATACATTTTTCTTCTAAACACTGTTTTAGCTGAAGCCCACAAATTTGGAGTTTTTTTTTTTTCATTTTCCCTAAGTTTAAAATTTTCTAATTCCCCTGGAGGCCTCTGCTTTGACCTACAGATTATTTAAGAATTTTCTGAACACAAATTCTAAGTATTAGAGAGATTTTCCAGATAACTTTCTGTTATTAATTAATTTCTAATTAAGTCCATTATGCTCAGAGACATTCTTGGGGTGATTTATATTCTTTTAAATGTGCTAAGCTTTGTTTTATGACACAGAACGTGGTCTAGTTCGGTGAATGTTCCTTGAACATTTGAAAAGAACGTGTGTTCTGCTCCTCTCGGAGGGAGTGGTCTGGAAATGGTGAGTTCAAGTTCATTGGTGGTGTTTGGCGCTTCTCTGCCCTGGCTGATTCTCAGGGAACTGGTGCCATCAGTGACTGAGAAAGTTGTGTGCACATCCCCAGCTGTACTGGTGGATTTGGTCATTTCTCCTTTGAATTCTAGCACTTCCTGCCTCACACCAGGTATGCAGTTCCAAGAGTCTCACCATGTTTGAATCCAACTTACATAAGGCAGAAGGCAGAAGGAACAGAAAACTATCTGCCATACTTAGACCACTTAGACCACGAGTGCTCTGATTCCCTTCCTAGTCGGCCTCTTGCTATTTACTTAAGACAGCCGCTCCGTGCAGGCTGCCCAAGTTCTGGCTGCATTCAGTGGGAGAGACAGGATGGAAACTGCTAACTGCAGCTTACCTGGAACTTGAAGTTGATCATATTGAGTAGATTAGTGGAGGCCAGGCTGCCCCAGTGAGACTGGTGAGTACGCTGCTCAAGAACTAGCATGAAAAATCATGGTGACCTGTCTTAAGAAAGTGGAGAAGTGTTTGACTTAGAAAGATGCAGATGATACAGACGTACAGAGGATGTGGTTATTGACTCAATGTAAGGGCAGAGACAAGAGAGGAGTTAAGCCAGACACTGAAGTTTCTGAATCAGGTAGCTGGGAATATGGTGATGTCATTCACGATTGGGTGAATATAGATGGGGGGCAGATTGTAGGGAAATGACTTTGGCTTGGAACACATACAGCTTGAGACTCTCGAGGGAAACACTGGTGATGCTCAGGAGGCTGTCAGCCACGTATGGGGGTCTGCAGGAGGAGGGGTCTTGAGCTTCGTGCTGGATTTGGAAGTCATCAGTTGCAGTGGCATCTGTTGGTTTTGCCACTCAACGTTTGTATGCCTCTGACGATCCATCCCCAACTGCATTCAACTCCAGACCTGGGTCTTAGTGGACCGGGCACATTTTGTTTCTAAGTGAGGTTGACCTGATATAAGTAAGGGGTGAAGACACTGCTGCCATCGTACCCTGCTGAGGGAAGTCATCTGGAAATAAATGAGCAGGGGTGGAGGCAGAGCTGAGGGACGCTGGCGAGGAGTGGGTCTAGGGCTCTTGTTTGAGCCCCTGGTCAATCTGGGTTCAGTCTCTGAACGTTTCGATCATTTGAAACAATAGTTTCAATATTCCCTAAGCGAGGTTAGAACAGGGGTTTTCTTTCTTTTCTTCAAGATTTATTTATTTATTTGAAAGGCAGAGTTACAGATTGGCAGAGGGAAAAAGAGAGAGAGAGAGAGAGAGAGAGAGAGAGAGAGAGAGAGAGGTCTTCCATCCACTGGGTCACTCCACAAATGGCCACAATGGCTGGAGCTGGGCCAATCTGAAGCCAGGAGCCAGGAGCTTCTTCCAGGTCTCCCATGCTGTGCAGGGGCCCAAGGTCTTGGGCCATCCTCCACTGCCTTCCCGGGCCACAGCAGAGAGCTGGATTGGAAGTGGAGCAGGCGGGACTCAAACCAACACCCATATGGGATGCCAGCATTGCAGGCGGTGGCTTTACCTGCTGTGCCACAGCGCCAGCCCCAGAACAGGTATTTTCTATACTACATCTCTACTGGGAGTTCTGGCAGATATATGAGCATCTAGTGGGTGTGAGAGCCATCCTGGCACATGAGATTGTGGATAAGAGTGTGTTAAGAGAGAAGAAAAGAGGGAGCTCATTTTAAGGGATCTCTAGAGGAAAGAGAAGCCTTTGATGAGGCATGGGAGGAGTGCTCAGAGACACAGAAGGAGAGCCTTTTGTCTGTGAAGCCCCGGAGTGAGCCAAGATACAGAGTAATTAACAGAGTAAAATCCACGGGAGGGAGCAGGGCAGGTAGGCATGGAGAAGGGCCCTCGGCACCTGTCAACAAGGAGCCCTTGACAGAGCAGCCATCCTCAGCAAGCTGGAAGGGTCCTTCGAAATCATCACACTTCACTCTCTTCTGCAGACGAAGAAAGCAAGGCAACGAGCTATGTAGGTTTTGTCTTGTTTTGAAAGCAGCAGGTACAGGATTACAATAAGTAAAGATGGTGGCTCTGAGGGTTCTTACATGTCCCCTGATCTTATTCCCTAGCCAGCATGTGAGTCTCTTTTAAAACATCTCTCTGGAACCTGTGCTTAAATGTGCCTACTGAGAGAGAACTCATCAGTGCCAGGGACCGACGGGAGCCCCCGGTTCTGACTCCTTTCTCCCGCACTCTCTTGGCGCTGCCGAGCAGACACCGGCTGAGAGACTGCAGGCATCCCTGACCTGATCCCTGGGAAAGCTGCCTGGATTTGGGGAGCCCCAGAGATGAAGTCAGATTTTGAATTTTAAGAAGGCCCTTGGCCAAAATAGAACCCTCGCTCATGACTCCACCTGAATAAAGCCAGATACCTGGGGGATTCTAGAACCAGCATCACATTTCCACATGGACACCCATAGCCACCTCAAGTCCAATATGTCCAAGGCTGGACGTATCGCCTTCCCCGCTCCCACCTGCTTTTTACTCTTGAGTTTCTGCCTGCCCTCCCATCCAGGTGCTCAAGCAGAGCTCTGGGGGGCTCCTGCTTTTCTCTCTCCCACTCCCCGGTTCTTGTGAGTCAGTCTTGCACCTTCTGGGCATTCCTGGAGCTCGCCCGCTTCTTACTCTACTTTCATGTTCAAGTGCAGGCCCCCACCACCTCCCTCCAGGACAGGGATCAGCCTTCCAACTGCCCTCCTGTTTCTAGCTCTTCCCACCCGTTCTCATGTTGAAGCCTTGCCATCACGTGTCAAGACCGTCCAGTGGTTTTCCATTGCCCTCGGATGGAAAGTAATCACCAGACGTGGCCCAGAGTATATCCTTGATTCCGGGACTCCTCTTTGCTTCATCCTGTGCTTCTCACTCTCACACCCAGGCCTTCCACTTCCTTAGCAAAGCCATGGTATTTCTGTTCTGTTGTTCTTTTTAATACATGCCATTCCTGTTACTGGAACTCTCTTTTATACCCCTTTCCTTTCTTTCACCAGTACCTGTTCCCGGTCAAGATCTCTGTTTTGGAAAAGCCTCCCCTGATCCCCCACCTTGGGTAGGGTTGGGGCCACGCCACCCTCCCATGGGTGCTCGGGCCTCTCCATCATAGAGCTTCCACTCCTCTCTCTCCCATTTGACTCTCAGCTCCATGAGAACAGAGACTTCACCTGCCCTCACCTCTCCTAGTGTTTCTGGTGCCTGGCCCAGGGCTTGGCACACAGTATGTGCTCGGTGCCTGCAATGCTGTGGTTCCATTGTTTGTCCACTGTTTTTGGACATTGTTGTTACCACTCAGCTAAAAAGAGGCTGAGTTCAGACGAGTCAGCCTCATACATTCTCACTGCTCCCGGCATTGTTGGTCCCCTCCATTCTTGCAGTCCAGGAGGTACTCGTGCAACAGTTGAGATGGGGATCCTTAAGGGCTCTCCAAGAGACCAGCCCTCAACAGTGTGCCCAGGAAGTAAGTCTCATTTAAACACCAGATGCTTCTCCCTGAAAACCACTAAGTCCCATGATGACATCAAACCCAATCAGAGCTCTGATTACCGGGAGTTGATTACACTGAGTAAATGTGATTCAAGCCCACATCTAAAGCCTTGGTGGCCTGGTCGTCAATCATTCAGTAAATATTTATCAAGCACTTAATCTGTGCCAGTCTTTGTGCCAGCTGCTGGGGGCACAAGACACATGGGGATCCCTGTCTGTTAGTGACCAGGATGGTCAAGCTGAGCGTGGGAAACGCATTGCTACCAATGAAATAATTCCACAGTGCTTGTGATTAAGTGCTATGATGGAAAAGTATTGCATGTTTTAACAGTATATAAAGAGGGAGACCTGACATGGGGCTTGAGAATCAGAGGGTCTTGCTGAAGTGGTGACCTAGAGTATAGATTATTTTTGCCAGGGAACTAGATAAACAAAGACTGTTACAGGCAATGGGAGCAGCAAAGGGGCTTGGCAGGCACACAGGAGCATGATGTGTGAAGGCAAATGGTGAGGTGTCTCAGAGAGGAGATGGGCAGAAAGGAACTGGAGGGGAAATCAGGTTCAGAGCGCACAAGGCCTTGTAGACCATGGTAAGGATTTAAGAATGTTGAAAAGCTCTCACCAAGAACTGTTTGTAAGAACAGGATTTGTAAGAAAACAGGATTAGCTGGTGTCAAGTACTTGGCATGGATTTAATTGCTATAATACCCTCGCCGGGCAGGTGTGGTGGTCTTAAAACATGCCTACAAATTGACACTCTGCCCATTTAGAGGTAGGGTCTTTGTTCTCTGCTGTTAATCTAGGTGGGCTTGGGACAGCTTTGATCAAAAGCATGCAAAGAATGTGACACTGTGTGACTTGCAGGGCCAGGTCATAGAAGGTCGAGCAACCCCAGCCTGGTTACTGGGACACCAGCTTTCAGAGTCCTGGGCTACTAGGCTGGATTGGCCACCGGTAAGTTCTCCGGTCATTGTTTCAGCTGAACTGGTACACAGAGTCACTTCTGCCTGGAACTGTGCCAGTGAAGAGGGCTATTCCAATAACCAGCTCCCCGAGTTCTCCCATCTGAGACCCCAGGCCTCATGCAACAGAGATGAGGTGCACCTATCCTGTCCTGTTTGAATTCCTGACATGGTAGCCCATGTACAAAATAAAATGATTGTTTTATTCTTCCACAAAATGGTGATGTGGTTTGTTATCCAAGGACAGACTTCTAGAAGAATGGCTATTATTAGTATGCTTCCATTCTACAGACAAGGAAGCTGAGTTTCAGAAAGATTAGGCAACATGATCCAGGCCCCACAGGCAGCCAAAGACAGAGCCAAGCCTGCACTGCGGTCTGGCAAATCAGAGCTTGCTCTCTTCCCATTATTCCAGGTGCCTCCTAGCAGGTTAGCTCCCTGACAAAATCCTCCAAGCTCCCCGTTACTGTTCTTCAGTCTGGGGACCCTCCGTGGTCAATCTGTGTTTCAACCACTAGGACTTGGTTAGAGAAACAGCCTTTATGCCTTTATGCCACCTTTGATTCAAATAATTGAAAGACATTCACCCTGCAATCAGTTCTTTCCTGGTTTTATTTCTCCCTCCACACCCACAGGCAGAAGTCAGACCCTTCTGCCAAGCCTGACAGATCTGCTCCTCTCCCAACGCTGCCACCAGTGTGCAAATACCCACAGGTCTCCATTAAATCCCAATCAGGCTTCTCATCGAGCTGATTCAGCCCCCCTCCAATGTCCTCAGGAAGAGTTAGGGATGAGCAAATCACTTATTGGAGTAATTCTGGGAGCTGAGGCAGAGCCATGGCTGGAAGCCACCCACTAACTAGAAACCCAGGACATCAATCAGCCAAACTGATTTTTCCGCTGCTGCAGCCATTTAAACAGTTATCTTTGCTTGAGGCTTTGTCCAAAGTTACTCAACCAGGGGGTTCCTGGGCGATAAGTCACTGCTGCCTCACTCTGCTGTCTCTGTGTCCTGGGGCTGCCTCTTTACTCTCTTCCCAAGAGGGGTTGAAGTTCATTTGTTGCGCTCTCAAAAGAAGAGAGGCGACACTGCTTGCACACACATTCTGGTTGCAATAGGAAGATGAAAAGGGGCCTGAGATCTGTTAGGATATCAATATACTTCTCATCTGATGCCCTGCAGAGGTGAGGGAAGGGAGAGTTAAATTAATTCTAATGCCCCTTGCCAGTCCCCTTGTCTGACTGCAACAGGTGCATGATGCTGTCTTCAGGGGCCCCTCCAAGTTGCTGCTGGGTGGGGAGGGGAGCCCAGAGACACACACCTTCCTTTGGACTCTGAGGCCAGAGAGAAGTTTGATCTAGCCAAGGCTGGAAAGTGAGTCAGTTTTAAGGCCAGGTTCTGAGGATGCCCAGCCCACAGTAGGTATCTCTGATTTGAATGTACATGAAATGAGGCCTTGAATCAACTCTAAACTCTGCCATTTAATAGCTGTCATAAGAAGGCAGGTCATGAAGCCTCCATCTTTCACCTGTAAAAATGGGTAAAAAGAAAAGGATTTTGTGAAGATTCATTCATCCACACACCCATCCAATACCGTCGAGTATCTGCTGTGTGCCAGGGTCTGTGCTGCGCCGAGGGTGTAATGATGACTAGGACACTGCAGTACCGTGTTCTTTGAGGGTGGCAGCTAGCGAGAAGATTAGATGACATATGCATATGCACAATGGGACGCGAACAACTGTTGAAAAGGAAAACATTTCCCACTTGATTCTCCCATTGTCCACACTTTACAAGTGGGCTCTCTCCCACCTGCACTAAGAATGCTGATGACTTGAAGAGATTAAATTATTTGAAGGTCAAGACCACATAAATCTCTGTATTCTCCAGTGTGCCTGCCCCCAGAGTGCTCAGTAAATATTTGGCTTCATGAGTGCTGCACATTCTGGTTTCCTCTGCCTCCCCAGCAGCCAGCCGATAGCTGTCCGTGGTGCTGAAAAGCAAATTTCGTGCCTCTCAGTATGAGGCGGCGCAGGTGCTGAGGCAGAAAATGGAGCCCAGGAGGAGTGAGCAGAGAGAGCAAGAACGAGCCAACTTTTTGCCTGCTATTAGTGACAGCTTCATTTTGCCATCTCTTGGAATCCAAAGTTGATATTTCTCTTTCCAGCTGCCCCTACTTGGCATTTCTTGCTAGCTGGAAACACTGAGCAGATAGGTATTCTTAATAACCACGGGTGAATATCCTACCATGGTGAAAGTATGGGGAACCCCAGAATCCCATAAATCTCTATTTTCATGTATATGAAAAAGTAGTAAATCCCTTCTCCAGTCTCTTCCTGGGGGGGGAAAAAACAAAAAAACCTCATCAGTCATGTATGCTTGCTTCCTCCAGCTTATTTCATCCATGTCAGTCACCCAAGAACGTAGGCAGCACTGAGTCAGAACTGGCTACGGGAAACCAGGGAGAGGTAGGGTCTGGGATTAATAATGCAGCACTGAGTGAGTGTTCCAGCTGGCTAGGAATTCATTTTGACCCATATTTAATGTGAAGGTATTTTATTCATTTATGCTATAAATATTTATTGTGTGCCCATCATGGCCTGGAACTATGACAGGAGCATCATATACAGACAAGTGCTAGAAAGACATGAATCTTGGCCTCTTAAACTCATATTCCAATGGAGGATACAAATGATAAGCAAGTACACAAATGGATGTGTGCTACATTTCCAGGTAAGAAAGTAGGTACTGATAAGGAATGCTTTTTAAAGATAAAGTAATCATGGGAGGCTTTTTGAGGAAGTGACATGTGTGGATAAATGTGAACGGATTGAGAGAATAAGGCAGGGATATATGGGGGAAGGGCAGCCTTTCAGGCAGAGGTAACAGCAAGGGAAAAGCCTAAGGTGGAGACAAGATGACACATCCAAGGAACAGCAAGGAGGTCCACGTGGGCAGAGCAGAACTACCAAAGAGGGCATTAGAAAATGTTGGATAAATACACAGAAGCTGGATCCTGGATGTCTTGAGGACAATGCAAGGTGCTTGGGATAAAGTGAGGAGTTACTGCTGCACCTGCCATGGATGAGCCACAACCCAGATGCCACCAGGGATGCAAAGAGAAGATACAGGCTCCTGCCTCCACAGAGATCCTCATGAGTGAGGATCTAGCAAATGGAGGTCAACAGGAGCTAGCAATGTACTATTTATTCAGCCAACATTCTAAAGTATGTACTGGGTCCCAAAGACCATTGTCTAATGCAAGGCTCAGGTCTAGTTGCTGACGAAAAGAGGAAATGAGTCACTGGATGGAGCTAGAATGTGTAAAGGCAAGTCAGAGGCCCCAGACAGCAGAACTGGGGACAAAGCCACTCACTCTGATGCTTGCCTGTTCTGCAATAGGGCATCTTGAGAGATAGAAGACAACAGGGGGCTACAGCCTAGAAGCCCCCACCTCAGAAGCTCAGGCCCCTTCACTTGGTCCCCAGAAGAAAGCAAGAATCCAGGCATCCTGACTTAGTATATTTAGTTTTCCCATCAACTCCATGTGATGGTGGGACATAATAATTCCCATAAAGAGACTCCACGTCCTGAAAACAATCCTGCCAAGCAAGAAGAGACTCTCCCTCACTGGTGCTAGGCGACAAAGGAATTCTACACCCATCCCTGATGTGTTGTAGAGTCCCAGGTGTCTGAGAATCTGGCAGAGGAGCATTGATTCATTTGACAAGTGCAAAACTGAAGCTTGGGAAGGTTCAGTGACTCCCCCAGGGTCACAGAGAACTTCACAGGAAATGGGACTTAGTCCCAAATCCACTGACCCAAGGTTGCTTGTGGTCCTAATTTTTTCTAGATACTCAAGTATGCAACTCAGTCATTTGGTGATTTAAAAAAAAGCAACCTATCACTCACATATGCAGAGCCAATGCTGATAAAGGTAGCACCTGATATCTCTGTTCCTTCCATGGCACAGTCTCATTCCTACTTCTCTTAACACTCCCCCCAAAGTTGGAAGGTAGCTTTGATGGGAATAGCAACAGCTAGCATTTATTTGAGAGAGAGAGAGAGAGAGAGAGAGAGAGAGAGAGAGAGAAGTTTGGAGAGAGATCTCCCAATCTTCTGGTTCACTCCTCAAATGCCCACCCAGTCAGGGCTGGGCCAGGCAGAGCCTGGAACTCCACACAGATCTCCCAGGTAGATGTCAGGAACCCATTTAGCTGAACTATCATCTGCTGCCTTCCCAGGCTGTGCACTAGCAGGAAGCAGAGCTGGGACCCAAACTAAGTGCTCTGATATGGTGTGTGGATATCCCAAAGCAGAGTCTTAACCACTGCACCAAACACCTGCCCCAGCTAACATTTATTGAATGTTTAGTGTATACTAGAAGCATTTTGCATATATTAATTTCAGGCTTGTAACGCCCTTAGAAGGTAAGTGCCACTGTTATTTTCATTTAACACGTAAGAAAATTGAAGCCCAGAGAGACTAAGTAAATTGCTAAAGGCGACACAGTGAGGCAGGGGAAGAAGCAAGCAGCCTGACCCTGGAGCCCTCCTCTGAATCACTGCTTTCTGTTGATGAAGATGGCGTCACTCAGACAGGTAAGTGACTTGCCCAGTTATACACGGTCCGGAGTGGTGGATCAGGCTTGAACCCAGGATCAAACCCGAAGATACTTCCATGACACTACACTGCCTCTTTCAATGGCAAAGCAGAAGAAAGGCGAGGACCTGTTTCCCGACACCTCTGTAAAGGCATGGAGTGATTTTAATGCTGCCAAGGAGCCCCGTGGGGATTTTATTTAAATGATGATCTGCACTGTGTGGTTGTCTGACGTCCCCTCCCACTTAACTTTTCTAGAATGTGGAAACCATGGCGCTCTGTGTACCCTCCCCCAGCATGTAAATGCTTTACCCAGGAAGGTGCAACTTTCTGTGGGGATTTGGGTATTCAGAAAGCTCCCTCCTTAAATGCTGTTATTCTGGGGACATGTAAGGATGACTCAGAGAGGGAGCAGATATAATGGAAAATTAATTATCTTATCAAAGGCAAGGCCCAGGCTGAAGGCTCAGCTTTAGACTGATGAAGGCTTTTAGCCATCACCGAGGGCCCCAGGGAGTCCTGAGTTGTCACTGACCATTCATCTAGAGGGCAGTGTGCAGCAGGACTTCCGACGTCTGTTCCTTGCAACTTTTAATTATCCCTGGCTGTAACTGGGAGAGAGCGCGGTGTGCCTGTCGAGAGTGTGGTTGCAGGGTGCTTCTGTGGCTGCATGCGGTTGTGTGTGTGTGTGTGTGTGTGTGTGTGTTTCTGTAATTTGTGAGAGAGTCCCAGGGAGCTAGGGAGGACCTAAGTATTTGATTACGATTCTGTGGTGTGCTCACATCTATGTGTGTGTGAGTGTTTGGAGTCAGGCTGTATGAATGGGTCTGTGGGTATCTGTGGCTCTCTGGGCATGCATTTTCGAGGACCTTTATGAGGGCAGGTGTTTAACTAGAAGTTGTCAAGGGTAGGTAGGCTAGGATGATGGAAGCAGTTACAGAGCAGGTCTGTTGACGCTGCTAATGATGCAGGGGAAGGAACAGAAGCATGGATTAAATCACATACAGACCTTTAAAATTTTTCATCTTGAATTAAGGGATCATTAGCTATGATGAATAACGAGCATAGGTTATGAATTAACAATGGAACCATAGAACTATTCACATCAACTCCCATCTAGAGAGTAGCTGCTGAGTGCCCTTATATGTACATACCTGACATTCTCTTCCCAACTCTGAGCTACCCACAGCCGTTCCCAGCTGGTGTTTAGAGAGGTAAAGCTCCTTGTCCAAGGTCACACAGTTAGGAGGAGGGGAGCCAGGAAGAGGAGCCAGGCCTCTCTGGCTCCAGAGCCTCAGCTTTTCCATCTCTCCAGGCCGTCCAGCCAAGCTCCAGCTCCGGAATGTGCAGACGGGGACTCCGGCTGGCAGCAAACAGGTGCAGTGCTGCAGGAAGAACTGAGCTGTGGCCTTGCAAAGTTAGCTCTCCCCTGTGGGCCTCACTTTCCCCATCACTAAAATAAGAACTTGACCTCCTGGACTGAAAGGTTCTTGCCACTCTGACAATGTGGGCCACAGGACAGGGGTCATTATGCATGGCCTCCCTCTCACCTGGGGAGTGTTGACCTAGGAAAGGACCCCTGTATGGGAACCAAAGAGGGGACATAAAATATATCCACCAGGTCTAGTACACCTATTCCTTCCCTCCCATACTCCGTGGATCTGCCTGCCCTTTGTACCCTGTCCCACCTGCTGTCGCTCTTCTCTCCAGTGTGCCTTCCTGGACTGCAGAGATTGGAGCTGAAAGTGATTTTTCCCAGGCTCCCTTGCAGCTAGAATCCTGGATGCAAGTTAAGCTTTACCAGCGAGTTAGGCTTGTGTGAGGTTGAGACAATGGGAACTGAATGGAGGCAGCTTCTGTGCTCTGGCCCTTTCCCACCATGGCATGAGACAGGGGGTTCCCACCATGGCCTCTCAGAAGCCAGTGGCCTCTCCAGGATGGTGGAGAGGCAGTGTGAGGGTGGCTCAGTAGCACCCAAGCCCCAGCTTTCAGACCCTTGGATCTTGGTGTGGCGGTAAGTTCTTGAACTCACTGTCCGAAGGAGTGGCCTCTTGCTGGCCACTTTCTGGTTGGTGTTCTGGGGTCCTTCCTGGAGGCCCAGCCTACTCTTGCTGTAGCCCCTCCTCCCCAAGAACCTTTTGAAGCTCCTAATCCCCTATGTTGGATCCTTTTTTTTTCTCTTAGAAAAGCCTGGGGTGATTCCTTCCTTCTGTGCTGAACCCTGACTGATCACCATGGAATACTCCTACTCAGCCTTCAAAACCCAGCTCTAGGCTCCAGCTCCAGGATGACTTCTGTCGGCCAGACTTGAGTGCCTCTCCTCCGCCATCCCGCAGCTGCCCCTCTCCCAGGCCTTCCCACGTGCTGCTGAAATCCACCACTATTTCCCATCTTCCCCTTCAGCTGTGGTCCCCAGAGGCCAGGACTGGGTCTGCTCAGCTGTGCATCTGGGGTTCAGCAGAGAACTGGGCCACACCAGGTGCTCTGGGAGTGTTTTGCAGAATGAATACAGAAAAGGCCACAATTTGTCAGCTTAACAGGAGTCAGGAGAAACTGCAAGATTTATGGACTGAGAAAAAAGCAATTTACTCTTTCCCTTTGGCAAAAAGAATGTCACTTGGTATTGAGGGCTATTATGAGGAGCGATGGACCTCATGGGGCAAATGAAAGAGGAGGAACAGTGCTCTGGGTCAGCTATCCGGGCTCCTTGCATGGCCTGGCTGCTCGAAGGTGCCCAGGCTTAGGCAGTCAAGTGCTGCTGGTCAGCGCGAGGCAGCTTTGTGATTGGCAGGTGGCCTGGCTTGTGAGAAGGCGGGACTGGGGTTTACACCGTGGCTCTACCACTTCCTGACTGTGCGATCCCAGGCCAGCGACTTTGCTGCTTAGAGCTTGGTTTCCTTGTCTGAAACGTGGAGCTAAGGATGAGCTCTGTCTCCTGACGTGGGTGGGAAGATCTGTGAGTGGTCTCTCAGACAGGCCTGGCACCTGGCAGGCAGGTGACACGTGGTGGCATCATTGCCCACGCCATCTGACTAGGAGTCCACTCCCACCACAGGCCCCCTGGTTGACTGAAGGAGGAGGTTAAGAGCATGTTCCAGATGTGTGGCCAGGAACACAAAGCCTATGGTCCAGGTCCTAGAACACAGAGCCTGCTCAGAAAACAGGTGTCTCAGGGGCTGGTGCTGTGGTGTAGTGGGTAAAGCAGCTGCCTGCAGTGCCGGCATCCCATATGGGCGCTGGTTTGAGTCCTGGATGCTCCATTTCCAATCCAGCTCTCTGCTGTGGCCTGGAAAAGCAGCAGAAGATGGCCCAAGTCCTTGGGCCCCTACACCCATGTGAGAGTCCAGAAGAATCTCCTGGCTCCTGGCTCCTGGCTTCGGATTGGCACAGCTCCGATCATTGTGGCCATTTGGGGAGTGAACCAGCCGCTGGAAGACTCTCTCTCTCTCTCTCTCTGCCTCTTCTCTCTGTAACTCTGCCTTTCAAATAAATAAATAAATCTTAAAAGAAGAAGAAGAAGCAGGTGTCCTTCCTCCTGGCCACGTGCTGCTCGTGTTCTTGTGCAGGGCTTGCTCTCGATGGCTGGCGAGGACAGAAGAGCATCATGGGTGGAGGCGACGCAGCAGAGGGGCTCAGACTTTGGGCTGAGACAGACCTTGTGCGAGTCCCCACTGCTAACCTGTTGTCCCCCGGAAGTCATCTCACATCCCTGAACCTCAGCTTCTCCATCTGTACAGTGAAGCTGACCACTCCTCCCCTGCTGGGAGGACCTGGAAGAGCACCTGCTTCTGTTCTTGGCCTCGTGTCTGGCTCAGGATGACTCGGTGGGCAATTGAATGTGTGCATTTGCAGCGTGTGGGTTTCAGTGTGCTCCTGTGAGGTGGTCGCTCGAAGCCAGGCTTCAGAGTCAGGTGAACTTGGGATCCATTGTACTTATGAGTGGTGTCACCTTAGACAAGCTATGTGACAAGTTGAGTAGCATTTGTCTCCCCAAACTCATGCAACTGATTAAACGTTAATGTCTTAATGCTAGTAGCTGATTGATTAAGGGTGGAGATGATGGCCTTTGAAAGGCCTTTGTGTCCCCAGGGGCGTGTCCTCAGCAGGTGGTTCTCAGGGGAGATTTGACTGCTTTGGCTCAAGTCTGGCCCACGTGCCCTCTTTTGCTTCCTGGTGCACCATTCGGTCACTCCTGCTGCACCTGCCACGCCCAGCCTCTCCCAGAAGTCAAACTATGGGGCCCCTCAGCCCTGTCAGCTCACACTGTGAGACAAAATCACCCTTTTCTTTCCCAAAGAAGCTTCTCTCCTGTTTTTTAGTTACAGAACTAAAAGTGGACTAAAAAAGTCACTGCCTCTCCAAAATTCAGTTTCCTCCACTGGGGGATGAAGGCAAAAGAAAAAAATGTACCTGCTTTGTTGTTTGCTAGAGGATGGAGCGAGATGACAGCGAGAGAGGGCTTAGCAGAGTCCCTCCCCCCCTCCCTCGAGTAGACGGACAGCAGCTGCCAGGCAGGGCGAGGCAGAGGTACTGCCAGCTGAGACCCCGAGGAGAGGAGGGAAGCTCTGCCCGGGGGGGGGGGGGGGGGGATGAGCTGCTCTCTTCCAGGCCAGCTCATCGGCTCAGCTGCGGGGCTCTGAAGCTCTTGGCTGGAAGAAGAACACAACTGGATCCGGCCGCCCCCCGCCCTGTGTTCCCATTGCTGCCAGCGAACTTTCCTCTCCCAGGAAAACGGGCTCCTGCCTGGGAAACCAATCATCTCTAGAGACTCGGGCTACAAACAAGCCTGTGCTCAGCTTGGCTTAAGGGAAGCAGCGGATCCCGAAGCTTAGAGATCGATCCAGACCCGGTGCCAGGGTTGACAGCTTTCCCACGGCTCAGGGCTCCTCCCCAGGGGTGGGCGTGGGCATGACCTTGAAGGCGTCACCTGGGACACCCATGTCCCAAATCAAAGTGCCTGGTCCAAGTCCTGACTTTGCTTTTGATCCAGCTTCCTGCTAATGCACACCCTGGGAGACATCGGATGACGACTCAAGTGCTTGGGTTCCTGTCGCTTACATGAGAGCCCCAGATTAAGTTCTGGGCTCCTGGTTTTGGTCTGGCCCAGCTGGCTGTTGTGAGCATCTAGGGAGTGCACTAGTAGATAGGCGATCTCTCGTTGCATTTCAAACTAATGAAGTAAATAAAATAGTTTTTAAATTTTTATTTGTTTGAAAGGCAGAGTTAGAGAGAGAGAGAGAGAGATCTTTCATCTACTGGCTCACACCCCAAATGGCCACAGTGGTTGGGGCTGGGCCAGACAGAAGCCAGGAGCCTGGAATTCTGGGTCTCCCACATGGGTGCAGGGGCCCACACACTTGGGCCATCTTCTGCAGCTTTCGCAGGTGCATTAGCAGGAGCTTACTCAGAAGTGGAGCAGCCAGGACTCGAACAGGTTCCCATATGGGATGCCAGGGTGTGTGTGTGTGGTGGGGGGAGGTCAGGTGCCACAGGAGGAGCTTCACCCACTATGCCAACAAAGAGTCCCTCTGGCTGCTGACGAGCGAATGGGAGGCGGGGTTAAGGGCGCCAGCAGGAGTCAGCGGGCTGGCCCTGGCGTCTAGGACAGAAGCTGCAGGCCACCTGCTCCCCAGAGCCATACCCGGTGAAGACAATGGCTGTGTGCGCAACAGAAGAGGGCAGTCCACTCTTCTGGCTCCCCGGCCTTTGCCCCAGCTGTGCCGAGGGCCCCGCTCTTCCCTTTGCCTGGACAACTGCTCTGTGTATCATCCTCGGGCCTGTCCCCACCCCCACCCCCACCTCCAGCCTGAGCGCCACTCCTCTTGTTGCCACGGTGCTCCTAGCTCAGGACTCACCCTACCACTGGGAGGGGCTGCTCCTGCATCTGCCCCCAGACTGGACCATGAGCAGCAAGAAGGCAAAACGGCGTGTGTGGCACATGTCACACGGGGGCCAGGGACTCACACGGGCTGAGGGAGGCACAGTGAGTCCAGCTCTGACCTCCGGTAGCGGCCAAACCCAGGCCGGCCTGGGGCCACCGTGTCCACTGCTGTCCTTGCTCCAGCTCCTTGGATGGCCACGCTGGGCACACGCCCTGGGCGGGACCCAGGAGGCTTGACACTGGCCAGAGGACAGAGTGACCCAGCCCGTCTGCCGCTACCTTTCCAGTGCGACAGGTGAGTGTAGGTGTGCGCAGAGCCGTGTGCATGAGGCAAAAGCAGGGAGGGGACAGAGGAGCTGGGAAGGCAGGCAGCTTGGGGCTGGGGCCTGTGCCTGGAGATCAGGAAGCCCTGGCTTCAGCCCTGGCGCTGCCAGTTCCCAGCTGCACGGCTTGCGCGCCTGAGTCCTCTCCGCCAGCCTCGGTCTGCTCAGGTGGAGCAGGAGCAGCTCCAGTGCTGGAGAGACGATGGGTTTGTTATTCTCACCTTCCCATCGTCTGCCTTGTTCTTCCGGAATCCCTCCCGAGCGCGTGGCTTGGAAGCTGCCTGTGTTTCTTTCTCTTTATTTGCACTTTTCCCACCTCAGGATCCAACCTGGAGACTCATCACCAGCCGAGGACAGGCAGGGAAGGGAGCAGGAGAGAGTTCTGGAATTAGTCGTGACAACTGCCTCGGCTCGTCCCGGCCTGCTGTCTTCAGAAGATGACTCAGGCGCTCGGCGAGGTGAGGGATCCATCAGTTGTCACACGGCGAGCACACAGCAGTGTGGGGATCCAAGCCCTGAGCGGGGCGTGGTTTCCTGCACCTGCCCCCTCTGCCCTCCCCCACCCCCAACTCCCGTGCTGCTATCTGGAGGTCACCGGGCACAGGAGAGGGGTCAGCTTCATGGTGAGGTCTCCAGAACCAAGGGGCCAGGCGCTGGACTTCTGCATGTGTGCATGAATGTGTGAACACGTGCATGTGTGTGCATGAGCCTGTGAGCGTGTGTGTATGCATGAGCATGTGAACGCACGCATGCATGTGTAAGAGCCTGTGAACATGTGTGTGTGCATGAGCCTGTGAACACGCGCGCGTGTGTGTGCAGGATCTCGTGGAAGGAGGGGAAAGATACATGCAAGAACCGTTTGCTCTTGAGGCCAATAACAGACTGGAAAATAAAGATGGAAAGCAGGATTTTCCACGAGCGTCTGCCCTGGCGGGCTCCCTCCTCCTCACGAAGCAGAGCAGTCAGGAGAGGCCCCCGTGCCTCTGTCCTCTGGTGCCTGCTGCCTGCCAGCCCCAGGAGCTGCTGTGCTCCTCTCTCAGAGCTTTGTCTATTCCAAGGTCATTGCCATGAGCTGATGGAGGTGGAGGTTAGGAGGAAGAAAGGAAGGGAACAGGAGGCGGGGGTGGCCTTGGAGATGACAATGCTGCTCACCGTCCCCCCGCCCCGCCCCTGCACCCTCCTCCCCCACCTCCGTTGGCTCCACAGTGAGTGGATTCTACTCATGTCCCCCGGTGGCCAGGCAGGAAGGCAGCCTGAGAGGTGGCCAAGTACTCTGTACCCTGGGCCTGGGTTTCAGACACTGGAGCCCCACATAGATCCCCCCATCAGGTGTTTGCATCTGTCTGGTGGAACTAACGTGCTGCTTTGGGGAAGAAAAGAAGGGGTAGAGGAAAACAGAGCTGGGATCCAGAGAGGCCCCCTTGGGAGGCCAGAGGGGAGTCGGGGGAGCTGCGGCTACTCCCTCCCCATGTGGCACGCAGATTGGCTTCAGGTGAGGCTACACGACACAGGAGCAGGTGCTTGGCTGACAGTCCCTCCTGTCACTCTCCTTATGTGAGAAGCTGATGAGCAGGTGCAGGCAGAGGTGAGGCCCCAGACAATGGCAGTGTGTCACAACCAGGGCAATGTACTCAGCCACCAGGCCACCACAACAAGTGCCCCTGAGTGCCTGCATTGCCTTAGCCTTGGCTCACCCTTGCAAGAGCCCAGTGAGCTGGATACTGTTGAACCTATTCTACAGAGCAGCAAACTGAGGCCGGAGTTCATAACTTGGCTAAGATCTCTGTTCTGCTGAGTGGCAGAGCTGGGGATCAAAGCCACATCTCCAGCGCTTGGATATAGCTCTCCTCTCTCTACCTCGTGCGGGTGGAGAGCCTGGGTCCCAGAGAAGGAAGTGACTGAACCCCAATCCCCAGGGCTGGCAGCTTCGAGGCTTCCTGCCCAGGGAGGTATGAGGGAGCGAGCAGGGACTTTGGTCAAGGGAGTCTCTGCTCCTGAGCCTCTGTTTGCTTATCTGTAAAGTGGGCTGGTAAGAACTTGTCCACCAAGCCATGAGGACAAACCCGGATGGTGCCTGGCACAGCACAGGTGCCCGGGAGCTGGGGGCCCAGCCAAACCCTTGCCACAGCCCTGTCTCCACCGGAGACCACCTGTCTGCTCTTGCCGGGGGCTGAAGCACGCTCTCCTCCGCACTCGGCCGCCCCTGTGTTCTGGAAGGTGTCTGCAGCCAGGGAGGAGGGCAGGGCAGGCTACACGCCAGGGGCTCTGCCCTCTGCGCGGAGTGAGAAAGGCACATCGCGGCCCAGATTTTGAGGGGGATTTCATGAAATCCATTCTGCGTTGCCGCCAGAGAAGGCGCAACGGCAGTCCCTGGCGGCGGGCAAGGCCTGTGCTCCTGCCAGGACGGGTGTGCCTGGCACCGGCTCAGGCATGTGGCAGAGCCGACTGTCATTCGCAGGCAAACGTGCACGCCCAAGCATTCCAGCACTCGCGTGCACCGGCCGGTGTGGGGCTGCCACAGCTCTGCTGGCATCAGGAAACTCGGCTTCTGTTTGTCTCCGTGCCCCGTGTCCCTCCGTCCGGACATGGGCTGAGTGCCCTCTCCCTGCATTTCCTTGTCTCTCCCCGGCCCTCTGCGCAGCCCAGCCCTGACACTCATCGTGCCTCTTACCTCTCCATGGGAATCGCTGACACTGCCTACGTCCCTGACAGTGCCTGTCCACTCCTGCTTCGCTAAGTCTCTGACTCTGGGTCCGTCCCCCTCCCTCTGACCGTCTCTCTGCCTTCCTTCGACTCTCGCCATCTCTGTCTTCCCCCACTTCTGTCTCTTCTCCTGTGACACTCCCCTGGAAACGCACTGAGCACTGAAGTGGCCGGATTTCAAGTGACAAACAGCACACGACACCCAGAATCCACCCCCGGCCCCAGAGCGGCTGCCTTCCTCCCCCACAGCCCCGTCACGCACAGGAGCCTATTGTGTCGTCCCGGGGAGTTGCAGTCGGAGGGCCCGGGGGTCTGAGCTCTGCCTGCTCTGAGCCACTTCCCCATTGGCTCCCAGCAGCCTGTGCCGAGCGAGGGCTGAGCGACAGGGGGAGGCTCCAGTCCATAAAAGGGGGCCGAGGCACCAGGACTGCCATTCCGAGGGGCTGTGGCTGTGCTCACCGCTGCCTCTTCGCACCTCCGTCTGAGCCAGAGTCGGCACAGCCCCTGAGTCCTGGTCCAGCCACCTGCTGTCCCTCCAACTGTGCTTGGCCAGGAGCTGCCCAGGGACAAAGCAGAACACAGGTAAGGCCAGAGGGGCCCTGGGACTCTTCCTCTCGGCTTCACTTGTTTGTTTTTCTTGGTCCTCTGGACCCAGAGCTTGGGCTGGGGTGGGGGTGGGGGCTCGTGTTTGAGTCTGGTCACCCGGCCAAGATCATTCTAGTTCCAAGGCTGGCTTACAAAAGCCACAGCAGCGACAGGCTGCCTACTCTGACTCCCCCTCTCCATGCAGTCCTGGCTTAAACAGGTGGCAGCTGCCTGGCAGGAGAGCAGCTTTAGCCTTTGACTCCCGGGTCTCCTGCTGTCAGCCGGGCAGCAGTTCCCACGCCGTCTCCAGGGTCCCGGGAGAATGGGAGCCCCAGGGAGGATGGAGGGAGAGCTTTAGCTAATCAGGGTGATTTTAAAGGTCAGTGGCTCACACTTGACATAGAGAACAAGGATTTGGGGACATTAATGAGATTCTGGGCTCTGGCATTTCACCTGGCGACGTAGACATCAATGTACAACCAGGCTTAACCTTTGCAGCCTTTGGGATCCTGCTTACTTGCTGACGGGGTGCTGACTTCTGTGGCGTCTTTGGATATCATTTTACACAGAATGAAGTTTGGTGTTGTTTTCCTGGGAGGGGATGACAGAGGGGCAGCATGCCAGGAGACCCCGGTGGGCAGGATTTTTCCTGTCGATTTCACTTTTTCTAAAAAGAAAGTTGCATTTCTTTATTTGAAGGGCAAAGTGACAGAGAGAGAGAGACAGAGACAGAGACAGAGAGAGAGAGAGACGGAGAGAGAGAGAGAGACAGAGACAGAGAGAGACAGAGAGACAGAGAGAGAGAGAGAGACAGAGAGACAGAGACAGACAGACAGAGACAGAGAGAGAGGTCTCTCACCCCTGGTTCACTCTCTGGATGCTTGAAGCTGGAGGACTTGTTGCTTTCTTACACATCACAGCCAGAGGTGGCCAAGTGAGGCAGGGAGCGAACTCTGGTGGGGAAAGCCGTTTGCTTGCTGGTAAAAGATGCCCACGTCCGAAGAAAAGCGCTCCAGAACCCCAAAGTTTGGCTCTCGCAAGAAGCTGGTGCGCATCGGTCACGGAGCCTGCTGGCGACTCGGAGGCTGAGCAGGGAGTTCTGCAGCCTCTTCGTTTTTCCTGGGTGTCTTTTTCCGAGAACCTCTCAAGCTTTACAAACATTCCTTAATTAAGCCTCCGAGCCTCCCGGGGGAGATGAGCTCTTTAGGTTATTGGATCTGATTTCAATTCCCCTCCCACGGACAGAAAGTCTTCATTATCATTTTTCTTGCAAGGGCTGCTGGAATAGACAAGGCTTGCCTCTCACATTTGACAGTCTTGGGAACAGCGGCTGCAGGATGTCAACCCTCTTCTGCCGTTTCCTCTCCCCAGCCTCGCCCCCAGCCCCTCAGTGCACCTGCCACCTCTTTGCTGTGTCCCTTTGCTCCCCAGCCCCACCCCATCTTGCCTCTTGTGCTAATTTGGGGGGCTATTTTTGCATCGAGGGGGGCTGTTGCAGCAGCTCAAGCCAGTCTGCTGAGTTAGCTGCCGTGGGGAGGCTTGCGTTTCCCACTGCTTTGTCCCCATGGATCTGGGGGTGCGATGGGTGGCAGGAGAATCCTGTGACCCTGGTGGTGAGGAGTGGAGGCCACAGAGACTCCCGAGAACCTCTGCAGGGAGCGGACAAACAGCTCTGGAATTGTTTGAGAAATCTGCAACCCTTAGAACACATGGAGGGTGTTGGAGGTTAGGGAGCCAGGAACTTTCCATATTTCGCCTAACTGTGTGTCTCACAGCACCTCGGACGGTGGAAGGGTCAACTCTGAGACTGCACTGCTCACTGGCTTTGTGTCCCTCTCTGAGCCTTAACTTTCTTCCTGTGTCAGTTACTGTGACGCTCCAATGGCGTGCTGCAGTACACCTGGCAATTAATTACTAGGCACTCAATAAGTGCTACCAGGAGCGCCTGAGTTTCCAGTGTTTCGTAATAGACCCCTTCTGCTGTGTCGTCCCTGCTCAGGGCACTCCACGGGGTGGTGTGTGCGCCTCCCATTTGCACTTGTGGGGCTGGCTCTGCTCTCCCTCCCAGTGGCAGGCTTGGTGGATCTTCAGCGCTGCCCCAGGATCGAGAAGTTGCGACTCAATCAATCCTCCAGACTCCGCCTCCCACGGCCGCCTCCCCGGGTCATTCTCTCACAACCGTGCACTCAGTAGATACCTTCCATCACTGGAAGCCAGTGCGTACACTGGCTGCTGCTTGAGTCCTGTGTGGGTCTGGGAGGTGCGGCCCGCCAGCTCATCCCCTCACCTCCCACCTGCCGTGGCCAGCCTCACTGGGGCTGGCAACAGGACAAGGCAGCTTCGCTGGCACGGAGCTGGCCCCAGGGGCAGGCAGTAAACTCGGCTGGCGACCCAGGTAAGCCCTGGATCTGCCGCTCGACACGCAGTCATGCCCTTGGCTCTTTGGAGTGGAACCTCATCCATCTCTCCCGGACAGAATCCAGATAATGCTTCGTGCAGGGGCGTGGGTCCACGACCGGGGTCCCGGGGACCCATGACTCGGCTCAGGAACTCCTCCCTGGGCCCCGGAGTTGGTCCCACTGGCCAGAGCAGTGAACCACAAGCTGCAGACAGAGTCACGGGGAGACTCGCATGCCTTTTGGCCCCTGTCCTGTTCCATTTAACTTGACGAGGTCTTGCTGGGAAGTTATCACGTGGTCTCCTGCCTGCTGCTCACTGGCAATGGAGGGCAGGTCCCGAGAGGAGCCGGAGGGGGCAGTGGAGACCTCTGGAACCAGACTGCTGTCTCTTGCCTCCTGCCCCTCCCCCTCCCCACCTCCTCCTCCTTCTGTCGCCCCTCCCCTCCCTCACCTCCTCTCCCCTTCTCTGCCCATCTTTTTTTATTTTCCCATGTGTTCCCCCTTTGTCTTCGTCTCTTTCTCTCCATATGAAAGTCCCACCTCTGCCTCTCTTGGCCATTTACACCTCTCCTTTTCACCTCTCTCTCTCTCTCTCTCTCTCGTTACCCTCCTTTTGCCTTCTTCACTATCCCTTGCACCAAATGATAAAAAGGCTCCATGTTCCGTATGAATCCCACCCCAACACACGTGCTCTTAACAACGCGGTCAATGATCCCACCCTGACTGTGACCCTGACCATGACCTGTAGGGCCGCGTCTTTCTCTCCTGCACAGCAGGTGTGTCTGTCCCTCCAATGGGGCCTCCAGCTACAATCTGTGCACCCATTTTTGCTGGACTAAAGGGAGCCTTTGCTTCCGGGTCAGAACCTGAACCCCTGCCAAGAGACTGACCTTAAAGCCAGACAAGGGCCCCTCTGCCAGCTCCCGGAGAGCCACCAACAGGGACTTCATGTGCTCCAGTGGGGCAGGGGCCCCTGCTGCGGCTTCATCGCGGGAGTGATAGGGAGGGGGCCGGCCGACAACCACCCTGGGCCAGTTTGTAGAGTGGAGTCAGCAGATGGACGCTGAAGCCTGTTCCTTGGCCTCGGCCCAATCTTTTCACCTCTCTGACTCTGTCTTCCCCATCTGGAATACGGGGCTAATAGTGCCCGGCCCCCTAGATTCTCTTGAGGGTGAAGATGAAAAGTTCAGCAAAGAGCCTGCCCCCTCCACATAGCTGGGCCCTAAGTGGGGGACGCCAGGGACTCCGAGAATTCCAGCTCTGCCAGCCGGGTGCTCAGCGACCCTGGTGGGGCAGGGGGAGGGGGAGGGGCAGGGTGCCAGTCGGCGGGGGCACGCGGGGGCCTGGGCCGGGCTCCCTCGCCGGGCTTTCAGGGCGGCGGCCACTGCAGGGTCCTTGGGGATGGGCCGGCTCCTCTGTGGGCGTCACGGCCGGGTGTGGGAGGCCACAGCGCTGTCTCCATTTCCTTCCTGACTCATGGTGTGACCTTAAACAAGTGACTTCATCTCTACCTTTTCCCATTTCCTCTTCTATCAAATAGGGATAATCATATGCGATAAAGTGCTCCGAGAGATAATTGCGATGTTAAACCCAGCCATTATTATTCCGTGCTGGCATGTTTAATAAAAATGCTCGTGTCTCCTCTGAGCTCTCAGTTGAAACATCATCGAAGGGACCAGCCTTTCAAGGAACTGTGGGCCCTGGGTGAGGAGAGGGCCTGCTGTGTGCTGGGCTCTCCATGACGCTGTCTCAGGCAGCCCTGAGTCACGCAAGGAGGGGACAAAACCCACTCACAGATGAGAAGACTGAGGCTTGCAGAAGAAACGCCACTGGGGTCTGTGTGACCCCAAAGCCCTCGTCTTTCCCGACCAAGGGTAGGTCTCCCAGGTGGCTCAGTCCCTGCCCCGAGGGAGCCGGGGTGATGGGAAGGGGCTCTGGCTGGGCTCGTGGAGGGCAAGTGACCTGCTGCTCCTCTTGCTGGTAACCCACCCGACCTCTGGGGGGAGGGGCCTCTGCGCAAGGACCAGGTGCGGGGCCGGTTACTGAACTGACCCAACCGTCAGGAGCCTGGAGACCAAGACAAGCCGCGGCTGGGCCACTGGCGTCGTGAGGATCACAGGGTGGTGAGGAAAGTCGCAAGGGCGGCTCGGCGCTGCCTGTTCGGGGAATGTGGCGGAGATGCGTGGCTTTCTGCTTCCAGCTGATGCTAAGGATGGCCTGCGGAGGGCCCCAGGCACAGCTCTGCTCCGCCGGCAGGGGCCTGGCCGTGTTCTCCAGACAGGCAGAGCCAGCGGGATGCTTCTGCAGCAGGAAGTGGTCTCACGCGATTATGGAGGCTGCGGGGAGAACCATTCTGTGCCCCCAACCCCCAGGGCTGCTCCCGAGTGCCCGGGGACAGAGGCTGCGGCTGCGCCTCATGAGCTGCGGGGAGGACCTTCTCAGCGAGGCTGCCTGGTCCACAAGCCCGTGCAGGAGGCCACGAAGTCACCCACTGCCAGGGCCCCTCGGGCCTGCCGAGTGGGCGTGCGTCCACTCCCCCGCCCCCCGGCTCACCCCAAGTCGGCCATCGCCAACGTCTGGCTTCCAAGCTCCAGTCCTCAGCAGGTGCCCTCAGAAAGGTGAACCTGCACCCGGGACCCATCTGGTATTGCTCGATGATGTACTCTTAAAAAAGAGAGAGACAGGATCGCTTGGGGAAGCCTCAAGCCTGTGTCTCTAGTACAGCTTCCTTTTTAACACAGAGGAAGCTGCTTATCAGGAGCCCGACTCTCCCAGGCACAAGCTTGAACCTGCGAGTTTCCCTCTCCCAGCCTCAGTCTCACCCCTCTGCACAATGGGTATAAGAACACCCATCTCTTGTATGACTGTGAGGATTCGGAACTAAAAATGCACAAAGTGGCCAGGGCTGGCTGGCACCCAGCAGGCTCCTGAGAACTGGTGGCTGCTTCCAGATTGGAGGAATGAGGGGCGCTCAGCCCAGCCTGGTGCCCAGCAGGCCTTCCACCTGGTGGGGGCTAGTGTGGAAACCTGCGGGGAGCAGCTGGAGGTCGGAGCTGGGCAACTGAAGGGGTCTGGCCGGCACGCAGAGGTTCAGGCCCCTTCAGCCAGACTATCTGGTCACAGACCCCAGCATCGCTGCTTGCTTGCTTTGGAGTCTTGGCTGGCGTCTTACCTCAGTTTCTTCATCTGTAAATTGGGTATGGTAATAGTATTCTCTCCATTGAGTTGCTGCGAGTAGAAGTGAATTAAGGCATGAGATTGCTCGGAACCTCTTACCCGATACCCAGATCTGCTGGAATTGTTGCTATAGACAGACTTAACAGATGAAAGGAAAAGTTGCCCACAATTGTTTTTACCTGGACTGGAGATCTCAGACTGGGTCTCCTACAGAAACAGACAAGCCGTGTGGGAGGCCTCCTGCCGGAGTTAGTGGCTGGAGCAGGCTTCCCAGGTCTTGTGGGTTCATTCACTGCTAACCCAATCTTTCCTTTTTTTCATTTTATTTGAAAGGCAATGAGACAGAGAGACATGCCCACAAAAGCCAGGGCTCGGCCAGGCTGAAGCCAGGAGCCAGGAACTCAATCAGGATCCCCCACATGGGTGGTAGGGGCCCCAGCGCTCGCACCGTCACCGGCCTCCTCCCCTCCCAGGGTGTACATTAGCAGGAAGCCGGCTGGGAAGCAGAGGAGCTGGGACGCAGAGCAGGTGCTGTGATGTGGGTGTGGGTGTCCCACGCAGTGTCTGTGCTGCGGCACCAAATGCCCTCCCATCACCACCAGACTCATCCCAGGCTGTCCCAGGCATCGCCAACATCAGAGAAAACACAAGCCGCCTGCTGTCCGTCTCCACGGTAGCTCGCTGGCCTGAAACCCTCCTCGGCTCAGCAGCAGGTGCAGCAAGGGTGAAAGCCAAGGGCAAGAGAGAGACCCCAGGCAGACGCAGGTCTCTTGCCCTGAGCTTCCTACTCGGAGCCTCTCTGTTCCATGGAGCTGATGTTGTCCAGACTCAAGGGAGGCTCACGGGCCTGAGCTCTCCCCTAAATCACTGTGTGACCCCGGGGGATTGGCCAAGCCCCTCCGAGCCCCAGCATTCTCACCCACCTCAGGCCACTGGCAGTGGATTGAGTAAAATGTACAAGCCGAGGGCTCCTGGATCTCAGTGGGGCTGAGCTGGTAATGACCCAAAGTCTCTCCGGAAGTCAGAGCCAGTAGGTGGGGAGTCACCCAGGCAGGTGTCTCCCAGCGTGAGACCCGCCTACCTAACGGGGGAGCAGTAAATGCGACAGTGCCCCCTGGGGGCTTGGGCAGTACGGGCTCAACAAATGGCGACAGGGTCGTTCCTGCGCATGCTCCAGTCAGGGACCCTACTTGCGCTTTGGAGGGGAGACCTTGCTCTGGACAACAGTGTGGGGCTCTGGGCAGGTGGGCTGGAATCTTCTGAACCCCTGAGTACCTGAGTAAACAGGACAGATTGCAGGAACGGGGACCCTGGAGGGAAGGAGAAACGGCCATCTCTGAGTTAGGGGCGTCCGGCTACACAGACCAGACTGGGAGGGCACGGGGCCCCAGCAGCCAGGGGGCGGGGGCCTTGCTGGGACCCTGCCCTCCCTGTTGGGAGAACAGCATATGTCCCATTTGAATCTTGATAAAGGATTTATAAAGAGTTGAACAGGAAAGGGGCAACTTTTTTTTTTTTTTTGACAGGCAGAGTGGACAGTGAGAGAGAGAGAGAGAGAGGTCTTCCTTTGCCGTTGGTTCACCCCCCAATGGCCGCTGCAGCCGGCGCACTGCGCTGATCTGAAGCCAGGAGCCAGGTGCTTCTCCTTTTCTCCCATGCGGGTGCAGGGCCCAAGGACTTGGGCCATCCTCCACTGCACTCCCTGGCCACAGCAGAGAGCTGGCCTGGAAGAGGGGCAACCAGGACAGAATCCGGCGCCCTGACCAGGACTAGAACCCGGTGTGCTGGCGCCGCAGGCGGAGGATTAGCCTAGTGAGCCATAGCGCCGGCCTAAAAGGGGCAACTTTTAACAGACTGTGAAGCCTGCATTCATCTGCCACATGTTTACGGAGGACCTACTCTGCGTTGGTCAGGGACTTAGATGCTAGGGTGCAGCAGGGGACAAGGCAGGACCCGTGCCTTTGAGAAGCTAACATTCTCATGGGGGCTTCCATGGCCACCACCACCACTGCCAGCAGCAGAAATCAAGTTGATGGGAAGCTGTGGGGCGGGGACTGAGGTGAGAGGGACGGAAGGAGGCAGCCACGTTAGACTCAGGCAGCGGTGGGTGCTTCTCTGCTGATGGGGTAATTGATCTGCTTAACGGGTACGAAGGAGTGAACCACATGAAAATCTGAGGTCACAGGACTGCAGACAGGGGAGCAGAATGTGCAAAGGCCCTGAAGTAGGAGCAAGCAAGGATTACAGAGAAGAAAAACCATGGTGCCTGTCTTTGTAGAACCAAAGTCCAAAGGTGCACACAGCTCAGCACCAGGCTGTGGGTGGTTTTCTTGGAAGAGCTGCAGGGTGTGGAATAGGAGCAGCTCAGCCCTCCTAAGAGATCAGGGAGAACTGCCTGGAGGAAGCGAGAGTTTCATCTAATTGCAGTGACAGACAGAAGAGGCGGGACAGGTTTTCCAGTGTATGCAGAGGCCCAGGGTGAGACAGAGCCTGCTGCAATCATTTGGGGGACTGCAAGTAGCTAAATGCGGTTGGAGCCCAGAGCTAAAGTATTGGGGTGCAAGGATGAGACTGGGGGTGTTCTTGACATTTAAGCAGAACAGCCAGTCCTGGCCCTTCCCAAGGGCTCTGATCACAAAACTGTTAGGCTGCCAAGGGCATTTCGGGGCGGGCAGGAAGGTCAGGGAGGGACTGGAGGCAGGGAGGCCGGCATGGAGAGGCGGGCAAGGAGGACCCACGGCCAGGGCAGTAGCGGTGCTGGGGTACAGAAGGCAAATCCCAAGACTTTACAAAGCAGAGAGGACTGGCCTGGGACAGCTTGGGGAGCAGGGGGCCTCGGAGAGCCCAGGCGAGGATGCGGCCGATGATGTCCTGGCTTGGCGGATGTTGGTGTGGGCTCTGAGGTCCGACAAGGCCCAGGTCAGGTCCTGGCTCGCCCACTTCCTGGGCACGTGCAGTCACCTCCGCATCTCTGAGCCTCAGCTTCCCCAGCTTGCAATGAAGACAGCACAGCGCACCTCGAAGAGCAGGCTGAGCGCGAGCGCACGGGGAAGCTCCCAGCACGGGGCAGGCACTCAGCCCTCGGCACTTCCCTCCCTCCATCCCCGGCCTTGGGCACCCACTCCACCTCTCCGGGCCTCTGCTTTCTCAGCTATAGGCTGGGCCCACGAGGGAGGCCTTGCGGCACTGCTAGCAGGAGGTTAAGAACCGAGTGCACGGGCTCAGGACACACCCCAGGGTGGTGATGGCAAACTCCATAATCTTCTCTGTCTCCCTCCCCAGCTGCAAGAGCGGAGACAGAATGGCGTGGCCGGTGCTGCTTGCCTGCCTCCTCGCGCTCCCTTCGGCCACAGCAGACTGCCTGTCCCGGTGTTCCTTGTGTGCTGTGAAGACCCAGGATGGACCCAAGCCCATCAACCCCCTGGTGCGTTGCAGGCAAGGAGAGGTCACAGGCCTGGGCAGCTGTGCCTGTCTTGGAGACTGGCCCACCAGGCAGGGCTTGTTCTGCCCTGTGGACAGCCTGGGCTCTGGGGGCTGCCATTGTCCAGCTCCCATTCCCACCCCAGACCTCACCCAGGCCATGTTGCAGGTTTCCATGGAGCCTGGTGCCTGGCAACTAGGAGTGCCAGTCATGAGCTGCTGGCTTCTGCACACAGCAGCCCTAGATGAACTTCCAGGGCTTCTCAGCGCTGGGCTGATGGGCCCCTCCTGTCGCTCTTGTGGCAGGCACTGTGTCCACCACCCCCGAATGACCTGCCTGGCAGGGTCAAAGCCTGACCTCTCTCCTGAGTCTTAGCATCTGTCGACCCAGCCTCGTTAGCTCTGCTCTGAATCAGGCTCCCACCAGAAGGGCGGGGTAGAGTTTCCAAGGATGTAGTGGACACAGCACAGGCTTTGGTCCTGACCCTTGCTTGCCCCATGACCCTGGAACTCCCTCTCTGAACCTCGGTTTCATCATCTACAAAATGGGGGGTGCTTCCCTAAGATCGTGATGGAAAGTACTCAATATACAATTCTAGCCCCTGCTAACTGAGAGGCTGCCCAAACATGCTCTCAGGAAAGCAGGACAACTCATGGCACTGGACTGCCTGGGTTCATGTTCCAGGACTGGGCACCTTGGCCAATACCAATGTCGTCTCATCACCACCACAATTCAATTCTCCCAGCAATCCTATGAAGTAGGTACTATTGTCTCCCTAGCCCCAGGCTCGAGGAACCCACACATGTGCCCTCACCTGCGTGCTTTCTACCATTCTGTGTCCCTTTGTGCCTCTCTCCACCGTGTGACCAGCATTCTTGACACCTGGGAAGGGTAGGGAGAACCACTCACTGCCCTGGAAGAGGCAGGGTGATCTCAGAGTTTGATGGGCTCTGGGTTCTACTCCAGGCATTGCACCTGTGCTTGTGCCCTTGGGAACACTGTTGTCCTTTTGCAAATTTGTTTTCTCCACCCTCACATGGTCACACAGCCACCTATCTTGATGCACCAATGGGTATCTCAGTGCTTAGCAATGTGGTTCATTCGGATCTTCTCAGGCATCTGACAGAGGGCTCCAGGGTGGGGACGTGCAGGGTTGCATGGTTTGATGGGGGTGATGTTACCGCTGTGGTCTCTGGGGTCTTTTGCAGATCTGCTCCCTGGAATGCCAGGCTGCCCTGCTGCCCTCTGAGGAATGGGAGAGATGCCAGGGCTTTCTGTCTTTCCTCACCCCCTCCACTCTCCAGCTCAATGGCAATGAAGACGTGGAGAGCAAGGTGGCTTTGGAAGAGCCCTATAGTGAGCTGGCCAAGCTCACAGGGCCCTTGCTGCAGGAGCTGGAGACAAGGCAGTTCTTCCCCAATACCCCAACAAAGGAAAACACTCTGAGCCAGAGCCTGGAAGAGAAACTCAGGGGCCTCTCGGGTGGGCTTGGGGAGGGAGCAGAATCTGAACTCACGGGGGGTGCTCAGCTGCACAACAGCGCTGTGGAGGCAGGTGGCCTCGATTTCCAAGAGGAGGACCCCAAGGTGCAGGTCAAACGCTATGGCGGCTTTTTGCGCAAGTACCCCAAGAGGAGCTCGGAAGCAGCTGGGGAGGGGGAGAGGGTGGGCCACGAGGACCTGTACAAACGCTACGGGGGCTTCCTGCGGCGCATCCGTCCCAAGCTCAAGTGGGACAACCAGAAGCGCTACGGGGGTTTTCTCCGGCGCCAGTTCAAGGTGGTGACCCGGTCTCAGGAGGACCCCGATGCCTACTCTGAAGAGCTGTTCGATGCATAAACACCTCCCCAGCACGGAGTTGAGTTGAGAGCTTCCCCTGACACCTTCCCATCCTCTTGTGTACACCTTCCCCCCCTTCCTCCCGCCACTTAGTGCAGCATTGCCTACAACATAACCAAGCCCAGCCTCCCCCTCTTCTGCCTGGGTGTACAGTGTGGGAAGGGTTGAGGTCATCTCCCTAATAGCTTTGGCTCCACCTCTGAAACCACCACCCACAGAGGCCATTGAGGTTGGTTCTCCTGCCCTGTTCAGGTGAGTCCCCCACCCCAGGGACCCAGAGTGGCCTGTGCTTCCTATCTGCAGATCTGTGATCTCCAAACTCTACTAATCACCTGGCACTCCAGGGAGAAACAAGAGCACGTGGGAGACACATGTGTCATAAACCTCCAAGTCCTAGCATTGTCTTCCCAAATCTCAAAGGGTCTCCGTGTGCATCCCACTCTGGAGACCTTACTTTAGGCAAAAAGCTGCAGTGCCGCCTTTTATCAGATCAAGATTCTGGGCACTGGAGTTCAGTCTTCTAAGGGGCTGTAACTCGGTTGTCAGTGTTTAGAAATGCACCTTTTGGAGAACCCAGCTCCTGGACGCATGGTGGTACCCTGGACAGCGCCCAGCGACTCTCAGAAGAAGAAGGGGAAACCGGCTTGCCTCCATGGTTCAGAGCCGTTTTCCATCTGAATGCTTACATGATCAGGCAGGGAGCAAGGCAAAGCAATTTGTTCTGTGCAACACATTCAAAATGTGGACCAGCTCCCTCCGTCCTCATTAAACTAATTAGACGGATGGGTATCCCACATCTACCCCACGGTGAACTGAGCTGAGTCGAGTTGATGAGGTTAAGCGCAGCCATGTTCTTGAGCAGCTGCATTGGCTGCCAAGAATCCAAGCCATCTGGCCCTACATCTGCACTGGGCATTGGCTAAGGGATCCCGAAGCAGCGGCAGAGAGAAAGGCCCTCTTCAGCCCCCAGGATGAGTTTTTCCTCTTAGTTTCTCAGAAGAAAACCAGAAAGAGGAATAAAATGATTGAGTGTTTGAGGCCAACCAGTTCCCTTGATTCCAATAACCCAGAATCAGAGGTAGAGCCACTCCCTTGGCCCAATGCCTCCTTTTCCATCGGCATTCTCTCTCTCTCTCTCTCTCTCTCTCTGACTCCCTCCCTGCCTCTCTCAGTGTGTGTCTCTCACTGTGTATCTGTCTTGCTCACTCATCCCCAGACTCTAGGTTTTTGACTGGGGCGGGGAGACCAGGCTGGATGGGAGAAGAACTTGAGTTTGGATACTTTGTAAAAGATGCTGGGAGCCCACCTCTGCATGCACAGCCCCAGGGCTCCTGCAGGGGTTCTGGAAGGGATAGACTATTGGGGTTACTTTGTCTGCTTTTGAACCATCCCATTAAAGCAATTTCCTTGGAATTTGCTTAGTCCTCCTTGGCCTGTGTGATTTCCCACTCTTCCAGTACAATAAATAAAAGAAAGATGCTGATGTCTTGGGGTGTGTGTATATGCATGCACGCACATGCAAGCCTCAATCCCGGGGGAGCCGAAAGACCATTCGCAGACCCATGTGCTAAGAAAGGAAGTACACACACACATACACACACACACAAATTCATCATGTCTTCATATACATGCATAAACCCATACAGACATGTGTATTCAGTTAGGAAAGGAAGCAGAGGGTAACAGAGTGCCACAGTCATGACTTTGAAAACTGGACCTGTGCAACCTTGAGTCATCAAACTCTCTGATGTTGTCTCCTGGGTAAGATGAAGACTGCTTGGACCAGCCTCATGAGCGGCTGTGAGCACCAGATGGGATCACCTGCACAAAATGTACCCAGCAGGTGCTCAATAAGGGAGAGTTTCCTATGTTGGTAAAGGCACAGCAACAAGCCTAAGTGCACAGGAACCCAAGGTTGGGGGGGGTGAAAAGAGGGTGCTGCCAAGGCAGTCAGCAACCAGGGAGTCCCAGGGCGCAGTTCCAAGGGGCGATGAGCAGAGTGGGAGTCCGAGTGTGCTGGGCTGCGTGCTTAGCCCCTAAAGTGGCATCCTTCATCCGGGGGTGTAGACGACGTGCTTTTATGAGTGCCCAAGAGATTCTGGCTCCAGACCTCACGGGTTCAATTTGGACACTGGCTTTCTGAGTGACTTTGTAGAAAACCCAGGGTCAAGGGGGTCAGGGAGACCCCATGCATTTGCTCATTCATCCAACAAAGGAATACTTGCAGGCCTACTGTGTGTGGCAGACTTTTGCTTGGGGCTGGCAGTGCAGGAAAATAAAATGGACAAGAATCTCTGCTCTTATGGAACACACAGTGTGGTGAGGGAGACAGAAATAAACAGGCAAACAAAATACGAGTCTGAAGTTAGGAACTGGGGAATTGTGGGGAAGGAAACAGTTGGGGTATGGACCCAAAGGGTAACAGGAGCCGGGGGCGGGGCTGGCCTGAGGATGTGCAGGAAATCCTTCTCTGTGGAAAATTCTGTTCTTGCTCCTCACAGCAGCAGCAAAGAGGAAGGAGCCTAGGGCTTGGCTTTACCATGAACAAGCACCTGCCCTGCGCCCAAACTGATGCATGGGCCATAAACTTGCCCCAGCATGGCTTATTCATGGAATTTCACACCCTAGCTCTACTCCTTAATGATTCAGTGTTGGAAAGTTCTATCTTTTTTTTTTTTTTAAAGAGATTTATTTATTTGAAAGGCAGAGTTACAGAGAGAGAGGAAGACAGAGAGAGCTCTTCCATCCACTGATTCACTCCCTGAATGGCCACAACAGCCCAGATTGGGCCAAGCCAAAGCCAGGAGCCAGGAGTTCCACCTAGATCTCCCACGTGGGTGGCCGGGGCAGCACCTGGGCCATAATTTGTTGCCCTCCCAGGCACATTAGCAGGAAGCTGGCTCAGAAACAGAGCAGCCAGGACTCACGCTGGCGCTCTGATATGGGATGCCTGCCTTGCAGTCTGTGGCTTAACCCAGCGCACCACAACACCTGTCCCAGAAAGTTCCATCGTTTGCTAGGTTGAAGTTTAGGTTTCTGTCACTTTTATCCACTGGGCCGCGACCCTGCTGTATCCAAGTCTAGGAGCTTCTGCTGGGAAGAATTTTCCATCACTTGCAAACAATTGACTCCTGTGTATCTCGAATGTTTTACACAAACAGAAAAACCAGGCAGCTTGCTGGCTCACATAAATGAAAAATCCAAGCATATCGGCTGCAGGTAGAGTTGGGTCAAGAGGCTCAGCAAGGACATCACTAGGCTCCTCCTCATGCTGGATTAATTCTAAGTCTCCGTGTCCTTGAAAGAGGCTAGGAGAAGCTCCAGGGTGCATCACGCACGGTCAAGTCCTGCGTGCTGTTTTCAAAGCTTCCATTGCTCCTCATTGGCCGTGTCTGGGTCACGTGTCTCATCCTGAGCTAACACCCACCGCTGTGGACAGATTTACAAGATGCCCTGGTCGGTAAGACCCAAATGTCATGGATACCACGGGAGCCAGGGGTGGAGTTAGGGAGGGGGTTCTCAAGAGGGGAGCCAGACCACTCAGCAGTAGATGCTCACCCCTTGGTGAGCAAAGGGGCATGGTGGGGCCTGGGGCCAGCAGGATGGAGAGCGTCTGTCGTGGGGAACATGGGGCCAGAGCAGCCAGGTTCTGGTTTTCAGGAGGACACAGACATCTGGATCTGCATACGATGTCTCTCTGTTTTCCAATGTAGGCAAGTCATTGTTTTAAAAACTACTTAGTCAGGAGCCGGCACTGTGGCACAGTAGGCTAAGCCTCCGCCTGTGGTGCCAGCATCCCATATGGGCACCAGTTCGAGATCCAGCTGCTTCATTTCTGATCCAGCTCTCTGCTGTGGCCTGGGAAAGCAGTAGAAGATGGCCCAAGTCCTTGGGCTCCTGCACCCATGTGGGAGACCTGGAGGAAGCGCCTGGCTCCTGGCTTCGGATCAGCTGAACTCTGGCCATTGCAGCCATTTGGGGGAGTGAACCAGTGGATGGATGATCTCTTTCTCCTTCCTGTCCCGTCTGTAACTCTACTTGTAAAATAAATTTAAAAAAATATTTTTTTAAAAAAGTACTGAGTAGGACAAAGCAGAAAATGCTTAGTGTGAGACACATCTGTTTTGTGACTTCCTTCCAAATTTTCTCATTATTTATTTATTTTTAAAGATGCATTTATTTATTTATTTGAAAGAGTTACAGAGGGATCTTCCATTTGCTGATTCACTCCCCAAATGGCTAGAACAGCCAGGGGAGGGCCAGGCCAAAGCCAGGAGTTTCATCCAGGTCTCTCACATGGGTGCAAAGGCCCCATGCACTTGAACCATCCTCTGCTGCTTTCCCAGGTCATTAGCAGGGAGCTGGATTGGAAACAAAGCAGCCAGGACTTGAACCAGGGCCCATGTGGCACTGCAGATGGTGGCTTAACCCACTGCGCCACAGCGCTGGCCCCTCCTCTCTCTCTCTCTCTCTCTCTCTCTCTCTCTCTCTCAAAGATTTATCTAATTTATTTCAAAGACAGAGTTACAGAGAGAGGTAGTGCCAGAGAGAGAAGAGAGAGAGTCTTCCATCTGCTGGTTCACTCCCCAAACGACCGCAATGACCAGAGCTGAGCTGATCCGAAGCCAGGAGCTTCTTCTAGTTCTCCCACATGAGTGCAGGGGCCCAAGCACTTGGGCCATCTTCCACTGCTTTCCCAGGCCATAGCAGAGAGCTGGATTGGAAGTGGAGAAGCAGGGACTTGAACCGGCACCCAAATTAGATGCTGGCACTGCAGGCCGGGGCTTTAACCCACTGCTCCACAGAACCAGCCCCTCATTCTCATTTTTTTTTAAGATTTTTTATTTATTGATTTGACAGGTAGAGTTACAAACAGTGAGAGAGAGAGACAGAGAGAAAGGTCTTCCATCTGCTGGTAGACTCCCCAAATGGCCACAATGGCCAGAGCTGCGCCAATCTGAAGCCAGGAGCCAGGTGCTTCTTCCAGGTCTCCCACGCGGGTGCAGGAGCCCAATGACTTGGGCCATCTTCTACTGCTGTCCCAGGCTACAGCAGAGAGCTGGACAGGAAGAGGAGCAACTGGGACTGGAATTGGCACCCTTATGGGCTGCCGGTGCCGCAGGCAGAGGATTAACCAAGTGAGCCACGGCGCCAGCCACTCCTCATTTTTCAAATGAGAAACATCCTCTATTTTATTTTATTTTATTGTCCGTAATTGAGATTTTATTGGTGTTGAGAATCAGCACACACATTTTAATTTGTACGCAATTATTAAATACATACCAAAAATCTAAAAAGCCATGAATTGAAACATCTCTTTAAACATCTCTCCTCCCGTAGGCAGTGGCTTCTGGAATCCTGCTGTCCCAGTCTCCCTTTTCTGGACTGACTGCTCTTGGTTGAGAGGAGACTCCCATAGACATGGCAAAGACCACAAGCTCAGAACCTGCCTCCTTGGGTGACTCCAGGCAAGCCACTGCCCTCCACACAGCCTCAGTTTCCCATCTGTCAAATGGGGAGAGAAACCCTGAGAGCCCTGCAGCCATAGGAAGTCTGCTACACTCCTGACACACAGAGGCGCGGGCCTCCGAGGCATTTCCAACCTCACCTGAGTGCAGAGCACACCTGTTGGAGGCACAGAACTCTGCTGGGGGCCGGCGCTGAGTGCAGCAGGCTAACGCCCTGGCCTGAAGTGCCGACATCCCATATGGGCGCTGGTTCTAGTCCCAGCTGCTCCACTTCCGATCCAGCTCTCTGCTGTGGCCTGGAAAAGCAGTAGAAGATGGCCCAAGTCCTTGAGCCTCTGCACCCACATGGGAGACCTGGAAGAAGCTCTTGGTTCCTGGCTTCAGATCAGCGCGGTGCTGGCCGTTGCGACCAATTGGGGAGTGAACCATCAGATGGAAGACCTCTCTCTCCTCTCTGTGTGTAGCTCTGACTTTCGAATAAATAAATAAATTAATTAAAAAAAAAAAAGAATTCTGCTGGTGGTGAGAAGGTGACATAAAAGGATGTGACAACGGAGCCATGTCACCGTGCTGGAAAGTGAAGGGTGTCAAGTGTGTAGTGCTCACACTTGCACACATCTGTGTGACCGCCACTCCTCAGCCCCCCACAGGGTTCAAGGGGATGGTTTTAATGAGCTACTTCGGGGGTCAGAGAATTGGAATGAAAGCAATGCGGCATCACCGGTCTTTTCTGGGTAGACCGCCAAGGCCGCCGTGCAGCCATTCCGGAGCAGGCACTGCCTAGGAGATGCCAGCACCCTGGGAGCCTCACAAAGCCTGTCGCTAATTAGCACACGGTTTCCACGACAACGCCGTACGCCGTCACTCGTGAGCAAAGCCTTGTCATAATGATCATGACAGTCATTATGAGCCCTTGGCCTGGGACCACCCCTCCCCCCCTCCAGACGCCCAGCCCTGCACACAGACGAGCAGCCTGTCTGTTCATTAAGGGCCCCCGAGTGAAGGGACTAAAAGCCCCATGACAGTGCGGAGAACAAAGGTTCCCTAGCGGATGTCATCTTGGCACTGCTGACGCATGCGCTGGGCCCGCGTCACCTCCCGCCAGCCGTGGGGTTTATCACAGGGCACTCTAATTACTCCTGTGATAGGGACATGTGCACCCATTGGCCCCCACGCTATTATCTTGCCCCTGTCTCACTGGAGCCAAGCCCCATTATTCTTGTCCCCAAGACTCCCCTCATCCTTTGTCACCTCTGCCGTGAAGCGTGCCTTCTGAAAACGCTTCCTTGTCCTCTTCCCTGTGATTGACAAGATCAAGGTCATCTTTGAACTTGGGCAAAAGTCCCAGTTTAAGAGTCTGGGGCCTAGGGCCAGGGGCCTGAGGACGGTCCCTGCTCTGCTCACTGGCTGTGCCAGGCCGGCTGTCACCTCTGCACTTCTGCAAGAGGAGCTTGATGCTGTCCCCAGGTCTGCCTCGTTTCCGGAGCTCACCTGTCCCTAACGCCTGCCTTGGGGCACTAACCCAAGCCTCAGCTTCCTTGTCTTATGGTGAGGGTGGTGATGCACCCAGGTGCAGAGGGAATCACATGAGAAGCCACGGAACAGTGTCCAGCCCGGACTGGTCCCACAGCCAAGGCAATTGCCCTCCCCGCCTGAATTCATCCGATTTTTGATGGACATGTGTTGAGCACCTATTGTGTACCCTGCGCTAAGCTAGGGACAAGGGGCTCAGCAAAGCTCCCACTTGCTGGGACTCCCTTGTGGGTGGGGGAGACCTGTGACCCGTAAATGAGCGTGGGGGGCTCAGGGCTCTGGAGGTTTCAGTGCAGGGAGAGGAGAGAAAGGCCAGGGTTTGCGAGCGGCGGCAGGCGGTGTGGTCACTCACAGCGGCACAAAGGCCTCCCTGCGGGTAATGGTGCAGGAGGTGCAGGGAGGTGAGGGAGCCTTGCGTGGCTGGTTGGGAGGGTGGGGGAAGAACATTTCTGGCAGAGGGAACAGAAAGCGCAAAGGCCTGGAGGAGGCGGTGGGGTTGTTTGTGTTCAGAGGAGCCTGGAAGGCGAGGGGAGGAGCCAGGGTGGAGGGGCGGAGCTGCGGCTGCAGAAGTGGGCTAGACAGGAGCATGGGGGCCACCCGCTGTCAGCGCTGTCTGCCTTTACTGGTTACCCCAGGCCACCGTGGAGCCTACCTTAAGGCTCAAAGCATCCCGGGGTAGCAACCTCTAATGTTGTCGCCCAACTTGCTGGGTGTGGAGAGGACCCTGACTTCTGGCCCGTGGCAGGCAGCAGCACTGTGGGGTTTTAAGCACATGAGGAAGGGACCTGCATTTAAAGGGAAGGCGCTGGCCGTTACGTGGGGAGCAGGTGGCAGGGCACGGAGGGGACACTTCCATATCCTACTGGGGAAAGGCACCCTCCAAAGTGAATGCTGGAGATTTGGGGGTCCCAGGAATGGCACGGGGGCTTTTCTTTCTTGGGGTCAAAGGCCTGGATATGGGGCAGCTGTTTTGGGGCAGCAGTGAGGTCACAGCTTTGGAGCGGCCACATCCCAAGCGGATCGTCTGGTTCCGGCACACTCTGCTCCCAATCCAGCTCCCTGCTAATGCACACCCTGACAGCAGGTGACGGCTCAAGTGCTTGGGTCCCTGCCACACATGCAAAAGACCCAGATTGAGTTCTGGGTTCCTGGCTTCAGCCTGGCCCAGTCCTGGCTGTTGTAGGCATTTGGAGACTGAACCAGCAGATGGAAGATCTCTCTCTCTCTCTTTAAAAAAAAAAAATTGGGCGTGGTCACAGTGTTCTCTTCCTTTTTTTTTTTTTTTTTTTTTTTTTTTGTTCTCTTCTTAACCCTTATTGGGCAGCCAAGGGTGTGGGACCTGCGGCTCCTCAGGCTGTCAGTGGTGTGGGAATGCCTTGCATGTGAGGATTTAGCCTGCAGAAGCCCACGTGGAGTCCCCATCTTGCCCTCCCCTCTCAGCCTGGAGAAATGTGGCTTCGTGGTTTGGACTTTTGGGGAGAAAAGCCTCTGCCTTGGGACTTGTTTTGCATAAGAGCCGCATCCTTTGGAAGTGCATAAATCACATTTTTGCAAATCAAATTGTATTTTAATGTTCTGGGGAATATTGCAACTCCATTTCCTTATTGATTTTACAGACTACAACATCAGTGTGTCTTGCCTATTTAGGGGAAAAAAAACAACAAACAAACAGAAAAGCATCAAGAATGTTCCTGTGAAATTGACCCATGGCCAGAGATCAGACAGGGAATGTGCACTGAGCCCCTACCCTGGGCTGGGACAAGGATCAGTGCCCATGTGGCCTCTGCCCTCGGGGACTTCCCAGTGTGGCAGCATCACCCTCACAGAGCAAATAACACAGTGGGGAAGCAGTAAAGACTCCACCTAGTGGGGTGGGCAAGAAGGAGCGGTGCTGCTGGTGCAGGGGCTGGGAGGGCCTCATGAGGAGGTCTCTGAAGCTGAGACCCGAGCTGGCGTGCATGGTCGGGGGCAGCCTGATCACACAAGACCTGCCGGCCTTGTGATGTACGGGCTCCTTCTCAGGAACTAGGGCAGCATTCGGGGCTCGGTGTGCGGGGTCAGAGTTCTCTAGGACACACTTACACTTGAAGTCCCACCAAAAACCCCAGATAGCCTCCTTTGATCTCGACCTGGGGGACACAGCAATGCTCCCCAGGGGGACTGCTCAGCAGGGCCCTGAACACGTGCTAGGCTTTTCTCCCGTGACGTCATCCGCCTGAAGCACTTGTTGTACAGTCATTTTAGAATCTGCATAATCACAATAGCATACAGATTGGATGGACCTTAATGCACTTAAGCATTTCCTGATTAAGAACTCCTCCTGGGGGGGTGTTCCATGGTTGCCTCTTTGCTCTGGTCTTCCTTTTAAAAATAGCTTTAGTTTACTCTCATTGTACTTGAAAAGCAGAGAGATAGGGGTGGCGGGGGCGGGGGCCCGTGGAGAGAGCTCTAGCATCTACTGGTTCACTCCCCAAATGCCTGCAACAGCTGGGGTTGGGCCAGACTAAGGTCAGGAACCTGGATTTCAATCCAGGTCTCCCATGTGCGTGGCATGGACCCACGTACTTGAGCCCTCACTGCTGCCTCCCACGGTGAGCGTCCGCAGGAAGTTGGAATTGGAAGCAGAGCTGGGGCTCGAATGCAGGTGCTCTGACCTAGGCCGCAGGCGTCCCAGGCAATTTCCTAACACCTGTGCCAAAGGCCAGCCCCTCTGGGCTCATGAATTCGTTAAGTTTATTTATTTATTTGAAAGGCAGAGGGGAGGGGGAAGAGAGATCTTCCATCTGCTGGTTCACTCCCCAAATGCCTACAGTAGCCAGGGCTGGGTCAGGCAGAAGCCAGGAACCGAGAACTCCGCTGGGTTCTTCCAGGAGGGTAGCGGGGACCAAAGTACGTGAGGCGTCATCTACTGCCTTCAGGGTCCACGTTAGCAGGAAGCAGGGCTGCAGGCAGAGATGGGACTCGATCCCAGGCACACTGACGGGGAGGTGGGTGTCCCCACTGGCAGTCATAATTAATAACATCTCTGTCACTTGTTAAAGAATCTAGATGAGAAGTCCTCTTCCTTTTTTTTTTTTTTTTAAGATTTATTTATTTTTTTACTTGAGAGTCAGAGTTACACAGAGAGGAGAGGCAGAGAGAGAGAGAGAGAGAGAGAGAGAGTGAGTCAGGTCTTCCATCTGCTGGTTCACTCCCCAGTTGGCCACAACTGCCGGAACTGTGCCGATCCGAAGCCAAGAGCCAGGAGCTTCTTCCGGGTCTATCCCAGGCCACAGCAGAGAGCTGGATCGGAAGTGAAGCAGCCGAGACTTGAACCGGCGCCCATATGGGATGCCAGTGCTTCAGGCCAGGGTGATAACCCGCTGCGCCACAGCGCCGGCCCGGAAGTCCTCTCCCTAAGGAAAAGCGTTTGAGTTGCTTCCATTCTCATCACGGTGCTGGCAATAACTCTGTGATTCACAGACTTTGCCCAGTCAGCCTAAGCAAACGTTCGGTCACAAGCAGGCACCCTTGGTGGTCACGTTGCCTTGGCCCAGCTTCGGACGGCCGCAGCCTCCCGCTGCAGCACTGCCCTCCACTTAGCATCTGCCGCGAATCCGACAGCCTTTGCAATGACTTCCGTGCACAGAGCTGATGGAAGGAGGGAAGTTTGCGTGATGAGCATGACCGGAAAACTGGTGTTAGAGTCCACGAATGGAAGCCGCAATCCCAGGAGCCTGAGGACGAGGAAGCCGGGCCCAGGGAGATTCCCCAGCAGTGGAGGGTGAAAGAGATGAGCAACAGGCGAGCCTTTCTCTGCAATGGAAGCCCAAGGTGTCAAAGGGCACAGAAAGCTGTCTCCCTCTGGGGCTCCGGGTGGCCTCGCTTAGGGAGGTGTGCACCTTGTGGGGCTGGGGCCACCTCCCATCACAACAGGCTTTGCGTCCTGCAGTCATGAGCTTAGCATTTGTCCCAAGGGTTCTCAGCACGAGGGTGGCCTGTCCACACCTCATCCCCATGAAGTGGGTGCAGCCCTGTGCTGCTGCAGACCCATTCACTCACCAGGGGGACTTAGCGCCAGCCTCCTATGACGTGCTGCTCCCCGCTAGAGGACGAGACGGGAACAGATAAGCTGCCGGTGTAACTTTGGGCATCTTAAGTGCTGCAAGAGCCTTCGTTTTTATGTATTTGCTTTTTATTTGAAGGAGACGCAGAGGAGACGCAGATGGTGCATCCAGCGGTTCACTCCCTCAAATGCCCACAACAGCCAGGGTTGGGCTACGTAGAAGACAGGAGGCTGGAGTTCCATCCAGGTCTCCCACGTGGGTGGCAGCTGCCCTCTACGGATGCATCAGGAGGGAGCTGGATCAGAAGGGAAGAAGCCAGGACCTGAACCAGACACTGATACGGGTTGCAGCTGTCCCAGGTCACTGCTTGATCACTGTGCCAAATGCCTGTGCCAGAGCTTTAATTTTTAAAAAGATTGATCGATTTTACACAGCAAAATTAGGTGAAAATACAGAGTTCTCATACCCCTGTTCTGCCTTGCCTGGGTGCACACAGCCTTCCCTGTTGGTAACACAGGTTGAACATCTGCTGATACATTGTTAGGGCTCACTCCTTGTGCTGGGTGTGCTGGGGCCTGCTGGAAAGGTGAGGTCCTGGCCCTAACACCAGAGTCCTGCCCAATGACAGTGACCGTCCCACTGCCCTAGACGGTGCTCTGCCGCTTCAGCCCCCTGGCTGTCAGTCTCTTGCAACTATGCATCTATTTTTTTTTTAATTATTTATTTGAAAAGCAGAGTTACAGAGAGGGAGAGAGAGAGAGAGAGAGAGAGAGAGAGAGAGAGAGAGAGAGAGTCTTCCACCTGCTGGTTCACTCCCCAGATGGCCACAATGACCAGAGCTGCACCAATCCGAAGCCAGGAGCCAGGAGCTTCTTCCGGGTCTCCCATGTGAGCACAGGGGCCCAAGGACTTGGGTCATCTTCCACTGCTTTCCCAGGCCATCAGCAGGGAGCTAGATCGGAAGTGGAGCAGCAGGGACTTGAACCGGTGCCCATATGGGATGCAGGCACTGCAGGTAGTGGTTTTACCCATTACGCCACAGCGCTGGCCCCAACCACTCATCTTTTTGCTCTCTCCCTGGCTGCACTGCCCCAGTATGCCATAGAGCTGGAACCCTGCAGGGTGTAGACTTCCAGGCTGGCTCTTCTCACTCAGTGATACTCAGCTGAGGTTCTCTGTGTCTTCATGGCTTGGTCGCTCATGTCTTTTGATGACTGAATAATATTCCGCCTGCTGGGTGCTTCCCCGTCTGTCCACTCACCTGCTGCAAGGCTCTCAGGTGCTCCCAAGTGTGGGCAGTTATGGATGAAGCTGCTGTTTACATTGGTGTGCAGGATTTTGTGTGGACATACCATTTTCAATGAAGAGCTTTGATTTTTATTAAAATTAGAATTTAATTATGCAATTTTTATTACCTTTGATGGGTAGGAATGAGACAGGCCAGGGTGGTTCTTTTGTCAAAATAGGGACGATTTCTCTGGAGAGATGAGATTTAAACTAAGATCTGAGGATGGGGAGAGAGTCAGCCATGAGAGAGCTGAGGGGAGAGCAACCCCGGAACAGGTGCAAAGGCCCTGGGGTGGGGACACACCAGGCAGCTTGAGGGGCAGCAGCTGGGCAGCACGGCTGTGGCAGGGGAAGGAGGACATAGAAGCCCAGCAGACCTTCAGGCCCCCGCGAGCAGCTGAGACTTCATCACCGACGCCCTGGGAAGCCATCTGGGCCCCCGCACAGGGAATGAGGGGCTGGGAACCACCAGGTGCATCCAGGCGGAAGCTCAGAGCTCTCCTGGCAACCCCATGAGTCTGTCCCCATTTTGCAAATAAGAAAACTGAGGCTCGGATCAGGAGAAGGCTCCCATTGCTTGTGGAGCTTGACCTCAGGGAGGTGCAGCCCAGAGCCTGGAAAGAGAGAGACGCAGAATCCAAGGGGAACTGTTCAAACATCTCTGCGAGCCGCAGCCTGGGCAGACAGAAAGCGCAAGAAACAGCAGCAGAATTCAATTAGGCAATAAGGAGATTAGCAGAGGAAGCCAGCTTTGACCTCGTGGGCGAGGGGCAAGGGGCGGGCCAGGCAGGGAGGGGCTGCCGTCGCAGATCAGACGGGAATTAGGTAATGCTGCGGCCAGAATCTAATTGTCCACAAGGCCAACCTCTTCAGAGGAAATGGAGTCCCTTGTTGGCATGGCAACCAATTAAAAAAGGGCTCACAGCTGGTCCCTGGGCAGGGCAAGGGACTCACCCCAGTTATGGAGGTATCTCGCCCAGCAAGAGTCTCTGGTCCGCAGGGGCGCAGTATCGGTTCACCCCAGACCCCGAGCGATCACGTCCCTACCAAGATCAAAGTCGGCTTCTCCCGGAAGAGCCAGAGGTGGACAGCCAGGCCCGGGAACACTCAGGGGCTGAAAACCGCTGCCCGGCCCGGATGGACCCACCCCAGTGCCTGCAGCTGATGCCCCCTGCTCAGAGACCCTCGCCCTCTGGTTGTACAGCAGGTCAGGCCGCTACTTCCAACGCTGGCACTCCATAGGAGCCCCTGTTCCAGTCCCAGCTGCTCCTCTTCCGACCCACTCCCTGCTAACATGCCTGGGAAAGCAGCAGAAGATGACCCAAGTTCTTGGGCCCCTGCACCCACATGGGAGACCCGGATGAAGCTCCAGGCTCCTGGCTTCAGCCTGGCCCAGCCCCACTGTGGCCATTTGGAGAGTGAACCAGTGGTAGAAAACTTCTCTTGCCCAACCCTCCCACACCTGTAAATTGTAAAAAAAAAAAAAAAAAAAAAAAAAAAAGGCAAAGAAGAGAGTAAGTCACAGTTGAAGGCCAAGTCCAGGGGAGGGGAAGAGATGTCATCCCATGGTGGGAAGGGGGAGGAGCACAGCTCCTGGGAGGGAACCTTCTGGAAGCACTTCTCCCCGGGGACCTCAGACACCAGATCCAGTCAGCTGCTCACTTAACTGACCCTGGCCCTCCGCGTCCACGGTCACAGCTGGAGTCCAACCATTGCACTCCTGGACCAGGCAGCAAGGCAGAGGAGGGACAGAGACAGGACACACACCCAGATGGCTTTTCAGAAAGGTTTCTGGAAGTTTCCACATGACCATGTCTTGGTGACAGGGCCACGCTTAGGTGCAAGGGAGGCTAGGGAATGCCCCGTTTGTTCCAGGCGGCCCAATGCCCATTCCGAAGCTGAGGGCCTGTGTGTGAGGTACAGGGGAGCATGGCCCAGGGACCCAGCGGTTACTGTCACATTGGTCAACTTCTGTCCCTGAGATGGAGGAGCTATCAGCCCCTGTGGGCGGGGAACTCCGCCCCCCCACCCCTGCCAGGTGCCTTCCAGCTCTGCAAATGGTTAGAAGTCAGGCCCATATTATTGTGTATTTGGTATTTAAGTATTCATAAAATCGAAGCGATTTTCTTGCATATTAGAGTATGAACAAATTAGCCTTATGACTCCAATTTAAAATGTGTAATTGATTTTAGACTCGTGATTCTTCTGTCGAGAAGCATACGAATCTTATGCTAAATTTATAAATGATACCAGAATGTAGAAGATATCTTGAGAGCCACCATTGCAAAAGTTTTTAAATTAGATTTTTCCAAAGTGGTTTGAGGACTTTGAGAAGTTTTGCTTGTCAGGTCAGGCAAGGAAAGTGTTTAAAAAAGGAAATTGAATATGTTAGATTAGCAAGTCCTGTGTAAAATGCTGGAGATAATTTAATTAACCGAGTTTGCAAACCGGATGGATCATTTAACTGAGTCAACTGACCATTCATCACAAGCCCTTTGGATGTGACTGTACGGAAGTAGAATAATAAGTTTTGCAAGTTGAACTTAAAGGCTTAGGAGTGACTAGGTTTTTAAAGTTAACTGCTATACAATGAATATTCATTGACTAACAAGGACTTGCAGGGAACCTTTATCTGCATCAAAAAAAAAAAAAAAGTCTCTCCCACGGTGGCATTCCTGAGCTCCTGCAGGAGCTAACCTGGGGCTTGGGAGTACCCTCAGTGTCCTTACTGGTCCCCTAGCTGCACCGTAATGCCAGCCTGCAAAAGGGGCCTGGCAGAACCGGGGAGGAGACAAGGCGGCGTGGAGCGCCCTGCGGGTCGGGCGCAGGTATGCGTGCTCAGAGCCCAGGCAGCGGCCCCGTGTCCCTGATCTCAGCCTGGCGCAGGCGCAGTCTGCGCTGGAGACATTCCACCAGGGAGACGAAAGTGAGCCAAGAGACACGAAAGAGTCAAAGCTGACGCCAGGGTCCTCAAGGGGGACCTGAGCCATCCCCACACTTGTGCCTGGGGAGGGACAGATCCTGGCCGTCCTAACAAGCCGGAGCAGTCACTATGACAGCCGTGGCAGACGCCGCTGGGGCCGGTTCCGGCTGGTGTACCCGTCCTCTGTTGCTTGGGGTCTCCATGCCCTCTGCTACTGCCTGTACCCTAGAAAATTGCTTCTCCCCAAGCATCCGGCCGGGGCCCCCGCAGACCTGTCCCCACGCTGAGTTCCCTAGCGTCGCGCTCAGCCCAGCCAGCCGCAGCTGAGGCCAGCTTCTTGCTCAGTAACACGAGCAAGGCCGTGCCTGCGGCCCAGGAAACGCCTCTGAAGGTCAAGCTCCCTGTGGACCTCAGCTTCCTCCCTTCCCCGACCTCCTCCACAGGCCCTGGTATTTGTGGGCTGAATGACAACCCTGGCACATAGTAGGCCCTCAATTTAATTCCCATGAGCCCCCCCCAGAAGTCCAGTCTGTCGTGAACATCCCGCTCCTCTGTAATGACCTTGCTCCAGCCTTCAGGGCTGCACCTGCCCGGCAAGGCCATCTTATTGGGACAGGAGACGTCCTTGACCCCACCCTCCCGGGGAGGTGGCAGCAGCAGGGGCAGGTGGGCTGTGGCCGCCTGTGTCTGATCTGGCAGCGCCCCCTGGTGGCGAGACAGAGCAATGCATGTTGCAGGAGGCTTTCCCACCATCAGGTGGTCTTAACAGCGGTTCAAGCTCAGGGAGGCAAAGAGACAAAGAGGCTTTAGAAAGGCAGCTCTGGGTCCCATTTAATACAAATAGGCAGTCGTTAACATTTAAGATGAGAAGGCTGTGTGCTTCCTATTAAAATGTGCTGTTCTTCAGTGCTGCAGGGGATTAAGCAATTTGCTCACTGGGAAGCAAAGGGGACGACCCTGGCTCTCACGGGCACCGGCCCTGGCAGCCTGCACAGTCGGCTCTCAGAAACTCTAGCCTCCCTGGAGGACCAAGCCCTGTTTTCCTGTTTTCCCCCCTCCTCCCATGCCATCCACTTAGAAGCGAAGATAAAAACACCCAGAGGCTTTTGTCTGCCTCGAGCTCCAGGGGAAATTTTAGATAAAAATGATGATGATAAAAGCAAAAATAATAAACTACACATGCTGAGGGCTCTCGACTGAGATTGCGATGCCTGTGTGGGAGAGCATTGCCTGCGTGCAGCCTGGTGGAGAGGGCAACTCCTGACACTTGGTGCACACAGCAAGCCCCCCCCCCACCCCGCACCCCGCACCCCCAGCCTCAGGGGAGGAGAGGGCTCAGGCTCAGGCTCCGCCCAGCAAGGACAAGCGGAAAGTCAGGAAGAAATGAGGGTGAGGGTCTTTGGCTGAACGGACAAGGCCATGGCGACCAGAGGGTCAGCTGCCAGGGCGGGGGGCTCCCTATAACCTGATGGCAGACTTCTCGCTTCAGCCGGACCCTGTAAGGACAGAGAGGGCCGCTCAGGGGTGCCTGACCACAGTTGGGGTGAAAGAAGACAGTCTGGTTCGTTTGCCGGAAGTCAGCATTGTAGGGGTTGGGTTCGGCTGCATAGACCTGGACTCCCGGAGGTGTGTTTTTGGGAGAGAGGAGATAGAGTAGGTATTTTGTAGTATTTTTCAAAAATCCAGGGCAGGCCTGTAGCACAGGTGTTGGAAGCCAGCTGGGATGCCTGCCTGCCTGGTTCCAGTCCTGGCCGCTCAGAGTCAGGTGCAGCCTCCTGCTGGCACAACCCTGGGGGCGGTGGCTCACCTACACCTGGGAGACCTGAACAGAGTTCCAGGCTCCTGGCTTCTACCTGGCCCAGCCCTGGGTGCTGAAGGGATTTGGGGAGTGAACCAGTGGATGGAGGATCTCTCGCTTGCTCGCTTGCTCCCTCTCAAATAAAAATGAAAAAAAAAATCTGGAGGGGAGTTCAAGTTGAACAAAAAAGAATAGGAAGACTGGAGTGAGCCAGCATTTGTTGGGTCCTAATTGTTGCCGTGTGACTCGGTGTGTTTAGGATAGTAGTGTCAAGGAAAGGCAATTAGCCCATTTTATAGATGGGCAGACAGAGGCCCAAAGAAGACAGGGGCTGAGCTCCAAGTGATGGCATTGAAAGGTGAGGGGCTGGGGTTTGTTCATCAGATGCTTAGTGTACTGGATGCAGTTCTAAGCACCGGGGATACGACAGTGTATGCCTGTGTCTTGGAGACTGTCCATGCTGTCACCTCGTGTACCACTGCATTTCATCAACTCATCCATCCCTCCACTCGTTGCTGCACACCTGTCTGTGCACCCTCAGCCCCTCACACCTCTGCCTTTCACATGGCCCCCCGTGCCTCCCTCCAGCCCTCCCCTCCTCCGTCCACCCATGCGTGCTCTCAGGCCTGACTTCATGCTGACCCTGCAAATGAAGAGAGGGCAAAGCCAGGTCCCAGGTCGGAGGTGCACACGGCACTGTGGGGGGCGGGGGCGCTAAGTCGTTGGGAAGGGAACCCAGGCTGCATCCAGGCCTCGTCCTGAAGACAAATGGAGCCCTGGGGGGCAGGGCAGAGGCCGTGGATGAGATGTCCACATGCCTGGAGGGGGACAAGCGAGGAGTGACTGGGGACCAGGCAGTGAGGGCGGCCTGGCTGCTGGGGCCACACTGGCACCTCTCCCAGGCTCTGTGTGCCCTGAGGGTGATCAGGTTTGCGGCTCCAGGGGAACAGCCCTGCAGGACGGCGAAGATGTCCAGGCTCCCCTGTAGCATCCTTGGTGACAGAGTCCCCCGTTCCGGACTGTCGGAGCCAAAGGAGGCTGGACTCCGGGCTGTAGTGCTGGCAAGGAAGTCCCTTCAAGGTCATCCCGGATCTGTCGTCCCCAGGCCCTGCCCGTGCCCCACTCCTTGTCAGCCGGACTGATGTCAGCTGCACATCAGTTTCCCAGGATCTCTTGCCAGCACCTCCCACCTTTGTGCCTCTAGTGGCCCCACATGGCCTCGCCTCTCCTTGGGAGTGGTCTCTGAAGCTCCAGTCCCCTCCTGTCATCCACTGGCGGCAAAGGCACCTGATTCCAGGTCAGGGGTCAAATCCAAACCCCCTGCCCTCCAGCGTGCTCGGCTCCCCCTCTTCACATGTGGCCCAGTTCCTAACCTCAGCCCTAGAACCGATGGCATTGCTTGGAACAGTGGCGCAGGAAAGCCGAGGTGAGAGGCTATGCTGTAAGCCCTTAGCTACCAGGAATACAGGAAACACCCAGAGTCAGCACTTAGTTATCATTTCCTGATCCAGGGGAGCCCGCTCAAGTGCCTGCAGGGGCCAAGCAGGCGACAAAGGAGCCCAGATGGAGACGAGGTTCTTGGGTCGGAGCCTCTGGGGACTTCCAGAAAACACCGAGGTGCAGGTCTGAGCCCAGCCCTGTGAGGTCAGAACATCTGGGGGCTGGGGGCTGGGGGCTGGGGACAGACCCAGGCATCAGTCAGCATGGAAGGCTCTTCTTATGCTAGACAGTATTCTTTGCTCCGAAATCTAGCTCATCTGATATGAATGTGGTGACACAGCTTTCTTTTGATTATGGTTAGCGTGGTATATCTGCTCCTAAATGTTTAATGTTTGTGGCTTAAAGTGAGTTTCTTATGCAAAGAAAATTATGGAGTTTTTTTTTAAAGAGTCATTTATTTATTTGACAGAGTTACAGAGAGACAGAGGCAGAGAGAGAGAGAGAGAGAGAGGTATTCCATCTGCTGGTTCACTCCCCAGATAGTTGCAACAGCTGGAGCTGTACTGATCCGAAGCCAGGAGCCAGACGCTTCTTCTGGTCTCCGAGGCAGGTGCAGGGGCCCAAGGACTTGGGCCATCTTCTACTGCTTTCCCAGGCCATAGCAGAAAGCTGGATGGGAAGTGGAGCAGCCAGGACTTGAACTGGCGCCCATATATGGGATGCCAGCACTGCAGGCGGCGGCTTTACCTGCTACACCACAGCACCAGCCCCTAGGGGGTCTTGGTTTGCAATCCAATCTGACAATCCCTGTCCCCCCTTTAAAACAAACAAACAAATAAATAAATATTTAAATTCATTTTATTTGAAAGGCAGAGAGTGAGGCAGACTGGTTTACTCCTCGAATGACTGCAACAGCCAGGGCCGGGCTAAGTGCCAAAGCAGAAGCCTGGAACCCCGGCTAGGTACCCATGTGAGTGGCAGGGACGTGGGTACTTGAGTCACTGGTGCTGACTGCCAGGATGTGTGCAGCAGGACGATGGATCAGAAGCAGAGCCAGGACTTAAACCCAGGCGCTCCAGGATGGATTGCGGGCATCCCAAATGGTGTCTTAACTGCTGTGCCAGATGCCAGCGCCAGCTCTGCCCCTCTCGCTGTGGTGTTTAGGCCATTTATATTTAATGTGGTAATGGCTGTGGTTAGATCTAAATCCATCACATTGCTGTTTGTTTTCTATTTGTCCGTTTTGTTGTTGGTTCTCCCCCCCCCCCTTTTGGTTCTGCTTTCTTTTGGATCAAGAGTATTTTATGTGCTTCCATTTATCTCCTCATTGGCTCATCAGCTATAAGTCTGCAGTATTAGCAGTTGTTTCATAGTTTGTGATACACATTGTTAACTGCTTGCAGTCTGCCTTCCGGTGATGTTTCACTGCTCCATAGATGGGATCAGTGTCCTGTGCCTGCTTCTCCCCCTGGCCTTGGCGCTGCTACAGCATGCATTGCAGTCCCCATGGTGCGGTGTCACGGTGTCACCCTAAACAGTCGATTGTATTTGAAAGGTTCATTTTTAAATAAGGAAAAAGGGTTTTCATTCCCCTGTGGCTGCCCTCGCTGGTGTTCTTCGTGCTTGTGTGCAGCATCTGCTCTCCTTTTCCTTCTGCCTGGGGGACTCCATTAACATTTCTTGTAAACAGGTACCTGGCGACGAGTCCGCTCCGCTTTCTTGGATCTGAAAACATGTTCCTGCATTCATTTTTTTAAAAGGTATTTTTGCTGGATGTAGAATTCTAGGCCGACTCCTCCCCGTTTCAGCTCTTTAAAGGCAGGACAGTCTTCTTACCTGAGAACTGGATGCCTGTCTCCTATTTCGTCCTTTGTGTGTAACATGTGTTTTTTAGTTGCGTTTAGGATTTTTTTTCTTTATATCTATTTCTGAGTAGCTTGACTGCAAAGGGCCTCGGTGTCATTTTCTGGCTGTTTCTTTAAGGCCAGGAGGGGAGAGGCGGAAGGGCGTGGTTGTGGGATCCTCATGGATCTGGTCCTCCTAGTACATGGACACAGGTGTAGACTGAGGTTGTGATTGTGCAAAGGTCACGGAACTTTGGGATCTGTGAGTCTGTAGTCTTCAACAGATTTGGAAAATTTTTAACTGTTATTTCTCCTTCCACATCTTTTTTTCCTTTATCTGTTTCTGTCTCCACATATCTGTTTATCTGCTTATACACAAGGGGAATTCCAAAAGTTCATGGAAAAATAGAATTAAAAGGCAAACTTATTTTGGAGCAGAACAATTTTGAACGCTATACATAGTTTTTGCATAATGTTTTCACTGAACTTTTTGAAGGCCCATCATATATGTGTTTAAATACACATATGGATGCATATGTGCATACACAAACATTACACATACACACAGCACACATACACATACATACACACAATACACGCACATACAATACACACAAACACATATACATGCATGATACACATGCACACATACACATACATATGAGACATACACACAATACATGCACATACACAATGCACATGCACACATATACATTCACAACATACAGACACACGCACACAATACACATATACAATACATACACATGAACACACACATACACAAATGACACACATATACACACAGGAGACATGCACACATACAAACATAAATGCATACGCACATATATATATCCACCACACAACACACACACACATACACAATACACACTTGGCACTGTTTCAAGTATCACTGATATTGTGTTCATTTCTTTTCTTTCTTTTTTTCTTTTTTCTTTTTTTTTTTTTTTGACAGGCAGAGTTAGACAGTGAGAGAGAGAGACAGGAGAAAGGTCTTCCTTTTTCCATTGGTTCACCCCTCAATGGCTGCTATGGCTGGCGTGTTGCGACCGGCACGCTGCGCCAATCCGAAGCCAGGAGCCAGGTGCTTCCTCCTGGTCTTCCATGCGAGTGCAGGGCCCAATCACTTGGGCCATCCTCCATTGCCTTCCCAGGCCACAGCAGAGAGCTGGACTGGAAGAGGAGCAACAGGGACAGAATCTGGCGCCCCAACCAGGACTAGAACCCAGGGTGCTGGCGCCGCAGGCAGAGGATTAGCCTAGTGAGCCGTGGTGTCGGCCCCATTTCTTTTTTGAAAACTTTTTTTTTAAAAGATATATTTATTTATTTGAAAGTCAGAGAAACACACACACAGAGAGAGAGAGAGAGAGAGGGAAAGAGAGGTCTTCCATCTGCTGGTTCACTCCCCAATTGGCTGCAATGGCCGAAGCTGCACCGATCCGAAGCCTGGAGCCAGGAGCTTCTTCCAGGTCTCCCACACAGGTGCAGGGGCCCAAGGACTTGAGCCATCTTCTACTGCTTTCCCAGGCCATAGCAGAGAGCTGGATGGGAAGTGGAGCAGCCGGGACTTGAACTGGCGCCCATATGGGATGCTGGCACTGCAGGTGGTGGATTTTCCTGCTATACCACAGTGCCAGCCCCAAAACCTTTTTTCTTTGTGTTTCATTTTGGATAGTTATAACACAAATCTTGGGTTATACTGAATATTTTGTCCTTTTTTTTAAAGAATGTATTTTATTTATTTGAAAAGCAGAGTTGCAGAGTCAGAGAGAGATTTTCCATCCACTGGTTCATTCCCTAAATGGCTGCAACACCCAGAACTGAGCCAGGCCAAAGCCAGGATCCAGGAGCTTCTTCTGGGTCTCTCACATGGGTGCATGGACCCAAATACTTTGGGCGTCTTCTGCTGCTTTCCCAGGTGCATTAGTAGGGGGCTGGGTTGGAAGTGGAGAAGCCAGGAGTCGAAGCAATGCCCATATGGGATGCCGGCACTGCAGGTGGCAGCTTTGCCTATTGCTCTACAACACCTCTGACTTCTTTTTTTTTTTTTTTTAAGATTTATTTATTTATTTGAAAGAGCTACACAGAGAGAGAAAGAGAGGCAGAGAGAGAGAGAGAGAGAGAGAGACAGAGAGAGATCTTCCATCCGATGGTTCACTCCCCAGTTGGCTGCAACAGTTGGAGCTGCGCCGATTTGAAGCCAGGAGCCAGGAACTTCTTCTGGGTCTCCCACGTGGGTGCAGGGTCCAAGCACTTGGGCCATCTTCCACTGCTTTCCCAGGCCATAGCAGAGAGCTGGATCAGAAGTGGAGCAGCTGAGTTTCGAAACGGTGCCCACATGGATGCCGGCGCTTCAGGCCAGGGTGTTAACCTGCTGTGCCACAGCACCAGCCCCAGCCTCTGGCTTCTTGAACATGGGAAATGCAGCTGTAGTCATAGTTTTCTCATCTTTGTCCATCAATCTTATCAACTGTCATTTCTGTCTGATTGCCAGTGATTGACTTTTCTTCACTAATGGGCCGAATTTCTCTATTTCTCTGCATGCATGCCTGGTGATTTTTGGATGGATTCCAGACATTGTGAATGTTTACCTTGTTGAGTGCTAGAGTCTTTATTCTTCCTCCCTCCCTCCCTCCCTCCCTCCCTCTCTCCTTCTCTTTCTGTCTTTCTCTTTCTCTCTTTCTTTCTTTCTTTTTTTCTCTCTTTCTTTCTTGTGTTTCTGTACCTAGATTTTTTCCAAAACATAGCAAGGTACTTGGAGTCAGCTTCATCTTGAGTGAGGTGCTTTTTGATGGAATCGGTGTGACATTTCGTTTAGAGCTAGTTTTTCCCTCTGACTAAGGCAAAACCCCTTGCAAGCCCCTGCCAACTCCCGGTACATTCTGGTCCCTGGCGGTGGGGACAGGCTCCTGGGATTGCCTCCCACCCGTGTCCTTTCCGGCACTTGCTCGACACACGTGTGCCTGTTCTTTGGTTCTCAGCTGATGCCAGGCACCTCACTCTTCCCCAGGGCTCCTCAGAGCCCTTTGTGTCCCCTCCCCTCCCCACCAGCCCTCAGGGATCCTGTGCCGCGTGAGCCCCAGCTCCTCTGGGCTGGCCTGGCTGCATTTGTGCTGCCGTCACGAAATACCTGAGACGGGGAATTTATAGAGCAGAGGTTGTTTCTGTTGGTCCTGGAGGCCTGGGCCCCTGGAGGGGACTGCTTCTGCTTCCAAGGTGGCACCTCCAGGGCAGGGTCCTTGGGAGGGGAGGAGCAGAGGGGGAAAAGAGGAGTCTCTGCACCACGCCCCTTCCGAATGGCAGTCACCCATTGGTGGGGGAAGAGCTCCCTCCCAGGGCCCACCCCCTAGCACTGTGGGACTGGGGATTGGGTCTCAGCTTGACCGATGGCAGGGGACAGAGACATTCAAACCACAGTGGCCTCCCAGCTGCGGGTCCTTAACCCAGGTACACTGCTGGGCTCCACCTGGGCTCCCCATCCTGCACACCGGCCTCAGAAGTGCAAGAAGCTGGATGCAGGCACCCCAATATGGGAGATGGATGCCCCAAGTGGTGCCCTAACTACCACAAATACCCACCCCTGTTGTCCAATGTCTTGAAAACTATTGTCTCATGTATCTGCCCTGGTTGCTCCTTTGGGTAACATAATAGACTCATTCTCTGTTACTCTACATTAGCCAGAGAAGAAGTTAACCCATGAGTTCAGGTCTCTTCCCAAGGAATGAATGTGTTTCTAAAAGTTTCTACCTGACAAACAGGATGGAGAACCATTTGATCAAAGCCATCCTGATTCCTCCTTAAAATGTGTGCCAAAACACCGCGTGGACCGAACAAGACCCTCACCAGCCCTTTGCCTGCCTTACTGGGACTCACACTTAATCCGTATCCAGACTTGTTTTTCTTAGTTTTTTTTTTTTTTAAGGTTGTATTTATTTATTTGAGAGGTAGAGTTACAGACAGTGAGAGGGAGAGACAGAGAGAAAGGTCTTCCATCCATTGGTTCACTCCCCAAATGGCTGCAATGGCCGGAGCTGCGCTGATCTGAAGCCAGGAGCCAGGAGCTTCTTCTGGTCTCCCATGTGGGTACAGGGGCCCAAGGACTTGGACCATCTTCTGCTGCTTTCCCAGGCCATAGCAGAGAGCTGGATTGGAAGAGGAGCAACTGGGACTCGAACCGACGTCCATTTGGGATGCCGGCACTGCAGACAGAGGATTAACCTACTGCGCCACGGTGCCACCCCTGTTTTTCTTAGTTCAACCACTGTAAGTTTTAAAACAGATCATCTTTGCATGTTACTGCCCCAAGTTAAGAAGCTGAGAGTTGGAAGAGACAGGATTTGAACCCAGGGCCTCTGTGACTTCCAAGCCAGAGCCATCCATTTCCTGACGTTGCGCCCCTCCCGCTCGCTGTCCGGGCCTGCGCTTGCGCAGCGCACAGGGCTCGGTGGGTTGAGTCTTCACCATGGCCTCCCGGCCCCGCCCCGCACGTGGGGATTCAGCAGCCGGTCTGCCTGTGGGAGATGAGGAAGGGATTTTTGCCGAGAAACGATTTTTCTTCCTTCTCTTTCCAGCCCCAGGTCGTCGGCTGGGGTGGGGCATATCCAATCTCAGGACTCAAATCAACAAAGAAAACACTACGTGATTGTTTGCCAAAGCTGCAGCGTGAGGGGTTATGAGTGAGAACCAAGAGGCATGGCCGGTGGCTTTCTCGGTCTGTGCACACCGCGTGCTAAGGAGATGCGGCGGGCAGGTGACTTAACCGTGCGCATGCTCACTGCAGCGCTGCGCCTGTTGGTCAAAGACCAGGGCTGCAGAAATGCATCCACACCAAGGCAATGCTGAAACCTCTGGAAACGAACGCATGGGGGCTCAGGGCACCCGTGCCTGGGCTTGGCTCCTCTCTCCGGCTTCCTGCTCATGCAGACTCTGGGAGGCAGCAGTGGTGGCTGGAGCAGCTGGGCCCCTGCCACCCCTGTGTGGGAGACCCGCATTCAGGTCCCACCTGGGCCCCCAGCTCTGACCCCTTGTTTGCAAGCAAATGGGGACTGAATCAGCGGATGGGAGCACACTCTCTCTCGTGTTGTCTCTTTCTTTCTCTCTGGAAAAAAAAAATGAATACCCAGAAGAATGATGACATGAAAAATGTTTATGAGCAATTGTTAAGAAATCTCGATTACAAAATTATATGCATATTCATCACAATTAATACTTCCTTTGTGCTCTGCTAATTCAATTAGCCATGTAATCCCTACAGCAACTTTGGGAGGCAGGTACTGTGCTTGTGGCCACGGAAGCTGCAACACAGGGTGGGTGGGTGTGGGGGGGTGAGGCGGGGGGGGGGGGCGGGACACAGACTGACTTGCTGCTGGCTGACAGGTGGCAGAACTGGGTTCCGATCCCTGGTGTCCCTGAGACTAGGGGTTTCCAAAGGGGAGTCCCTGGGCCAGCAGCTCCACATCACCTGCATGTTTGTAGGAATGCTGGTTTCCAGGCCTGGCTCCGCTCTTCCGCTGGGAGGCCCTGGGGCTGGGGTCCCACAAGCCCTGCAGGTGGACACATGCTCCATGTTGAGAACCACTGTGTACCACGATTCCACCTTTTCTTGAAATTTCAATTTAAAAAATGGACAAGTAGGCATAAAAATGTGACAGATTCATCAATGAATATTCCGAGTGTTATCTGTGGGTGGCGGGATTCGGGGTGATTTCGATTTGCTTCTTTGTGATGTTTTGTTTTGTCATTTCCAAAAGGTATATAATGAAATTTTGTGACCAAGCTAAAAAAAAAATAAAAAAACGACACGTTCTTAAAAAATGAAGAATTTGCTTCAAAATTCACTGAGAGGGCGTTGGCAGCATAGAAGGAACAGTTGCCCTAAATCATATAGAAGCCCTAGTGCTTCTCGGGGCATACACAGCACCAGGGGGCTTGTGGAAATGCAGATTCTGACCCAGCAGGTCAAGTTCACCGTGGCTGAGACTCCGCATCTCCAACCAGCTCCCCGATAACGCCAGCCAATGAGTCTGCCTCAGACCACACTCCGAGAAACCAGGGACCGGAGAGATAGATGGAAGCTTTCAGTTCTCAGAGCAGGGGCTGCGCGGGTGAGAGGACATTGTCTGGCCCAATAACATATTCGCAGTGCTGAGAACGGAACCGAGAAGTTATCAAATAAATGACTGGAGACGCTTTCAGAGGGCATCCTGCTGGGGTCCCGGGAAGTAGCTGCGTGCACCTGCTGCCAGCCTCGCCTGGGGCAGGCTGTGGCTTCCTGGGGACGACAGCCATGGCTGACCTGATGGGTGAGACCTGGTCAGCCTGGGGCAAGGACCTCTGAGCTCCCAGCCTTGCTCAGAACCAAGAGTACCCGGAACTTGGCACCACTGGCCAGGCTGCGTTCCGAAAAGCCCAGGGGAAGAAGTCAGAAATGAAGAAACGTCTGTGTCGAGGTCTCCGTAGGAACCTTAGCTTACCCACACGGGCTGTGTGCTGCATTTGGATTACAGGTTAGGCTCGTGAGCCTGAAATAAATTATATGCTCTTCGTAGTTTTCAGCACGGTACTGTATAATAATAAATTATACAGTTATAGGCCTCAGCCCGAGTTATAACAAATTATAGCACAGCATATAATTACCCCGCACTGCACCATATAATAATAAATTAGACAGCTACAGACCTAAGTTGTGATTCCAGAAAGATAGGAGAATGAATGGGCCTATTGATCCTTTCTCTGATCAGAGCTCTGCTGTCAGATAAGCTGGGGGCCCAAGGAGAAAGATGGTGGACTCCGTGTCTCTCCCCCTCTCATTCCTCCCTCTCTCCTCCCTTCCTGCCGTCCTCTGCCCATCTGGGTGCCCCCTTGGTCTGGGGGTACAGACTTGATCTTGGGAATCTGGGCCCACTTTGAACTGATCCCTGTCCTCAAGGCTTCCAGGCTGTGGGGAGACCTGAGTGGAAGTGGGGGTGTGCTCTGTGTACCAGCAGCTGCCACAGAGTAAAATGATCAAGGCAGCCAGCAGGAGCCTCGGCCTGGCACAGGGGTCAGCTCCCCGGCCCTGGGGGGGCGGCCTCTGCCCCTCCGTGTGGCAGGTGCAGCGAGAAGGTGAAAGTGACCTGCCCCAGGCCACACAGGGAAGGACATGGTATGGTCCTCCGAGGCCACTCTCCAAAGCAGCCCGCCTGGGAAGCACAGATGGAGTGTAGTAAGAAGCACCCTTGGCCAACCCTGGAAGGCGGCAGGTGGGATGTGAGGCCGAGAGTTCTCCTGGGGAGTCCAGCGCTGCCGGGTTTTTCCGCAGCACGGGGGCACGTGCTCTTCCTTCTGGCTAACAGTCGTCCGCGATGCAACCTGATGCAAATGTGTACCGGGCACCGTGTGAGAGCTTCGCAGGTTTGAAACTTAATTTTCTTATGCCCATTTCACAAATGAGGATACTGAGGCACCAAGATGTTAGCAATTGGTTTGAGGTTATAAGGCTTTGTAAGTGGCAAAGCTGGAATCTGAACTAAGTCTGACTTGTCAGGCACCTCTTTCTTTTATTATTTTCATTTGAAATGGGGGAGAGGGAGAGGGAGAGGTAGAGGGAGAGAGAGAAAGTATCAACAGTATCAGCTGTTAGTTCACTCCCCAGTGTCTGCAACAATCAGACCTGGGCCAGCTGAAGCCAGGAGCCAGGAACTCCATCTGGTTCTCTCACGTGGGTGTCAAGTTCCTGAGTACTTGAGCCATCACCTGCTGCCTCCCAGGGTGTGCATAGCAGGGAGCTGCACCGGGAAGTGGAGCTGGGACTATAGCCCAGGCACTCCAAGATGGGATGTGGGTGCCCCAAGCAACATTTTTTTTAAAGATTTATTTATTTGAGGGATCTATCTATCTATCTATCTATCTGTTGGTTCACTACCCAAATGGCTGCAATGGCCAGAGTTGGGCCAGGCAGAAGCCAGGAGCTTCTTCTGAGTCTCCCACATGGGTGCGGGGGCCCAAGCACTTGGGTCATCTGCTGCTGCTGCTGCTTTCTTAGATGTATTAGCAGGGAGCTGGATCAGAAGGGGAGCAGCCGGATCTCAAACCGTCACCCACATGGGATGCCGGCACTGCAGGCGGCAGCGGCTTCACCCACTATGCCCCAGCACCAGCTCCCCAAAGGGACAACTTAACCCCTCGCCCCGAGGCGGAGCCGCTGGGGTCACTGCAGCTCTGATCCTAGAATTACAGATTACAGTGATGCAATCCACCTGTGCCTCCAAAGCCCTGAGCGAAACACTGCACGTGGCCAGTGTCAACCCAGGACCGTGTGGGGGAAGGAATTCTGGGAAACAGCTTGGCCCAGGCCTGGCCCCATGGATAGTGAAAGCCGGGGTTACAAAGGCAGGGCTGTGGGGAGTGGGGTCTGTACTCCAGTCCTGCCGCTGAGCAGTTCCACAGCCTGGGGTGAGTAACTGGTCCTGGTTAATTTCTCCAAGCCTCGGTTTCCTCGCCTATAAAACAGGACTCACACCTCCTGGTGGAGGGGCTGAGAGGAGAAAAAGACAAGCAGCCCCACGAGGCAGCTGACAGCTCCCAGGCAGTTAACTGATGATAATTACTATTTGTGTCAGAGTTTGCTACCCTTCTGTTGTGCTACGGAAAAACAAGTCATTTGTGCTCTAAGATAAGACACAGGAGTCCCCCCTGCTCCGTGATTTCCCTTCCCACGGGTTTGGTGACCCACGGTCAGCCACAGGTCTGTTTATCTCGACACTTGCAAGGGGGAAGCCGCACTCATCCTTGCTATTGCAGTTTATTGTTATAATTGTTCTGCTTTATTATGAACTATTGGTGTTCATCTCTCACTGTGCCTAATTTATAAATTAAGATTCATCCTAGGTTTGCAAACGCAGAGAAAACACAGTGTACACGGGGGTCTGTGCTCCCGCAGCTCCTGACTCGCGCTGGGGGGCTTGGAATGCATCCCTGACCCCCCGGGAAGGGGTGCAGAACATTGCAAATCCTCTCTCAATTAAGTCCCTCACCAGGTCAGTCCTGGGAAGACAACAAAACCATCTTCAAAAGCTTCTGCAGATGCCAGCATTCAAATGAGATCCCGCACGCCCGCCCGCTCGCTCGCTCGGGAGGACGCTGAAATCTTAGCTCTCCTTCCGCCTTCCCCAAAATAAATGGAATGAATAAGCCCTGAGTGATGGGAAAATAACAAAACTGCACGTCAACACAGTTGCAGACGCAGTGGCTGCTGATTAAAAGAAAATATTTTCTTTAAAAAGCGAAAGGAAGCTGGAAAGGAAACTGGCAGCAGAGTGGGTGTGGAAGGGAAGCCAGGAGGTCAGCCTGCAGGTGGTGGCCCCTGCCGGGATGCTGATGAGGCACAGAGTGGGGGAGGCAGAGGGCTCTGAGGACAGTGGCGCCCACTGTCCCTGTGCTGGGGAGCAGGGGAGAAGAGAAAGCAGGTTCTCTGGTGCTGGGCGAGCGGGGAGGCGTGATCCTCTTAGGGTGCGGGAGGCCACTCTGGCTGCTGCCGCTGGGCGAGCCGCCCCCTGGGAAGTCTCTGTACCACTCAGCCTGGGGCTTTCTGCTGGACAGTCTGTAAGTCCAGGCTGCAGCCAGAAACCCAAATGTACCTGAGACTCAAGTGCTGGTGCCAGGGGTGGAGGGGAGGGGTGAGGTGTGCCCAGGAGCGGAGCAGGTGGGGAAAGGCCAGGGCCGGAGACTGAGCGGGATGGAGGCCCCGTGCCCTCGGGCATGGGCGTTTGGTGGCGGGGTTCAGAGGCCACTCGGGACACCAGCATCCCACCTGGGTCAATCCACCCCTGACCCCAGCTCCCGACTAATGCGCACCCTGGGAAGCAGCAGGCAATGGCTCAAGGACTTGGGCCCCTGCCACTCACTTGGGAGACCCCCATGGAGCTCCTGGCTCCTGGCTTCGGCCTGGCCCAGCCCTGGCTGTTGTGGGCATTTGGTAGTGAGCTAGGAGTTGGGAGCTAGCGCGCGTTCTCTCCCTCCCTCCCCCTCCTCCCTCCCTCCCTCCCTCTCTCTCTCTCTGCCTTTCAAACAAAATAAATTTACAAACATTTTCAATGTTCATGTCTTTGACTCAGCCATGTCACTTCTGGGAATTTCTGTGCAATGATGATTTACAACAAAATTGTTTGCAAGTAGGAAAAAAAAATAGAAACAACCCAAACGCAACAATAGGGAATTTGTTAATTAAATTAGTGCGGTGACATCCGACCTCAGCGATTTGCTTCTCTTTTCCCTTCAGCTCCCTCTGTCCTGAGCAGCTCCTCCCGCGGGCCCCGCCCCTGGGGCACATTCCCAGCAAGGCTGCCCCAGGTTCCCGCCACCGCCACCTCTGGAGTGAGCCTCTGTGGATCCTGATCAGCTCCCTATTCCTCCACACCTGCACGGCAGGCAGCCGGAGCCACCTGCTCTGGGATGGAATCCAGGCCTGGCCTGGCCTCTCCAGTGTCAGGGAGCTCGGTACTGTCTCCCCGTGGCCCCGTCCTTGCTGTCCCTTCTCCTGGGCTGTCCCAGCTCGGTGCAGGTCTTCTCCGATCTCTGGGGCAGTGGCCCTGCCGCCTCCGTCCGGGCTGTCTCCGTCCCTTCGCGCACCTGGTCTTCGGCATAGCACTCGGCTTGCGGCAGGTTCATTGCTGGCACTCATTTGGGGCCTGCTGCTTCTCCCACCCCACACAGAGCAAGGACTGGAGGCGCTATGTGCCCTGAGCCTGTTTGCTAATTGAATGTCAGACAGCGAGGAAGCTGCCGCAAAGAATGAAGTAGACCTCTCTGTCTCGCTTGGAAAGTCGCCCCAAAATCATAGCCCGGTTGGATGTGAGCCCGTGGGTCTACAAGGAAGGCGTGGATGACAAGGACAGCTGCGGGCTCTGAGCGCGTCCTGTCACCTGGGCTGAGCGCTACGCACTTTTACATTCTGTGGCTGGTTTCATTCAGTCTTCTCAGCCACTGGCTGGGGTTGGTATAGCTTTGCTCACCCTTCTTCACAGGGGGAACCAACACAGAGAGGTTAAGAAACTTGCATTAGGACACACAGCTGGGGAGTGGGAGAGCCAGGAGGGCCTACATTCGGAAGAGACCCTTATCACCTGGTGTAGAGTGAGCAGGCCAGAGGTGGGGAAGGGCTGAGCGGAGATGTAAGAGTCCGTGAGGTCTGGGGAGGTATGCAGATGCTGTGTGTCCTGGCACAAGTCACTTCCCCTCTCTGTTCTCGGTGCCTAGCTCAGGGGAGGGGGGAAGGGAGGACCCAGCACAGGGGAGCCCTTAATGAAAGATGAGAACACGTGGGGGAGCGACCTGGAAGCCCCGCCCCTGTTCCTATAACACAAAGCCACAGACCTGCTGGTGGCTTGGCTCCAGGCCCTGGCTCTCCCCAGGGGCCCCTGGCACTCCCAGCCGCCCCTGCTGCTGCTTGCACAGTGCTGGAATGCTGCTCTTCAGGCAGCCTGCCAGTGTCATTTCATTGGAACAGCTGGGGCCTGGCGCAAGGTGCTAGGAGTAGGGCAAAGGGCTTCAGAGGGGCTTGGCCACATGTCCTGGGCTCCTGGGAGCTGAGGCCCTCACAGCCAGCCCTGCGCCAGCACAACACACTAGAAAAGGAACTCAGCAAGGAGCAGGTGGCTCAGGAATTTGGTGCATGGCAGGGTGTGGGGAGGGAGTGGTCCCGCGCCCCGGGAACCCAGCACTTGCCTGACTCCCTGGCAAAGGCTTGGGATTTGTCTGTTTCACTCCGCGTGTGTGCGGCTCGCCCTGCAGCCCGTGCCGAGTACATGCTGACCTAAGGAGTCACTGACTTTCCCCCTTGCCCGATTTCATCATCTTGGAAGGCCTTGGGATCTAGGCCAGCCTCAGAGGCCAGGCGGCTGTGTAAGCGTGAACTTTGCTTTTCAGGCCCTGTGCTCAGAAGGTGGCCTCCTGTGTTTGAAGCCAGGCTCTGTTCTCACTAGCTGTCACCATGGGGAGAGTTCTTAACCTCGTGGTGCCTCAGTTTTCTCAGCTGGGAAATGGGACACCCCTAGGGCCCAGGCCGCAGGTTGGTGTGAGGGAGAAATGGCTGAACACCCGGAGAGAATCTACAACAAGGACTGCTGTATAGTGAGTTCTAGATCAATATTAACTCAGATGACATTATTATTACCATCTAAATTAACTTTATTAAAGTATAAATTACAGATAACAAAATGCACACTTTCGGAAAACTTGTGAAACATGTAATTATCTTTTTTCTACTTGTTCAAAGATTTATTTTATTTGTTTGAAAGGCAGAGTTACACAGAGAGGAAGAGACAGAGATCTTCCAGTCACTGGTTCATTCCCCAAATGACTGCAGCGGCTGGGGCTGCACCAGGCTCCAAAGTCAGGAGCCAGGAACTCCACTGGGGTCTCCCACATGAGTGCAGGGGCCCAAGCGCTTGGGCTGTCCTCTGCTGCTTTCCCAGGCTCTTTAGCAGGGAGCTGGGTCAGAAGTGGAGCAGCCCAGAACTCAAAAACCCACACTCATGGGATGCTGGCATCATAGGTGGTGGCTTAACCTGCTGCACAGCAGTGCCAGCCCCAAAGCTCACGCGTTGGAAGTATGCAGCTGGGTGAGCTGGAACAGTAGATACACATATGTCAGTACCATGTCCATCAGGACAGAGAGCACTGGGGCCAGCATTGTGGCCCAGTGGGTTAGGCTGCCATCTGCAATGCTGGCATCCTGTAAAAACACCCAGTCCAATCCAGCCTTCTTGGTAACGTGCCTGGGAAAGCAGCAGAGGATGGCCCAAGTGCTTGAGCCCCTGTCACCCACATGGGAGACCCCAGTGGAGTTCCTGGCTCCTGGCTTCCATCTGGCCCAGCCCTGGCTATTGCAGCCATTTGGGGAGTGAACCAGCAGATGGAAGACCTCTCTCTCTCTCTCTGTCTCTCTCTCTTCCTGTCTGTTACTCTGCCTTTCAAATAAATAAATAATTTTGTAAACAAAAGAGCATTTTCATGTGCCCCATAATCATCTCCTCTGCCCCTTCGGTGAGTGCCATTCCTCCCCCCAGACACACCCCCCCAGCATCCATCCATGTGTTCTGCTGGTTCCAGCACCTCCCAGAATCAGAGCCAGGCTGTGGCGTGAACCTCACACGGCTCCGTGGTTCTGGTGCACACCTGCTGCATGTGCTGGAAGTCTTTCCCTTTTGATTGCCATCACTCAGGTTACCCGTCATGTTCTCGGTCCCGTCTCCTCCTCTGTAAGATAGACAGCAAAACATCTCCAGCAAGGAGCAAGCAGGAATCTGGGCACCCTCATTCCACGCTGGTGAAAAAAGTTTCCTCTCACCTCTTCCGGCCCCTTCTTCTCCAGGGGAGCCGAGGGTCAAGGGCACGGTGGAGCTGATGGGGGCCACTCGGCCGGCAGTGAGACGGCGGCTGTGTTTATAAAGCAGATCGTTCGTTTTTAATTCTTCGCCTGTGTCCTTTCCCCTACTTCCCCCTTTTAAGGATAATTAAAATGCAGGCTGGCGCTCCCCGCAAGGAGACAGCTGAAGGTTTAATTGCCCCAAGAAAAAATTCCCAGTGAAAGGTCCCGCGGTAATGGCAGCTCTCGGCCTGGCTGCTCACGCGCCTTCGCATCCCGCACATAATATTAGCGATAATGCCTTAATCTGCACGGGCACCGGCTCCATTTACTGGCACCGAGGGAGCCGTGGCACAACCTGGCCGACCGCCTCCATCAGGCCACAGGCTCCTCGCCATTAAACTCTCACCCGGCCCCATTCTGGATGCAGGGCGGTGGCCCCCTGCACCCAGCCGGCTGTGGCGCCCGCTGACCCTGCCCGGAGCAGCAGGCCCGGGCGCTCAGGGACAGCTCCTTCCACCACGAGGGTGTGGCCTGTTGTCCTTGGAGCCTCGCAGAGCCAGCTGGGCTTGTGCAGCTTTATCCTGTTCTTGAAGGATCGCCCCGGGCTCCCCTAGAAGACGCGCTGCAGGTTCGCACCCAGTCGCCGGCTCCTTGCCTATTGGGGAGCACGCATCATTTTTTTTTTTTTAAGTGATTGCTCTGAACCTAGGATCATGAGGAGAGGCAAGAAACTCAGTGGGAAAAGTCAGATGCTCTGGGGCTTGGATCTGGCTCCAAGCTTGGCAACCAGGGCTCTCATCACGCCTGGGGTCCCACAAGTCTGCATCCCGGACCCGCGTCTTCCTGCTCCCCTTCCCTGTTACCCCATCCACCACCCTCCCCTCCATTCAACGTATATTTTTAAATGTTTGTTTATTTTCTTCATCTATTTGAAAGGGTGGGGGGTGAGAGGGATGAGGAGAGAGGAGAGAGAGAGAGAGAGAGAGAGAGATCAGTCTTCCATCTGCTGGTTCACTCCCCAGGTGCCCACAACAGCCAAGGCAAGGCCAGGAGCCCAGCATGCCCTCTGGATCTCCCACATGAGTGCCAGGGACCCAAGGACTTGGGCCATCTTCTGCTGCCTTCCCGTATTAGCAGGGAGCTGGATCAGAGGTAGAGTAGCCAGGACTCCACCTGGCACTCTGATACTCTGATACTCTGATGTCAGCATCCCAAGCAGTGGCCTAAGCCACTGTACCACAATGCCTATCCCCACCAGCAAATATTTTTTAAATGCATTCAATGCCAGGACTGGGCCGGGACCAATCAGGGGGTCAGGAATGCAGCCCACACCTGCCATGGGAGTGACAGGCAGATAACTATCTGAGCCGTTGCTGCTGCCTCCTCCCAGGGTCTGCACTGGCAGGAAGCTGGGATCAGGACTGGAGCCACACCCAGCCCTCCAAAGTGGAATGCACGTATCCTAACCATCACCTTAACCGCTAGGCCAGACGCCTACTGCGGAGCCAACAAATCTTGTCTGGTACCAACGCAGACCTTTGTTGGATGCCCGCTCTGGGCTGGGCGTGGGGATCATACCAGGGGGCACATCCATCTTTCTTGCCCCTAGTCGGTCCCCGGGGCAGTGTAGGAGAGGGATGGGATGGGAAGTAAGCAGTCACAAGGTGGGTGTATTATTCTACATTGGGACAAAGGTTAAATACGGCTATCGTGGTGGGGTCGAACAAAGGACCATGACCAGGCCCCGTAAAAAAGGAGAAGACCCAGCAGGCGTTCCAGGCAGATGGAGTGGCAGTGTGCAAAGGCCCGGTGGCTCATTTTGGACTGCCAGGAGCCGGGTGTCGCTGGTGCAGGGCCGGCTCACACAGGGAGGCCTCTGCCTGGCCGCTGGCTCCTCTACGCTCCCTTTACAGCACCCCTTGGATCTCAGCCGAGGGATTTCCTTAGGAAGCCTTCTCTGTCCCGTGCAGGCTGAGCAAGGCCTCTGTACCTGCCCGAATCAGAAAAAGTGTCTGAGGCTGGTGCCGCAGCTCAATAGGCTAATCCTCCGCCTGCGGCGCCGGCACACCGGGTTCTAGTCCTGGTCGGTTGGAGCGCCGGATTCTGTCCCGGTTGCTCCTCTTCCAGGCCAGCTCTCTGCTGTGGCCCGGGAGTGCAGTGGAGGATGGCCCAAGTCCTTGGGCCCTGCACTCCATGGGAGACCAGGAGAAGCACCTGGCTCCTGCCATCGGATCAGCGCGGTGCGCCGGCCGCAGCGGCCATTGGAGGGTGAACCAACAGCAAAGGAAGACCTTTCTCTCTGTCTCTCTCTCTCACTGTCCACTCTGCCTGTCAAAAAGAAAAAGAAAAAGAAAAGAAAAAAGAAAAAGTGTCTGAGACTTGGAAGCAGCGCAGTAACAGGTGGTATTTCCTCTCATTGTCATGCCGGGGTGTAGTTTGAAAGACTCAGTAGAAGATTCGTTAATTCTGTAGAGGAGAACCCCCGAGACTGTCTTGGCTATTTCATTAATAGCCTGGATTTTAGAAAGCCAGCCGAAGAACATACTAATTTGTGGATTTCTGTGCCTGGTAGAGGGTAATCGACTTTTCTCTGGCAGAGAAGATAACTCCGAAGGTATGGTTTTAGTGCCTTGCAGAACATTTGCCAGTTTTATATCTAACCTAAAAATTTCATTCTCGCAGTCCTTTGCTGAGAGCCTGTAAATGCTGTCTTAGACTCGGAGCCAGCTGGCGGTCCCGCTGGCTGGCTCGTCACCGGGCTCCGCCCACGTGGGTCATGTGTTGCCTTTCCCGTCCCTGCCTGCCGCTGTGGGAGCCTTGGCGCTCTCCGTCCCCAGGAGCTCATGTTGTCAGCATTGTGTCCTCAGAATTTTGCACAGGCCAGGATCCCCGTGGGAGCAACCATTGTGATCTCAAGCTTATTTATCTGTTTGATTTTCTGGGCCTTAGTTTTCTCATCTGTGGAATGGACCTATCATGGCCACATCTGTAAAGAAGGGGAACGGTTGCTCCAAATAAGGAGTTCAAGTGCTTGGGCCCTTGTCTGGTACGTGGTGGGCTTTAGCCTCTCTTGTCCTAGGGGCTGGGTCCTAAAGATAGGACATGAAATTCCAGTTGAGAGTGGGAATTGTGGTCTATGTAGCTGGGGGTGTGGGGGCACTGGTCACAGGGAAGTGACTCACTGTGGGGGCAGGGCAGGCAAAGGAGGCTCCACCCAGGACTTGGTGGGACAAGAAGAACAGCCTGGCTGGAGGACAGCTGGGGCTGGGGAGCTGCAGGGAACGCCCTGGAAGTGCACCCCGAAAACCAGGCTGTGGTGCTGGACTCCCAGGAGGTGGGAAGAGAGAGCAATTTCAGGTTGAAGAGGGAGGGAGGACGTGGCAGAGCGACTACAGCTGGGAGAGGAGACCCCCACTCACACTGTACAGCTCCTCTGGCACCCTGGCCTTGGGGTGTGAGAGAGGACGTGGGTGTGAATGAGGGCGAGTGTGCATAGAGGTGAACGAGTGTGTGTGTAGGTGCAAGGCTGTATGTTAGGTGTGTAGTGTGTGTGCTTACAGTGTGTCAGTGCACAAATGTGTACATGGGTGTGTAAGTGTGTGGACGAGCATGTGTGTGTGCAAGTGTGTGTGTGAGGGTCTATGAGCATGTGGGGGGTGTGCAAATGTGTATGTATGAGCGTGTATGTACAAGTGTGTGTAGGTGTGGGTATATGCATGCATGTGTGTATGTACAAATGTGTGTATTGTGAGCACTGTGTGTACCCCACTGCTGCCGAGTCTGAAATGTGTTTGCTCTCGTGATTCTCCCTGGACCCTGGGGAAGTGTGTGGCTGTACAAGTGTGAGAAAGCAGAGGCTCAGAGTGGGCCGTTTGGCTGGGGTCATAGGGCAGGGGCTGTGTGGTACAGCTGCTTCCCCATGTCGGGGCGCAGATGCCGGGACAGCAGATCGAAGGCAGGCACCCCTGCAGCTGCCTGGCCTCACGCCTGGTCTGGTACCAAGGCTGCTGCCGAGGCGGGGATCAGCAGTCCCCAGGAACTGGCTCTCAAACCGTCTCACAGCTCCTCAGGCCCCTTGCCTGGGCCAGGCCCTGGGCTGAATTTGGTAGCCTAAGAAAAGACATTGACACCCTCTTCAAGAGTGTCAGATGGGGCAGGCATTGAAGGCTGCGGGGCGCCATGGCCTGCAGTCCCAGCATCCCATGTGGGCACCACTGCTAGTCTCAGCTGCCCCACTTTGGATCCAGCTCCCTGCTAATGCACTTGAGAAAGCAGCAGAAAATGACCCAAGTGCTCAGGCCCTTGCACCCACATGGGGGATCCGGAAGAAGCTCCTGGCTCCTGGCTTTGGTCTGGCCTAGCCCCTGTCATTGTAGTCATTTTGGGAGTGAACCAGCAGATAGATAGATAGATAGATATCTCTGTCTAACTCTGCCTTGTAAATAAAAGATATCATCAATGTCATCATTCTATGCTCAGCAAACAGAGCACAGTCCAGGTCAGTGAAGTGGGGAAGGGGGCACTGGGGGAGGCCCTTGGGCATCTCAGGAGGCGGGCTGCTGCACAGGCTCCGCCTCTGACTCTCTGGTAGTGAGACCACACACTTGCTGTTTCCAGCTGTAGACCGAGCCCAGTACAACCTGAACCCTCACTGTCTGTCTCTCTGTCCGTGCGTCCATCCGTGGCTCCCGCTGTCCCTGCACCACTCCCTGCAGGGCCCACGCCCCATCCACAGTGACATCGCTTCCTGGCTGGCAGCCTCCGAGTGAGATGCTTCGTCTCTGTGTGTGCTCATTTCTTCCTGAAGTGGGAGCCGTCACCGCACCTCACGGGTCTGGAGAGGCTGCAGCGAGTTGACACTGAATAATCGATGTTTGTGCAGAGAGCAGAGGGGGTCTGGCGTGTGCCCTGCAAAAAGGCAAATGAACCTCGAGCAAATCCTGCCTGTTGGGAATGTACTAGAAGCCACAGGGGCTGTGATGGCTGGGCATTGGAAGCCGGGGGCCAGGAGGGGCCAGGAAGGGAGACGTCCTGACACTCCCGGGGAAGTGGGTGGGCCTCTGGGCTGAATTAGTGGGGGGGGGGCAGGCTCACTGTCCCCTGGGCTGTCCTCGTGGAGGGGGGGCAGGCTCACTGTCCCCTGCACAGGGGACACTTCAAGGAGGTGCCTGATCAAGGTTGCCCTTGATTCCCTGGCACACAGCCCAAGGGCCTCTTGGCTCCCACCTTTTTCCATTGTGCCTGCCGACCTCCAGCCCTGGAGATCCGGGCTGTGAGGTGAGGCCCAGGTGCTGATAAATGCACCCCGCATCTCCTCAGCTGGACACGAAGTCCAGTCCGTCAGCCCCCACTTTCCCAGAATGCAGAAGGCACTGCCCGGCCCACACAGCCTACAGCAACCCCAGCCCTGCAGGTGCACTCAGACTTCGCAGCTTCCCTCAGGCCGAGGGCTCGGTCACAGCCAAGGTCCTGGCTTGCGCGCCAAGGGACCTCTCTGAGCCCCAGAGAAGGCTCCTTGGCTCAGAGGCTTCTGACCACGTGCACCAGGCCAAGGGCAAAGGCGGTTCCCTGGCCTTGTGCATCTAAACTGAGCCCCGGCCAACCTGACTGAAGATTTGCTGGGTGAGACTAGGCTATGTCATATGTGCTTCCCGAGCCTCAACTTTCCTTCTCTGCAAAATGGGCACAACCACTGTCCTCCAGTAGTTGGGAAAAGTAAACGAGGCAGGAAGGACAGGCAGACTTCCTGGTTTTCAAACCCTGGTTCTGTCACAGGACACTGGGGACACAACTTCTCCGTTTCTGCTTGCTCCTCTGTAAACCATGCAGAATCAGAGCTCAGACTTCTCACGATGGCTGGGAGGATGAGTTAATGAAGGCAATGAGTCAATAAAGCACTTGGCTTGTCACCTGCCCTAGCTCTTGCTGTTGACTTCACAGCTGGTGCTCTGTGCATGGTGTGTGGACCATTAGCTCACCAGGTGGGCATCAGGCACCCAAGTCAGACAGCGAGTTCGAGTGTCAGCAACATCACTCATTGGCTGTGTGACCCCGTGTAAGTCACACCACTTCTCTGTGCCTTGTTTGTTAAATGGGGTCAACATTACTGACCACATCAGGTTCTAAAGTTTAACACAGTCAGTCCATGTCAAGTGCTGATGCACAGATACTAAGAAAAGCTATGGGGACATGAACATGATTACATAACTGTCAATACTAGGAAGACGCTCCTGGAGAAGGGGCAGGGCACTCACATTTATTGAGCACCTACTGTCACCAGCACTTGACATACTCATCCAGCAGGGATGAGCACTCGGTGGAGGAGGGAAGTGGGGCTCCAGGAGGGTGAGGCGCCTCCAGGGCCAGCTGTGCAGGGTGAGAGCAGGAAGGGGAGCCCCCCGGCTCACTGAGAGCCTGCCACGTGCCAAGCATGGGGCCCAGGGTCCACGGGGACTGCACCAGGGGGCGGTGCTGTTCCACCGTGCAGAGGAGGGGCCCGCATTCCCACAGCCACAGAGTGGCAGAGCCAGATCCAAACTTGGCTGTTTGCCTGGATGTTTGCATCAACTCCCTCTGAAGCCGGGGAAACCAAAGTTTTACTCCCATAAACACCTAGAGGAGGGGACCCCATACTGAGACAGGTCCCAGCCCTGGGGCCACATCTGCTCTTTTCCCAGGGTCTCAGGGGACAGGTGTGGGCAGCCAGATGCCAAGGAAGCCTCCAGACACACAACAAGAATGACGCTGCACACCCGAACGGGTCCCTGTTACCCAGAAATCTTTATTACAAAAATATTTTGCAAGCCAAAAAGTTTAAGTTGCAACTATATACAAAACGGGGCCTGTTTCCTTCCCAGCGGTCTCAAAATAAACTCCCAAAACCACGCTTCTTCCGCAGCACTCTTCCAGTCTCTTCCTTTTCCTGGGGTTCCATACACAAGGTGTGGGGCACGGCCAGGCTGCCAGGCGGAAGCTATGGCCATCCGTCTTCCTCGACCTCCTTCCCTTCCTTCCCCTTCCGAAAATTAAAATTATACAAAATGAAAATGGCACCAAGAAAACATTCCCAGAAAATCCTGTCTGCGTGTGTACACCTGTGTGCTGTCTATAGGCAGGAAGGAGGAAGAAGACGGTTTAAACAGCCAACTCTGTGGAGGCTGGAAATGGCCTAAGCAGGTGCCTGGGCCCCCGTGGCTACTTGAGGCCACCAAGCTCTGGCCTGTGTGAGCAGAAGCTGCCCACATGACCTGTCGGCTCGGCACACACCAGACCACCCCCGCCTCCCCCATGAGCTGGGTCTGTGCTGTGCGCCACCCGTAGCACCTGCAGGAGCAGACAGGGCAGCTTCGGCTTCTCGCTCTGACAGCCTGAGCCCAGAATCCTGGGCATCCCACTGCAGCGGCTGTGAACCTTAGCATCTAAGACCGAATGAACGGGGCCAACACTGCGTGCTCTGGGCCCAGCCAGGCCTTACACCCAATGGGCAGGGCCAGTAGGTGAGAGGGCGTGGCCTCTGCCCCACCTCCTTGGACATGGCTCGGCCCCGGCTCTCAGCAGCACCGTCCTGGGGGTGGCCAGGATCTACTCCAGTTTTATCCCTACAGGGTTTGAGAGCAGACATGGAAGATTCCGCCTTTAGGAATCCACTCGGAGAGCAGTAAAGGGAAGGTGCTGGGGGAGGGGGCAGCCAGCCAGCCTGTGTCCCTAAAGTGCATGTGAGAGATGGCCAGGAGGGCAGCAATGTCCCTCTCCCCTCTCCACAGGGGAACAGACTGGGGCAACAGCTCTGGCCAAGACTGCACCGTCACAGAGGTGGTCTGGACACCCTCTGGGCCGACTGGATTGACCACAGTGGGGCCACAGAAGGCAGCAGCACCAGCCACGTGGCTCGGCCCGGTCACGGCCAAGTCCACGGAGCAGCCACGCCAGCGCTTCCGCCTGCTGTCCGGGGCTCTGGCGCTTGGGAGGTGCTCCGTTTCTCTGCTGTCAGAAAACCCTTCCAGGACAACAAACGGTTACACCTCAGACTTCACAAGACCCAACCATGGACTTCAGCACATGACAAAGAGCCAAGAGAACGCTGCTCCTGTTTTAAGAAAGAAAGGAAAAAAAAAAAAAAAACCAAAACGAAACAGCACAGATCAAGTTTTCTAACAGCTCAGGTTCAAAATTGCACGTTTCACATTTCTCAGTAATTTACAGGCGTCCCTAGCGAGATGTTGCTGAGTTAGTGCTAGCTGGCAGGAGCAAGCTCGGGTCTAGAGAGGAGGGGTGGGACCACGGGTCCCCAAGGAGGTGAGGAGGAGCCCCAGGAAGAGGGGGGTTTTGTCTTGAGGTCCTTTAGGGGGCTGGGGTGATCCTCAAGGGTCCCCTCTTCCCCCCAGGGCATGTGGCTCAGCAGCCCAGGGACCCAGGGGAGCCAGGTGTGTTGGCAGCAACCTCACCAAGTCTCGTTCCAGCCTCTCCATGGGTGGGGCCGTGTGATCTAAAGGGAAAGATTTCCCCAGAGCCCCCGCTGGGGGTGGTGGCGGTGGGAAGTGGGGTTTCGTCTTCCTCACCCTGGAAGATCAGGCTTCCCAAGACGCAGGAGGCAGTCCAGGGTCCTCACCCATGACTCAGACCCAAACGCTGGGTGGACGGAGGCACCAGAGTGCGTGGGCTCCAGGCAGCTCTGGTCAGTTTCCTGGCTGGTTCAGCAACACCAGCCTCCAGGTGTGTGGCCAGGAGTGGGGCCGTGGCAGCCCCAGACGTGTTGGAGAGCCAAGGGGGCTGGGGACAGAGGAGCCACCCTGGCCCTGGGTCCCAGGGCCTTGCCTCTGGGAACTGGGCTGGATGTCCCCATCACAGCTGCTCCATGCGGGACAAGAAAGCTCTCGGGGACAGGCCCTCGAGCGGCCGGAAGTCCCATTCACTTCCTCTGCACCTGGACGCTGGCGTACTCAGAGAAGGATGGCTCGGGCTTGGGGGTTGGCTGCTTGGGGGCACGGTTGAGATGCACCATGTCCAGGTCGGCGTAGGTGAGGGTGTCCTCAGTGGCAGGCGGAGGACCAATCTGAATGCTGGCGTACTCTGTGTGGTTGTTGGGCTCGGCAGCCCGTGGGGCGGCCTTCTTCCCCTTGGGCAGGTTGAGGTCTGCGTACGTGATGTCATTGATGTCATTGCTATCTTGGATCTGAAAGAGAGGGCCCTCACCATCAACCAGGCGCCAAGCCTTGATGTTGGTCTCCTCCTGGCCACTACAGGTTTGGCCCCAACTCAGGCTCCCTCTCTTTGCATCAAAGATTTCCTGCCTCCAGCCTCACTTCTTCCTCTCTGCTTTCCTCCTCACACACCCTGGAAACACCCCTGTGGTCACCTTCTCCCTCCTCCCAGCCACAGGCACCTGCAGTTCTCGTCTCTCTTTCCTGCGTTTGTCCCTCTGTCCAGAGCGCCTGCCCCCTCCTGCTCCTTGGATGTATTCCCAATCTTGGTCGATTTCGGCTCAAGCATCTCTTCATCCTGAGACCTGGCCCAGCCCGCACTCCTGCTGGCTGCATACTCAGAGGCTGATCTCCCAGTTACTCATTTATTCAACAAATATTCACTGTGCTCTTGTTATGATGCAGAAACCAAAGCTGGCATAGAAGCCGCTGGATCCATGTTGGATGGAGGGAGGGAGGGAGGGATAGTAGATGGATGTGAGTATGGATGGATCCATGTTGAGTGGATGAACGGGTGGGCAGGTGGATGGGATGGATGGGTAGGTGGATGGATGTGTGGATAGATGAAGATGGATGGCTGGATGAGTGGATATTGAATGAATGCACGTATGGATAGATGAGTGGATTTATGTGTGGATGGATGAATGGATGGATGAATGGATAGGTACAAGGAAGGAAGGAATGAAAAAAGGCAGGCAACCATTTCAGCCTCATTCAAGGTGAATGTGGGTCTTGAGGAGACAGAATAGGGACCACCTACTCTCCATGGGAGACTGAGACCACTGGTCAGCAGGGGGTGATCATGGGTTCTCTGAGAGCTTTTGGGCAGTTCATTTAACCTCTCTGGGTCTCTGTCTCCCCACCAGTCAAGTGGGGATAATGACAGTACCTATCACCAGGGCTGCTCTGAGGATCAAATGAGAAGACCCAGTCAGAACACTGAGAGCAGGGCCTGGCACGGACCACGCTGTATTCAGTAGCCATTAGCAGCCCTGACCACGTAGCAAACCCTGGAATGCCCCTGTTAACCGTGTCACCTGCAAGAGCCCCCTGGAAGCTGCTTCTGCACCTGGCATGTGTGCGGTGGCGCCACCTCCTAGTTGTCACAAGCTAGTAACTGCACCCCACAGTCACCCAGGCCTTACCACAGCCCTGCCTGGGAGAAGCACTGACCCCACTTTACAGGTGAAGAAACTGAGACCTGAGCAGACGACATGTGTCAGTCAACATCTCCCAAAGCCTAGTCGCCTCTCCAGCTGCGGTCTTCCTGCCTGGCTCCGCTGTCCTGAGTCCGGCACGCGTGCACAAACTCCTGTCTGGGAAGTGCCGTGGACAGAGCACGGGGCCTCCCTGGCGGGGACTGACACCTGGCACTGGGACACGAGGACTAAGGCCACCAGTCCCCCAGGAATAGGTTGTACCTCTCCTGCTTGCTGCCTAGGCCCTGGAGCTTAGTGGTGCTCAGCAGGTCTCTGCTGAAGGTGGATTTTTACAGATTTCAGTGAGCAACTCTTCTCACCATCACCCTTTCCCCAGAAGGTCCCAGAAGGAAGTCCACAGGTCAAATAACCAGGGAGAAGGCCTACCTCTGCCAGGACTAGAAGCTGTCTTGTTTGTCCTAATTATGACCCAGGCTTATGCCCAGGGCCGCTGGGGTGCTGCAGTGGGTCAGGAGAGCAAGCAAGCAAGATGTTGCAGCCTACAGATGCCTGCACACACCCACAGACACCTTCAAATACCCACAGGGACCTCTCACCAGCTCCCCGCTTTCAGCCCAGTGGAAACAATGACAATTGCAAGGCAAATGCCAAGGACAGCCAGTGCTGTCTGGATGCCAGGTTCAGAGCAGGGCCTGTTTCTTTACAAGAGGCAAGGAGCCCTCTGCATCCGAGGTCTGAGTGTCAGGCCAACCACACCCCTGCAAGATCTGCTCGGCCCACGCCATGTGAAGGAGAAACAGCCAGCTGAAGAGGTTAATGATGCTGTAGGGACTTCCCTTAGCAAAGCCTAAAGAGGCCCCGCCCGGCAGGCTGGGCTGGGCTGTTCTAAGTCAAAGCAGGGACACAAGGAGGTAGGGGTGAGCCAGGTACGGTGGTGCTAGTGGAGGGGCTAGCCTGGGCAAGTGCCTGGAGGCAGGAAGGCACAATCCCCACTAAGGGAGACTGCAGTCTGACTCCAGGGCATCATTCCTTACAGGCCACGCTGGGAACGGGAAGGGTGCCCCCTGGAGTTGTGTGATGGTTGGTACTGAGTCAAGGACGCTGCCACAGACCCTGAGGCTGGAGCGGAGGGCAGGGACAGGCAGAGGACACAGGGGCAGGAGAAATCCTAGACTCTTCCACCAACCCCACCCTGCTGCCCTGGGGACTGTGTCTTAATTTAGAACCGGATGTGCAGCACCAGCTGATGGCAGGACATCACGCCACCGAGTTTCCCAGGAGGGGTGTCTCACCAAGGACTGTACCTGGGTTATTTCTCTGGCGTTCTTCTCGGGCTCATGCAACCTAAAAAGGAAAGAGACACAGAGATAAAAATACCCTCCCTATCTCGAGCGCTCATGCAAATTGATAAGAATAACACTTGGGCTCCACTTCCTAGAGGACGCGGATGAATGCCTCACAACAGAAATACAAGCGCCTGTCAAACTGTTTGGACAACGAGGTCAATCTCACCACAGAGGGATTTTAGACAAGGCACTGTCTTTACAGGGACCTGGGGATGATCTTTTGAAATAACACTGGGTGAGGAGGGGAGCTGGGGAAGCGGTGATGAGAGCACCCGGGAGTCTGGGTCACTATGCGGGTCAAAGTCAAGGGCTCCGAGGGCTTTCCTCGTCTGGCCTGGAACTGGGGAGGAGAGGAAGCAGAGGAGAAGCCTGCTGTCCAGAGGCTGTCTCCAGCGGGATGGGGGAGGGAGGGCTGCATCCCAGCGCTGCCAGCTGGGGCCGGCTCAGGAAATTGGGATACACCCACAGATAAAGATTTTAAAAATTTATGAGATTTTTAAAAAATTACAAATGATTACATTTAAAATGATAAGTGGGACAAGTGGCATTCTCTGTGGGGTGATGCCAATGATGCAAAATGTATGGATAACACCGGAAGGAACCAGCAAAATGCTAACAGTCATGGTCTTCATGGGGGATTTTGCTACCTTTTGGTTTTCCATGTTCTCCAAATGTCCTACATTATAAAAATCTATGTGTTGTCACTAAAAAAAGAAAGGAGACAGGACCAGCATTGTGGCGCAGTGGGTTAAGCCACCATTTGTGACACTGGCATCCCACACTGATTCTAGTCCAGGCTTCTCCACTTCCCATCCAGCTCCCTGCTAATGGCCTGGGAAAGCAGTGGAGGATGGACCAAGTAGCTGGGTCCCTACACCCATGTGGGAGACCCAAATGAAGCTCCTGGCTCCTGGCTTCAGCTTAGGCCAGGCCTGGCTGTTGCAACCATTTGGGGAGTGAACCAGTGGATGGAAGACCTCTCTCTCTCCCTCTGTCATTCTGCCTTTCAAATAAATAAGTAAATCTTTAAAAAAATTAAAAAAAAAAAAAAAAGAAAGGAGAAAAGCCAAGACATCTTGGTTAATCAAAGAAACTGTTCATGCACTTGATTCTGTGTTCGGAGGCTGTGGCTTGGCTCCGTGGAAGCTCACGGTCAAGGTGATGAGCAAACCAGGGTGACCGGTTAGGCAGGAGTTGCGTAAATTCTGAAGCGGGTGACTGTGGGACATGAGCCTGGGTGAGGTCAGGAATGAGCAGCGGCACTTGTCACAGGGTTGTTAACAGGTCTGGCACCAGGGCTTGGCTCAGAGGGAGTTTTGGGGCGCGACGGGCCCTTGGGGCCTTGCAGCAGCCCTCCAGGCTTGGGGGTGGGTCTGGGAGACTCCACAGTGCCATCCACAACCCTGCCAGAGTCTCCCCACAGCCTGTCTGCTTCAAGTCCTATCATCACCCTGCTCAGAAGGCACGAGGGTCTGGCCTGTGACCAGATGACCCCCCCATCTGATGTTCCCCAAGGGCTGCCCCATGCTCCACACTTCAGGCCTCCACGACAGCCCTCCATGACCCCCGGCAGTGCGTCTTCCCTTGGTTAACTTCTGCACAACCTGTAAGACCCAACTATGACATCAACTCCTGGGGAAGGCTTCTTGGACAGCGAAGGGCTGGGTGGGCTGCCCTGCATGACATCTCAGACCTCCTTGCACATTCTCCCCTGTGGTTCATGCTGCTGTCTGTCTGCCAGGCAGTACCACATTGGGTAGAGGTGCTCAAAAAGTGACTTGGAATGAGTGCCAGTCAGACTGCCCCCAGGGCCTTTGCACACTCGGCCCTCCCTGCCTCTTTGTCTTCTGCACTCTGTCTCTTCCCTCTGCTCTGACTTTAAAGATTTATTTATTTATTTTGAAAGAGTTATAGAGAGACAGAAAGACAGAGACAGAGAGAGAAAGAGAGAAAGAGAGAGAGAGGGAAAATGAGAATCTTATACCTGCTGGTTCACTCTCCAGATGGCTGCAATGGCCAGGACTGGGTCAGGCCAAAACCAGGAGCCAGGAGCTACTTCCAGGTCTCCCACATGGGTGCAGGGACCCACACACTTGGGCCATCCTCCACTGCTTTCCCAGGGCATTAGCAGGGAGCTGGATTGGAAGTGGAGCAGCCGGGACATGAACCGACACCCACATGGGATGCCAGCGTCGCAGGTGGTAGCTTTACCTGCTGCACCACTGCACAGGCCCCTCTCTGCTCCTAATTTAAACGGTTATTTCCTGGGGAAACCTTCCTTGCTGAGAGCCCAGACGCCACTCTCAGAACACCGGGCTCCCCTTTCAGAACAGCATTTCCAACTGTAACCAGGTACGCACTGTCTTGCCTGTCTCTTCCCTGGTTTCTCCTGTCTGGGTGACTGGCACCACCGCTGCTTCTCCCGTGCTCAGGCTGATGCGGGAGTCATGATGAGTCTTCGCCCTCCTCCTTGACCACTCACGGCTGCTCCATCACGACTTCAAACAACACAAGGTCAGCCTCAGCCAGCCCCACCAGCTCGGGTCCCCAGGCTCCTCCTGGCCGCTCTGCCTCCATTCCTGTCCCTCCGCAACCCACATTTGAAATGCAGGAGTAGGGTCACCTTATCTCACCAGAAAGCTCAGCCCTTCCTCACCACACAGAGAATTCCGGCTCCCTCCTAAATGGTGAGGCCCAGCAAGGTCAGCTCCCGCCCCTGCTCCTCTCTCCCCCTCCCTCTCTGGGCTCCGCCATGGCCTCCTTATGTTCTGTGTCCTTGTCCAACTGTCCCTGCCTCAGGCCCTTGGCACTGGCTCTTCCCTCTGTCTGGTCTACTCCTGCCCCAGATAGCAGCGTTGCTGGAGTTATTCACCCTTCAGCTGCCTTCTAAGTGCGTCTTCCTCAGCCAAGCCTTCCCGGATTGCCCCACCTCCCTGTTCCCCTTGTCCTGTAAGCGGCTTTGGCAGCCCCTGCATCATATCGTTCTTGAACCTTCCAGCTTCTTCTGTATCTGGCCTCCCCCCGGGGACCGGGGACCCTCCCCCACAGTGGGAGGGACAAGGCCTGTCTCACTCACAACTGAAGCCACAACACCTGACACAGGGCTGGCCCACTGCCCGCTCTCCTAAAGCCTCTGTGGAATGAATGAGTGACCGCGCCTCTCGCTGGCTCCTAAGGGTCAGGTGACCAGGGTTAGCTTCTTTCCTGTTCCCCTTGGCAATCCCCCTGCTCAAGGCCCTGCACTCAGCTGGGCTCAAGGAAGACGAACAAAGGAAAGCATCAGGGAGTCCCTAAATATTCCAAGAATAAATGCAGCAAACATCCGACAAGAGAGCACGTGGTCGGCCGTTCACACCCAGCGCCCAATTAAGGGAGTGGGGACACAGTTGCCTCTCATCTGAGCTGGGACAGTGACAGGCCACACGTTGCCCATGCATTTGGAGCCCAGGAAGTCAGAAAGAGCCAGGCCTTCCGCCGGTCCTGCCACCTGGAGGGTCCTCTGAGCTCAAAGCGGCGGCCTCCCCGCCTTGCACACATGCTGGGCGCACGGCTGTTCCCCACGCCAGGGCCCTTGGAAGCGTCTGATCGCAGTGAGCTGAAGCTGAGGCCAGCCGCCACACGGGAAACCACTCGCGCTCGCTTTGGCTGAGAGACATGAAAGGGAGAGAGTGATCCCACGGCTCCCTCGGCAGACTCACGCCGGAAAAATAAAACCGGAGCAGAAAACAGCAACAGCAGAGGCACAGGCGGCCGCAGAGCTGCAGCAAGAGCGCTGGCGCTCGTGCCAGAGACCGGGGCTGCAGCTGGGGTGCAGGGATGACCCTGAGCCTGTGTCTCCAATCACATCACAGGGACAGTAACAACTGTGCAGAACGGGGTTCTCGGAGCGTGGTTTGGAAACAGCAGCCTTGGCTGTTAAACTTGCCAGAACTACAAAGCCTGACCCAGAGCCTCAGGGGTACAGCCTGGCACCCTGGGTCTGAGCCAGCCCGCCCAGGGTCCACCATGCACTCAAGCCCAAGATCTACACAGTAAGGACAGTGCTCATCACGGGGTCTTGGCAAGCATGAGAGTCAGGCACTGGGAGGACAGGGGCCACAGTTCTCCACCAATGGGGCTGTGCTGCTGTCACAGGGATGACTGACCCTGCCCTTTGTTTCCAGAAAACTGTCTAAGTGGGGGAGCTAAGACAGGTGAAACATAACGACAACAGCCAAAACCAAACCAAAGACAGAGCCCTCCCACTGATGGAGTTCCCGGGAGTCAGAGAAGGAAGAGGCAAAGGACTGCCCCAGTGGTTAGGGGTGGCCCTTAGGCCTGCATTCATACATTTGTTATTTCAACCTTTACTGAGGGCCTAATCCCATTCCAGGCACAGGTGCCGTGGAGTTTGAACGAGACGGACATGGTCGTGGACCTGAAGAGGGCGGAGTTATAACAGGAGACAGGTGCAGAGACCCCCCCGAGGGGCCCCAGGAGGGCTCACGGGAAGCCCCTGACCCTGGGGAAGGTAACGCCCTCGGTGAGCTCAGAAGGAAGTGCAGGCGAGCAGGTGCACACTCTGGCACTGTTCCTCTCCTTGGCACCCCGGCATGCCCAGGGCTGCCCAGCCACGGTGCTCCACACAAACTTACTGAAGGGAACAAAGCGCCAAGCGTACGGCTCAGAGGTGGGTGCAGGAGCCTGGTGGCGTGCACGATGTGTCTACTCAGGGGCTTCTGCCAAGGTCCAAATGGGAGCAGATGAGGGCCTCGCTGCTTGGGGCCAGCAAGCAAGGAAGCCACGCTGCGGTGCCTATAACCCTTTGGGAATTAAGATGGCCCTGACATAGAGAGGGCCAGGGGAAGGAGACAGAAGTGTTCAGACACACTTGAGGGACGGGGGCAGTGGATAACACGCAGCCGTTCAGGGGAATGGGGGTACCAGACAACCAGTGCCCGGGCCAGGGGCAGTGCACCCACCTTGTCGAAGAAGTGGAGCCCTTGGCTGCAAGAGAAAAGAAACAGAGGTCAGTTGTTTACCCAGGAACACATCTCTCCTGTGGGACTCTCTGTGAGGGCAAAGGAAGGGTAGAAAGCAGACCCCTGGAACCCAGGGGGTGGTCCCTTCCTTCCAATGAGGAAGCCTACAGGGACCAGGCCAGGCCTGCTGCTGCCCCACTTCTGGGCGTCACCCAGGAGTCTGCAGTAGCTGCACCTTCCATGCAGTCGCACGCTCTGTGGCAGAGCCTCAGCATGCCCAGGGCCCAGTGGAGGCTCCTCCCTGCTGGAGAGCAGATTCTAGCAGGGCTGGAAGTCAGGGAGCAGCTAGGACCCTCAGGCCTCCACCTCCTCACTTGCTGGGTGTCCCAGAGTGGGTCACAACCCCTCTCTGAGCTTCTAGATCTTGCAGGGGTGGGCTGGGCATCCGTTGATGTACATCCCACCACTTCCCAAGAGAGCAAGCACTGGCCTGGTTCAGAGGCTTAGCGCCTGGGACAGGGGGTACCCCAAAGAGCAGCCTGGGGTGCTTTGTCACTTGACGCCCACTTTTCTGTGCAACTGTCGCGAAAAAGCAACATACACTCAAATCCACTCTACGCTGTACGTAACAGGCTTCAGGCTGCCACAATACAGGGCTTCACACTGCTCGTCAGCACCTGTGCCCGAGGACAGACCTGGATCTACAGGTGAGTGGGGGTACCAGCTAGGAAGGCCAGGTCCACCTTCCAACATCTGAATGGAGATCAACAGGTTGCTAGTGCTGGGGCATTAGTCCTTTCTGTAATCCAGGGAGGGAATGCTGACTCCCCCGCTCCCCCATTCTACAGCAGAGAAACTGGTGACCTCCAGGCTGGCAAGTGGCAAGAGCTGAAGGCAGGACATTTCACATCACAGGGCAGACTCTTCCAGGGGCATCTTGTCAGGGTAGAGGGAGATGGGGTGCAGGTGCTCCCGAAGAGAGTCCCTGGTTCTGAGTTCTGGCCCCACCACTTACCAGCTGAGGTGCTGAGTAACTCACTAACTTTTCCACACCTCAGTCTCCTCATCTTTAAAATGGGGTTAGGTTTACCACCTCAAGGTCTGGGGTGAGGACCATCTGTGTTAGTACAGGCAAAGCCAGCACCTGAGCAGTGTGCACACATGGGAGGTGCTGAATGAGTGCTGGCTGTCACCACACATCACTGTCACATCCCCATGAGAGCTGGGCTCTGCACACAGACCTCCCACTCAAGGGCTACATGGGCTTCCCCGATCCCTGCAGCTCTCCTGACCCCCAGTCCTCTTCTGCAACACTGGGGTGCTGATGCCTAAACCCACAGCGAACAGCTCACACACTCCAGGAGCCTGGCGCGGGGCCTGGGGCTGAGCCTCGGAAAGGATGGCTAGGGTTCCACAGATGTCCCAAGTGCTCCAGCTCACTCGGTGCCAGAGGGACCTGCTTCCTGCCCTGGGAGGAGTCCCTCCTGTGTGTCCCCAGGGACTCCAGAGCAGAACAGCTGGTGCATTCTGCAGAGGTGGGCCTGCCTCCAGCCTTCAGGCAGAAGCTTAGGGCTCAGCCAGGCTCTCAGGGCAGAGTCCTGCCAGCCAGCTCGAGGGAGGGAGACCTAGTGGTGGTGGGGGCACAGCTGGAGGGTGCAGCAGGGTCATGTGACTATGCATGGCACACCTGTGTGAGCCCTGCCGGCCGCAGAAAGACAGCCGGGGCCAGCACTTGTCACTGTGGCTGTGGCTTGTGGTGCACACAAGCTTGTGTGCTGCATTCAAATATAACATGTATTTGGGGGCTGGCACTGTAGCATAGCAGGTAAAGCCACCGCCTTCAGTGCCGGCATCCCATTATGGGCGCTGGTTCCAGTCCTGGATGCTCCACTTCCAATCCCGCTCTCTGCTATGGCCTGGGACAGCAGCAGCAGATGGCCCAAGTCCTTGTGCCCCTGCACCCAGGTGGGAGACCTGGAAGAAGCTCCGGAGTCCTGGCTTTGGATTGGCCCAGCTCTGGCCGTTGCGGCTACTTGGGGAATGAACCAGGGGATGGAAGACCTCTCTCTCTCTCTCTGCCTCTCTGTAACCCTGCCTTTCAAATAAATAAATAAATCTTTTAAAAAATGTATTTGTATAACATGTGGTTAAAAAGTAGTTTCAGGCCGGCGCTGTGGCTCACTAGGCTAATCCTCCGCCTAGCGGCGCCGGCACACCGGGTTCTAGTCCCGGTCGGGGAGCCGGATTCTGTCCCGGTTGCCCCTCTTCCAGGCCAGCTCTCTGCTGTGGCCCGGGAGTGCAGTGGAGGATGGCCCAGGTGCTTGGGCCCTGCACCCCATGGGAGACCAGGAAAAGCACCTGGCTCCTGGCTCCTGCCATCGGATCAGCGCGGTGCGCCGGCCGCAGCGCGCCGGCCGCGGCGGCCATTGGAGGGTGAACCAACGGCAAAGGAAGACCTTTCTCTCTGTCTCTCTCTCTCACTGTCCACTCTGCCTGTCAAAAAAAAAAAAAAAAGTAGTTTCAGAAAAACCAGGTTAAAATCATCTCCCACAAGGGTAAGGAAGAGGGACAACATAAGTGAGGTCCTGGAATGAGTCTGCTCTGTGATTTCATCAGAGCTAATTTGGGTTTCATGACTATCCTCCCAGACAGATACTGCTAAACCCATTTTACAGATGATCCAACAGGCTTGTGGAGGCTGAACCCATTGTGTAGAGGATATACATGGGTCTGGAAGCCTGGTTTACCTGACTTCAATGCCAGAGGCCTTGCCACAGGAATACCCCGCTACACACATGCACACACTCACACACACACACAAGGGGAAGCCGTCCTAGGTTGGAGGCAGTGTCCTCCTGCTGGGGAATCAGAGGCCATGCACCTTGCTCCTGTGAGAGGCCTTCCAGGCAGGGGGCTCATGTTTCTGGGCTCACAAACAGTACTCATAGGCGTGGACACTGACTGAGCACTTGTGTGCCAGGCCCTTTGCTAACATTTGACATCCATTCGGTGAGTGCTCCCAACCACCCTGGAGGGAGGCGGAGATCTCAGCCCCACTCCCGCTCAGCTTCCAGTCCAGGAGCCGAGCCTCTCCCCTGCACATGGGAGAGCCCAGTGGACATTTGCCAGGTGGCTCCTGGCAAAGCCTGCTTCTTCCTGAATCGGGCAGGAAGGATCTCCAGGTCCCCTGGTGCTGCCCAGCATCTCCCCGCTTTACCTCTTGGGTTGGGATGGGAGCTGGGGAGGCGAGCAGGGATGGGGAGACCCATCCAGACTCCAACATGGTGAGGCTGGGGAGCCAGCTCTGGCATCACTGTCTCTGGAAGTCACCCATGCCCCAAGCAGCCTGTGGCCTCTGCCTCTGAACAGGACAGCCCGCGGTGGGGGTCGGGGGGACTCCCAGGAGGAAGAGGGGAGCACCCACCTTTCTTCTGTCTGAGTCGGAGGAGGTAGAGAGCCGCCATCAGCAGGACCACCAGCAGGGCGCACACCACACCCACCACGATAAAGACATTCCAGTTGTCAGCCTGGTCTGGGGACCACACGGAGAAGAGGCTTCAGGCGTGCAGATCAACAACAGAGAACAGCAGAGCCCGCTGCTCCTGACCACCACCATGCAGGCCTCACTCACTGCCAGCACCTGGTGGCTGGGGCTGCACACGCACAGGGGCTGCACATGCGTGCCCACCCGCGTCACCCACAAGAGCACATGACCCGTGCTGAGGAGCAACATGGCAAAGGTTGGCAGCTGCCAGCCCCACAGCAAGCCGGGACGTGGGATGCGGGCAGGAATCTGCCTCCTGAGGAACCAGAAACCTGTTCCTTCTCACCTGGAGAAAACCACAGAGCGGCCACCGCAGGGACAGCAGGCAGCCAGCTGAGACCTGAGTAAGCAGGTGTTGCACAGGAAAGGGGGGTGGCGGGGAGGAAGGGGCAGAGGGGAACGGTGCCTGGCCATGGGCTACTGGACCCTGTGGAGTTCACACGGGCTGACCACGGCCCTGTACTGGGACTTGGGCCACGTGTGCGGGGTTTGGGAGTCGGCACAGGAGCTCTGCATCAGGACCACTGAGTTGGAAACAGAAGCTTGGCCTGCCCCAGGGCAACAGATCCTAAAGTGGAACCATGGCCCGAACTGTTCCTATGACACTGGGCAAACCTTGCACCTTCCTCCCCCTGCCTGCTTCCTCTTTGGTTACTGAGGCTGACAACAATCTCTGCCTTATTGGATAGCTGGGAGGATTATCTAGTTAACCCCCTCTTTGGTCCTTCCCAGTATTTATGTTGTGCCTACTATGTGCCAGGTCCTGAGCTATGGGTGCTGAACACAACAGGCAAAGCCCCCAGCAGCTGAGACTCAGAGCCAAGGGCGTCAGGAAGCTCAGCTCCTACCACACAGCCCCGAGCAAGCCAAGGCCCAGAGAGACACACTGACTTCCCCTGAAGATACACAGCAAGCCTGCAGCAGAGACAGAGTTGAAACCCAACATCCCATCTCCCACTGCAGGCACTGAGAACATCAGAGGGCTGCTTCAGGGTCTCCACAAAGGATGCAAGAAGGCAGGAAGTGTCTATTGCAAGTCCACTGTCAAGGTTGTGCCACGCACAGCCCTCAGCCAGGCACGGTGGCAAAGTCCAACCGGCTGCTAATGTTTGCATGAGGAATTCGCGGGTACCTCACCAGATTGATGGAAAAAAATGGAATTAAAGATATGTTTATTTGAAATCCAGGCATAGCCTTTTCATGGTCTACGTTTCCACGAACTTTTGGAAGACTCACTCTATGCATGGATTTCAAAATGATTTGCGCCCAAAGAAACTTAGCTGTTAACACCACATGGCACAAACTTCTTGAAGAACCCAGGTGTGCTGATAACGCCTGGGAGGGGGGCTGAGAAAATGACACCCTGGCGCCCACTTTCTCTCTGGGAGAGTGGCCTCGCTGTGGCGAGGAAGTGTATCCCACAGAGCTGCCGGCACGTGGCATGGGATCTGTACAAGGATGCACATGGTTACAAGCAGTGCCCCGCCCCCCTCCCAGGGGGCAGGCCTGCAGCGGGACCCAAGAGAGCTGGCAGAGGTTACAGAGAGCATGGAGGCACAGAGGAAGGAACAACTGTCAGGTAGAAAGGGCAGGCGGCAGGACCCCAGGAACAGAATGGACACCCCCACCCCTGGTTTTGACAGCTGCTGATGGCAGAAGGTTCATTATGACATATCGACATGTCCCAAACTCACAGCAGTAATAACCCTTGGAGTATGGGATTTGGAGGAGTGAGCCAACTTTGAAATTCTACTCAGGGGCTGGCACTGTGGGTAAAGCTGCCGCATGCAGTGCCAGCATCTCATATAGGTGCTGGTTCGAGTCCCAGCTGCTCCACTTCTGGTCCAGCTCTCTGCTATGGCCTAGGAAAGCAGCAGAAGATGGCTCAAGTGCTTGGGCCCCTGCACCTACATGGGAGACCTGGAAGAAGCTCCTGGCTCCAGCTTTCAGATTAGCTCAGCTCCAGCCACTGAAGCCATTTGGGGAGTAAACCAACAGATGGAAGATTTTTCCCTCACTCTCTTTGCCTCTGCCTCTCTGTAACTCTGCCTTTAAAATAAAATAAATAAATCTTTCAAACAAAATTAAAAAAAAAAAAAACCTGTTCAATGTTTACAGATGTCCAGATAATGCTATAATATGCATGGCTACTACTTGTAACATTAAAAAAAAAAAGGGGGGGTTACGTTAAGATAACATTTCAAAAGAGCCAGGCCAGCTGGAGGGGCGGCCTCACCAAGGCTGGTGTCTGTGCCCTGCTCCTTGGGCGGGGCAGAGACCTGCAGGGTGTGGCTTCTGGTGACCGCTGGCTGCCCGTCATGCTCCACCTGGCAGGACAGCACCACATCTTCCCTGTGGGCGGAGGAGTTCACCAGGAGCCAGCTCGTGCGGTTGTAGGTCCCGTCCTTGTTCTCCACCAGGGTCCAAGCCGTCTCTGTCCGGGACACGTTTCCATTCTCCAGCCAGCTCAGCTGCACATTCCGGGGGTAGAACTTGTCCACGTGGCAGGTGACGTTCACCTGGGTCCCTGCCCCCATGGGCTGCTGTGTGACCTCCACAGTGGGGGGAACTGAAACAGCAGGGCAGAAGCTCTGAGCTTGCGGGACAGGCAGATCCTGGAGGAGGGGCCGAGTAACTCGGCTCCCACCACCAGGGCCAGGGCACCCCCGCGACAGGGCCAGGCATGCAGCAGGCACTCAGCATGGAGGGGACTCTGCACATGCGTGACATCACTAAACATGGTGCCCAGCACACAGGCGGTGCTCGAGACAGGGAGCTCCCTAAGGGTAGCAGCGAGTGAAATCAACAAGCCCAAACCCTGGATGCAGGAGGAACGTGGCCACTGCAGAGACAGGGGCTTGGCTCACACAGGTGCTCAGCACCTGCAGAATATTCTGGAATGGTAGAATGAGAGGAGTAACTGGCACAGCACTTGGCGTGCAACCAGGCTTCACCCGGCAGCTGCCACTCAAAGGACAGAGACTGGCACGCCAGCCACTGGGGTGGACTGGTACGGGGCCAGTGGGCAGGGCTGCTGGGAATAGAGGCAGCAACTCAGGCCCCAGAGCAAAGCCAGCAGGGGCAGGCACGGCAGCCAGGTGTGGGCGGGGGTGGGGGTGCAATCGTCTACCTCGGATGGTCTCAGACAAGTTGGCAGTACCACGGAGAGGGGAGCCTCCCTGCAGGGTGATGTGGGCCACCTCGCAGATGACCTGGGAGTGCACATCGCTGGAAGCCAGGGCCACCTTGACGGTGCTGGTGACGTTGTAGGAGACGCTTTCTCCCGCGGGGTACACGCTGGTCTGGAAGGCCGGGAGCTCGTTCCCGTTTTTGAACCATTTCAGGCTGATGTTGCGGGGGGAGAAGCCGTGGGACTCACACGTGAAGTCCACTGTCTGCTCCGGGGTGGACCTCGCCCCAGGCCCCGACACCTTCGGGGTGGAGGGCTTGGCTACAAAAGGAGCATTCAGACAAGAAAGAGGATCATGATGACCTGGCAACAGGCAGTCTCACTCACGTCACGTCAATCTTTCTAATCATGCTGGGGGGACAGAGGGGGTCGCGGAGTCTCCCAAGGCCAGACAGTGAGTGACAGGCAGGGCACGCACAGGGGCACTCCCAAGTCTGAGTTCAAGTCCTCTGCAAGGCCTACTCCCTCCAGCCCTGCCCGGGAACAGAATCACAGCTGCCCTCTCCTCTGTGCTAACTCTTCCCAGCGGCCTCCCCAGGAAACCTTGCAAACCTCAAAGCGTTTCTAGAAGCAGATGCAGGGGGCACTGGGCAGTCTCTCTGCCCTCACAGCTGGACCTGGGATGACCGGGCCCAGGAGGTGGACCTGACACACCCCACTGGCCTCTGAGAAATGGGACGGCAGGCGTTTCTCCTCCAGACTTGCATCGAGGGTTACAGAAGCCAAGGCTTTGGAGACGGCACCCAAGGTGCGCCACAGAAACAAACGTCACGGGTCTCTCCCTTGAGCCTGGGTCTGCTTCTATCCAGAGCTCTCCCTCCGGGGAGTAGCGAGTCTACTCTGCATCTCCCACAAACATTCCAGCAGGGCCCAATCTGTGCCAGGGCCTCCCTGAGAGGGGAGAAGGGCGAGGGGTCTTCCGCGGAGCCCGCTGTGGACTGCGAACAAAGATCACTGAGTGCCGAGACAGCCAAGGCGGTTAATTTCCCAGTGGCTCCTGAGCTCCAGGAGACGCAGGCACAGCCCCCGAGCCGGCAGAAGCACCTCCCGCAAGCACACACTGGGTGAGGCAGAAGAGCCAGGGCAGCCCCTCCCTGTAGCCAGCTCCTGCAGGGGTCTCCAAAGTGCTAAGATCACACCCAGCTTTTATGTGGGAGAGGTCAGGCCACAGGGGACACAGGCATTTGCTCCTGTGAGTATTCAACCTGCTCCCCAACACCCATCACATATTTTGAATCATAAAGAGGGTGCTGAGGCCAGCACTGTGGCACAGCGTGTTAAGCTGCCACCTGCACCACCAGCGTCCCCTATCAGGGCACCAGTTAGAGTCCTGGCTCCTCTGCTTCCAATGCAGCTCCCTGCTAATGCGCCTGGGAAAGCATCAGAAGATGGCCCAAGTGCTTGGGTCCCTGCCACCCACGTGGGAGACCTGGATGAAGCTCCTGACTCCTGGCTTTGGCCTGGCACAGACCTGGTCACTGAGGCTATTTGGTGAGTGAACCAGCAGATGGAAGATGTCCTTCTGTCTCAGTCTCTGACATTCACTAAACCTTTCAAATAAATTTAAGTTTGTTTTTAAAGAGGGTGTTACTTGATCAATCAAGTCATCAAGACCCCAGCAGCCCAGACGTCCCTTTGTGGACAACGGGCACTGCAGTCAATGTTTGGGATCTGAGATTCCCTGTCTACGGACTCCACTGACTACGGATCAAACTGATCTCAGGAACAAAATGTACTAAACAAGCAGACTTCTTTTTCTTGTCACTATTCCCTGAACAATACAGTATACCAGTGATTTCCATAGCATTACATTGTAATGGGGCTTAGAACTAAGCCAGAGATGATTTAAAGTCTCTGGGAGGATGTGCATAGGCTACGGGCAAAACGATTGGAGCATCTGCAGATTTTGCTAACTTTGGGGGTCCTGGAACGAATCCCCCCAGGCTATCACCATTTACTGAGGGGGTCTTGGGAGCCCAGCAGTCCCATGAGGTGGGTGCCCGTGGAGACTCAAGGAGACAGTGGCTGGCCAAGGGCACACAGCTGGTAAAGGGTGGGGCCCATCCCACCCCACACAGGCTGATCTTAGCAACCCCGTTCTTATCTTTTCAGAGCCCCAAATCTCTGTTTAAATCAGATAACATTACCACCCTAGTGAGAAGGAGTGAGGAGGGATGCAAGTCAGCGACTGGCAGACAGTAGGTGCTGAATAAGTAGCACCCGTGACTGTGCACCGGTGCCCTGCTCATTCCTGGTTCTGAACCTGCAGGTGTGTTCGGTGGCGGGCAGCAGGCTGGGCGCAAGCAAAGGCTCCTAGCAGCGTTCAAATCCGGCCCCAGCAGCAGCCACAAAACCCAAATGGGCACAGGAGAAGAAATCACCCAGGGAGGTCGCGCCCCCTCCCCTTAATGATCCCCAGGAGAGGAGCCTGGCGAGTGGGCTTGCAAAGCCCCAGCAAGACCACAGGTGTCTCGGGTGTGCAACTGCCGGGCACTGGAAGCCTGCGGATAGCAGGGGTGGACCTCAGGGACCTGAGGGCTGTGCAGGAGGGAGGGTCTGTGGCTGCAGGCCAGGACCTGAGGGCCCTCGCTGTTTAGACACAGGCAGGTTTCAGATGCTGAGACTGGATCTAGCTCAGTGTATCTGGGACGTGTGTGGGAGGGGTCCTACCAGGTCTCTGGGGCTCACGAGGGCTGCCCAGGCTCCTGCTGTTCTGAAGCATCCGCACCCTCACAGCTGTTCTCACCCCAGTCCCAGGGGCCACCTGTGCAGGGAAAACCCCACTGCTCCTCTGTGGCCTCAGGCTCGCTCAGGGCTTCGGGGCCTTGGCCCTGTTTCAGCATCTTCCGGTAGAATTAAGACATCATCTGCCCAGGACCTCAGCAGGTGGGTTCTGTTGGAATGTCCAGGCCGAGCCTGGCTCTGGGACTTTGCTCAGTGTCCCAGGTGATTCCAAGGAGCCACCTGAACCCACCCAGACCCTGTGTCCATCCGGGGCTTGGAGAAGAAGTGACCATCCAAGGTCACGTGGCCCGGCCGCAGCCTCAATCTCCATTATCCAGCACCCCGGCCCCTGGCGCTACTCTCAGCTCCTCGCAGGACTCGACTCAGCCCTGCCCTGCTGGGGGCAGGGTGCCAGGGAGACCCCGAGGCCCCTGGGGGAGCACCGTGTGCTGGGGCACAGCCAGGCGGGCCTGGGCAGGTGGGCTACAGCACACTCTCCTGGCCACTGCACTACTGACGCACGGGGACAGTCCCGAGCCCAGTGACCAGGGCTCTGAGCTTGTCCTCTGCAGGCCTCGCAGAACCCATCGGGGCTATGATCATCCCCGTCTCACAGGTGGGGAACAGGACTGCGGGGAAGCCAGGCCTGGCCCGGGTTCGCACTCCCTGGCCAAGCCCACATCACAGACCCTGGAAGCAGCCCTTGACACCCGGTGCCTGCTCCAGGCTGCGTGATTTCCTTCTGCGTCTCCCAGAGGTGCCCCGACTGCCACCATTTTAAAGATGTGAGGCTGACGGAAACCAAGGCCCTGTGTCCTCGCCCTCACTGCAGCCCCTGGACACTTCTCTCACTCCCCCTCCCCCCACACACCTGCCACGTTCCCAGGGCCCTCTGGAGCCGGTGCCCCGGAGGAAGATTTGTTGACTCCAAGCAACTCTAGCGGGAAGCCCTCCTGGTTGCCCGGCCTGGAGACCCTGGACGAGAGGGGAAGCCGGGGGCTCCTGCTGGGGGCTCGCTCACAGGGCGCGCACTCCCTGAGGAAAACGCCAGTGCTCAGTCCTGATCCTGTCAGACACGGGGGCGGAGCTGTGCCCTACCTGGGGGTGGAGCCCGCGGGTTTCCCTGCCCTTTCTGCGGCTGCCCTTCAGGAGGGGAGTCCTGAGAGCTGCTGGGGTCTTCTCACCTCAGGAGGCAGAGGCCACTGAGGTGGTGTGGGGTTGGGAGCCACAGGCCGCGGAGCCTCAGTCTGAGGGGGACTACTGGACCCTCCTCACACCCCTGGTCTGCTCCCAGCAGCCCCCTTGCCCCTTACCCTCCACACCCAGGGCGTTCCTGAGGACAGAGCACTCCACGGGGCGTGGGCAGACCCGAGTCCAGTTCGAGCTCTTGTGAGCTGCGACCTTGTCGCAGGGGACACCTGGGGGGCCTCAGTGTCAGGACCAAGGGCCTGTGGGCAGAGTGCACTGTGACAGTGTCCGGGGGCACAGAGTATGCTGGCACAAGAGCCTGCTGCACAGAGAGACGAGGGGGCCATCCTGAGGGGCAGCACCCCCTGGAGGCAGCATGCAAGGCCTGGGCCTGCCCAGTGACGCAGTCCCTCCCACTGGCCGTCCCCCGCTGCGGGGCAAAGCCTGGGCCGGCTGCAGAGGGGGTGCAGACGTCCCCCAGCCGCGCAGCCTTGAGCAGGAGCACAGACCCTGCAGCCTCGACTGTCCTCATCTGTGGAAGGGGAGGAAACCAGGCTGGGAAAGTGAGCGCCCGCACGGCCGCTGGTTCTGGGGCCCACAGAACGCAGGGTGTCATGGGCCGGGCGAGGTACCGCCCAGCAGACAGCACACAGGCCCGCGGCGTACTCACCACTCACAGACACCTGCGTGCCTCCTCCAGACTTAAACTCCTCGTCATTGGCACCCTGCTTCCGGAACTTGACACAGTAGTAGGTGCCGGCGTCAGCTGGGGTGATGTCACGGATGCGGATGGAAAAGTCCATGTTGTTTCGCTTTGTGGTGTCTGAGACGTTTGTGACTCGGGGGTCTTGGTCTCCCTTGAAGTTGTAGATCATCTTCCGGTCTGGCCCAGCCCCCCTGAACCACTTCATGGGCCCCACGGGCAGCAGGGTGTTTATGGTGCAGCGCAGAGTGGCCGCTTCTCCCTCTGCCACCGACACCCACCGGTCAGGCTGAGTCACCTGCAGCCCCTCCTGTGCTGCCGCTGCTGGGGGAAAGACATAGACCTTACACATGTGTGTCAGCAAAGCCTTCACTGACATAGCACGCGCTCAGCACGCCGCACCTCATCTCATTTAACCCTCTCACGGGCCTGTGTGCTGAGACTGAGACAGAGATGAGGAAACTGAGGCAAGAACCATGTCTGCACTGGGCTGTGGAATTCAGATCTGAATTTATTAGCAATTAGGAGGCCCGGGAACAGCCTGGGCAAAGAAAGGCACAGAGGCAGGCGGCGGCCTGCTGCACCCGGCCACTCCAAGGCCCGAGTCTGTTTCTGGCCTGGCCCGGGAAGCAGGCCCTGAACAGGGAAGCGGAGCGCAGCCTTGTGTGTGGAGAAGTAGCAGAACGTGGGCCTGAGTCAAGGCTTGGCGGCTGACAGCTGTGAGACCTAGGCCACCTCTTGGGTGACTTACGTCAGGGCCCTCAACACAGAGGGAAGCACGGGTCCCTTTAGGGCTCGCAGCCTTGGTTTCCCCATCTGTGACACGGCTACCCTGAGCCCATCTCTGTGGAGCTGTGTTAGAAGCAAATGTGCCAGGGACAGTGTCAAAAAGAAGGGTCCAGTCTTTGGAGCCATCAGACTTGGTTTGAAACTGAGTTCACCCCTTACTCACGTGTGACCCTAGTTTGTACATGGGTTTTGAGCTTTGGTTTCTCTATCTATAAATAGGTGTGACATCCCCTAGCCCTCTGTCTTGTTCTGAAATGAAAATGTGTTGGGGCTTAGGCTACACCATAGTGGAGCAGGTAAAGCCATTGCTACGATGCCAGTGTCCCAAATGGGTACTGGTTCAAGTCCCAGCTGCTCCACTTGCAATCCGGCTCCCTGCTAATGTGCCTGGGAAAGCAGCAGAAGATGGTGCTTGGGCCCCTGCCACCCATCTGGGAGATGTGGTGGAAGCTCCTGGCTCCTGGCTTCAGCCTGGCCCAGCCCTGGCTGTTGTGGCCATTTAGGGAGTGAACCAATGGATGGAAGAGCTCTCTCTCTCTCTCTTTCTCCCTCTATCTTTGTAACTTTGCCTTTCAAAAAACATACAATCTTAAAAAAGGAGGAAGGGCAGGAGGAGGGGAAAGGAGGGGGTGGGGCAAGAAGGGGAGGAGGGAGGTAGGAGGGAGAAGAGGAAGGGGAAGGGGAGAGGGAGGGGGAAAGAGGGAGGGGAGAGGGAAAGGGAGGAGAGGCATAGAGAAGGAGGAAGGGGGAGGAAGGGGGTAGGAGGGAGAGGAGGAGAAAGGGAGAGGGGGAGGAGGAAGGGGGAGGGGGGAGGGAGGAGGAGGGGGAGGGGGAGGAAGAAGAGGTCCTTGGCCCTGAGCTGGGCATAGCGCAGGCTGTCGTGATCATACGGGCAATGAATGGACGAAGGGCTGTGGCTCACACTCCATCCCACCCACCTTTGCTGATGCCTCGCAGGCCAGGCCTGTGCCAGATGCTGGGGACACAGGAGCTGCACCCAGCCAGGCCCCCAGGGTTCCCCAGCTGGGCAGCTGGCAGGAGTCCTAAAGGTCAGCTATGGGAAGGGACCTGAGCCCCATGATGGAAGACCGTGGGCCAGGTCAGAGAGGGACCCCGGGAGACAAAGTGGGGCTGAAGGGGAGGACACAGGCAGGGAGAGAGGCCAGGTGGGACAAGTGGTGGGGATGCTCGGGGCCAAGGGAAAGCATCTCAGAGCGAGGCTCAGCCAGGACCCCAGTTCTGAACAAGCTAGGGATCGGGGGAAGAAGAAAGGATGGGGGTAAAACCCTGGGGAAACACACACAGCTAGCTGTCCCTGGGGACCCAAAGGGGACAGGTTCCAGGCCCCCCGCAGGTCCCGTGCAAGAAAGGGCATGGTATTGGCATGGAGCCCACACCTCCTGCTGGAAACCTCAAATTGTCCCTAGGCCACAGCTCCATGTTGCCCAACAACAGGGATGACACGGTCAGAAGCACAGAGTTAGACGGTGTCATAGCTGTGGGGACATCACAGAGCGCGCGTCCACAAAGCCTGCTGGCACAGCCCACACCTGGGCCGCATGCCCCCTACCATCGTTACGCAGCACATGCCTGGAATACTTCATACAACGTCAATGCCGTGTAAGTAGCTGTCACACAGCACTGTTTAGGGAATAATGATGGCACAAACGCCAACTCTCGGCCAAACGACACCTTCCCACAGATATGGAGGCATAGTCAGAGACAGAGACAGAGGAACACAGTTAAAGAGGGAGACAGAGTCAGGGAGAAGGAAGAAAAGACGGAGCCGCAGCCTGGTATGCAGGGGGACAAGTGATCCCAGTCCCCATCTGGGCTCTCCACTGACCGCCCCCAAGTGCCCTTGTCCTGCCCTCCCCGGGTCACCCTGGTCTGGCATCAGGGCAGAGTTGCACAGATGCCCTGTGCATCCCTCTCTGGCTCTAGCCGGGCAGGAGAGAGAGATACCCAAGAGTCTGCTCACCAGCTGGCAGACTGGCACCATCCCTCATGCCAGGAAAGAGTACCCAAAGGAAGGGAGGCCCATCACTCAGACTGCCCACACTGTGGGCAAGCTCAGGGCCTCTGGACAGGTTCCTTGTCCACCACCTGGTGGCCTGCCTCTTCCCCTCCCCACGGCCAGGGCTCACTCTCCAGGCTGGGTTCCCCTGGCAGATGAAGGGAGTCTCTAAGAACAAACCTGAATATTGTGCAATTCTCAGCAGGGACCAGGGAAGAAACCCCAGCTCCACAGAGAGCAGTGGCTCAGCGGTGTCAGCCAGCCCAAGAGGGGTGGGGCTGGTGGCCCAGTGGGTGAGAGGAGCAGGCAGCCACCCAGGGACATCAGAGGCAGCAGCAGCAGCTGCCAACAGCATTAAGCCAGCAACGCTCCCAGGGGCTCTGCACTTGAGCAGGACAGATCGGATGAACTGGAAATGCCACTTGCTGGGGCCAGCAGGCCTGGGCAAGAGTACGAGCTCCCCTTAGCCAGATGAGCACTCCCATTCCCTGGGCCTCCCTGCCGTCATCCAGAGTGCGGTACCTGCATGCGCCTCAGCAGTCTTGAGGACTCTGACATAACCATACATAAGCACCTGCCGCACAGGTGCTGGTTAAAGGCGGGTCCCTAGGGGCTGGCATTGTGGCACAGGGGATTAAGCCACTGTTTGTAACACTGGCATCCCAGGCTCTGAGTCCTGGTTGCTCCACCTCCAGTCCAGCTCCCTGCTAACACTTCTTGGGAAGGTAGCAGATGACCCAAGTATTTGGGCCCCTGCCATTCACGTGGGAGACCAGGATGGAGTTCCAGACTGTTGGCTTTGGCTTTGCCCAGATCTGGCTATGTGGCCATTTGGGGAATGAACCAACAAATGAAAGATCTCTCTCTCTCTCTCTCTCTCTCTCTCTCTCTCTCTCTCTTTGTCTGTCTGTCTACTTCGTTCTGTTGCTGTTTTATAAATTTTTTTTTAAAGTTGCTCCCTAATCCCATTACTAGGACATAGCTATATTCTTTGTGTATCTGATTTTCTCCGGCTTCTCACAGCCCCCTCCGTGCCCTTCCGGGGACCAAGGATCCACAAAGGGCTGGGTCCCACCTCCTGCCTAGAATAGTGTCTGGCACACACTGGGTCTTCAAGAAATAGATGTTGAATGGATGCATTAATCAGTGAAAGAAGAAGGGATTTTATTTGCTCTGTGACCCTGGGCAAATCCCCTCTCTGAGCCGCTTTCTTCATCTGTTAAATGGAGCTAATATTGGCACATCCGGGAGCTGGTGCAGGCCTGGAGCCTGGCTCAGTTATTATTATCCTTATCAATAACACCGCACCGGGCTGTGAGTCAGCAGTCAGGGAGGGAGCAGCGTGCACGCGGGGCTGCAGAAGGCGGCGTGCGGCACGTCAGAGCAGGCCGGGGCTGTAATCACACCCTGGGCGGGCGACAATAAAATCTGGAATTGGGTAGGGCTGCTCCCCCGCCCCCCACAGCCCTCCCTCCCCATGCTCCGTTCAGCTCCTCTCAGGCTCTCTCCACCAACTGCAGCCAGATTTAGGTGGCTTAATTAATTAGCTAGTGTTTATAAAGCGTTTGAAGAATTTTAAAAGTGCGACGTAAGTGCCAAATATTATTTTAATCTTGGTATGTTTTTTTTTCCAGCAGAGAGTTTTTTTTTTTCCCTTGCTTGCTTTCTTTTCTTTTTTCTCTGCAGGTTCTGTTCTGGGAACCGAGCTCGTTAAAAATCACTCCTGTGGTCCGGATCTGGGGTCATCGGGCTAGCACCGCTGACAAGACTATTTCCTGTTCTCTGGCGCCCTCCTGGCAGGGGAGCGACTGTTCAAGGGACAAGAGCACCTCCCAGAGTGGAGGGTGGCTGGACGGGCTTTCCCACGGGGAGTGGGAAGCTGCTGGGCAGGTGAGGCCACAGGTGTGGGTTTGCCTGCCTTTCTTGGGTTACTCCACAAGGCCAGAACCCCAGACACGGTATGGTTTCCTGCACAATGATTTTGAAAACGCTAGGGAAAACCCAGATGCCCAAGGATAGGAGATGGTTAAGTGAGTTATGGCCTATTCCCTGCCTGGAATGACAGGCAGCCATACAAAGTTGCTACCAGGAAGACTGTGGCTAATATGGAAATTCTTCACAGCATAATTTAAAATAATATCTTGGTGATGTAAATAAAAGCTGTTCATCGCAAAGCACTTAGAGGAAACATAAAAGTATAGAAACAAAATAATAATCTTGTATAATACCATCAAGGATCATTGCAATCAACATTTTCATGTACGGTACTTAAAACTTAAGTGAATCAAAACAATGTAGAATCACACCTTTAGATCACCAGGGATGTGTGCAAACACTCCGTTTTACAAACTGAAATGTGCTTATAAAAATGAAAAACTGGAAATATCCTGACACACAAGGGAAGGAGACGGTTGGTCCCATCGTGGTGAATCTGCATGATGGCCAAGTCCACAGCCGTGATGTCCACCGCTGGACAATGCTGGGCCCTGGGGAGGAAGACTATGCCTGAGGTCTCAAGATGACAGGGCAGAATGGCGAGGGAGATGTGCTGCAAGACCAGAGCTGGTCGGCAAGGGCCAGATTCAGCCTGATCCCAAACTTGCAGTTTCCAAAGAAAACCACATCAAGGATTAGCAGTGATTAACTTCAGGTGGTAAACGTACCATGGGATTTTGCTTTTACTTGTTTTCTGTTGGCGTTACTTGTGAGAGGGGGAAAAACTCCTTCAGTACGAGTGACTATAAAATAAAACTACATGAGCAACTGCAAGACTCCATGCAAAGCTACAGCCTCTGAGTCTCTTCGGGCAATGAACCGAGAAACTTAGTGGGGTTTTTCCCTTCGCGTTGGGTATTTTAAGATATTCGAAACTGCATGGGGGCCGGCACTGTGGTATAGCAGGTTAAGCCACCGCCTGCAGTGCTGGCATCCCATATGGGCGCTGGTTCGAGACCCAGCTGCTCCGCTTCTGATCCAGCTCTCGGCTATGGCCTGGGACAGCAGTAGAAGATGGCCCAAGTCCTTGGGCCCCTGCACCCATGTGGGAGACCCGGAAGAAGCTCTGGCTCCTGGTTTCGGATTGGTGCAGCTCTGGCCATTGCAGCCAATTGGGGAGTGAACCATCGGATAGAAGACCTTTCTCTCTCTCTCTCTTTCTCTCTCTGCCTCTCCTCTCTCTGTGTAACTCTGACTTTCAAATAAATAAATAAATCTTTTAAAAAAAAGAAACTGCATGAACATGAAAGCGTCTTTACAGTATCTCATTGGGTTTAAAAAGTGTCAGTGCAGGTGCGCCGGCCACAGCACGCCAGCCACGGCGGCCATTGGAGGGTGAACCAACGGCAAAGGAAGACCTTTCTCTCTGTCTCTCTCTCTCACTGTCCACTCTGCCTGCCAAAAAAAAAAAAAAAAAAAGTGTCCACACAGCATGTATGTTATGCCTGTGCTTACTGCTGGCATGAGGAATCTGCCTGTTCACTGCTTCCCCTAGCTCCTGACACCATGCTTGGGCCCGAACACACGCTCAGTAAGTCCTTGCTCACTACAGGACAAGGAAAGGGTCTGGAATGAGAAGGTAGATGCCACAGAGTCGTGACGTGTCACAGCCCAGCAACGGAACTGGGGCGGGCATGTGTGCTCATTACATCATTGAAGCATTTTTTTTTTTGCAGTGAATATCGATTGCTTTTGGAAAAACTGCAAGTAATGAAACAGAACACGTGAATGCATTGTCTAAGGGAAGCTTGTTGCTGGAGGAGCTCAGCACCACAGGACCCGGGAGCCCACAACACAGGGATGGGCAGGGATACGTTCCTGGCTCCCTGTGTGCCCAGGCCCTGGGCAAGGAACTGCACAGTGCCTGCACATGAATAGGGAAGACAGACTTGGAGGAAATCACTCAAACGACTGCATTTATAACCAGCCCCAATCTGCCCTCAGACAGGCAGCTCCTGCCAGCGTCTCCGACCCCAGCTTCTGCCATCCATATGACCGGCTGCCCCCAGTACCCCTTCCCCTTTGCCTTTCTCCAGTTGGTCAAGGAGGGCTCGACCGCCTGTGTGAAATGCCACCCAGAGATGCAGCAAGATGGCAGCTGAGAATGGACTGTGGGGCTCAGAGGATGGACTTGAATTTTCAAAAGACAGCATTCAGGGGCCAGCATTGTGATACAGAGGGTTAAGCCGCCCCCTGAGATACCAGCATCCCATAGAGGCACCGTTCAAGTCCCAGCTGCTTCACTTCCAATCCAGCTCCATGCTAATGTGCCTGGAAAAGCAGCAGAGAATGGCCCAAGTGCTTGGGCCCCTGCCACCCACGTGGGAGACCCAGATGGAGTTCCAGGCTCCTGGCTTCCACATGGTCCAGTCCCAGCCGTTGCAGCCACTGGGGAGTGAATCAGCAGACTGAAGATCTCTCTTACTCTGTCTCTCTCTCTGCAACTCTGCCTTTCAAATAATGAAATAAATCTTTTTTTTTTTTAAAGTCCACACTGTTCATATGTGGCTTTGAGATTAAGAAAAGGTGAAAACAGCTTTCCTAAGAAGTGAAAAGTTAAGCACAGATTATTTCCTAATGAAAAAAGGCCACTGCAAACCCTGGATGAGGTCTCCAGACTCTAGCCTCATGGGGCTGGGGAGAGCCGAGCTGGCCCAGACACGTCCCGCCAGCCAGCTGGGCCCAGGTGGGTGCTAACTGCCACTTGCTGGGGAGTTTGTTTATCTCCCGGCAGCAGGAGCCCTGAGGTCTGCAAGGCTCGGGAAGGGCTCTGGACTCCCAGAAGCCTGGAGTGACAGGACAGCACCCCTTTACCTGACCACCACCGACACTTGCGCCGCCCCCCACCCCGATCACGTGCCACCTCTGCTTTCATCTGGTCATGTTTTAATGGTCGTGGGCAAGAGTGTGACAAGTGGGAGTGTGCAAAAGGCCGCAGGAACACGTAAGTGCTACAGTGGCGAAGCAGTGCACACACGGGGTGTAGCGCAGGAGTGACCAGAAGACGCAGGGACATGGGCGCTGCGCAGGCAGGGAAGTCCACACCTGAGCCCGAAGGGGCAGGTGAGCGTGCGTGCATAGGCACATCAGTGTGCACGGCTCCAGCCTTGCACACCTGTATACCTGGGGCGATGTGTGTGTGTGCAGGAGCACGTGTGACTGCAGCACAGGGGTGGGTGTGCCAGAGCGCGTGCAGGGTGTGGACTCTGCGGGGTTGGGTGGGGGGAGCGTCTAAGTTGGGAGGACTGGGAGTGCGTGGGAATGGGGACAGATGCCTGGCAGGGTGTGAGTGAGTGGGTGTGTGTGAACTTGCTTGTGGGAGGGTGACTGCAGGGGTGGCATGCACGTGAATGTGTGCACATGCGTGTGCGTGCGTAGAGGTGTGCTGCTGGGGGGGGTGTGATGGTGTGGTATACTCGTGCATGTGAGTGCCAAGGTGTGCCCACCAAGAGCAGAAAGGTATGTGGGGCCATGGGTGCACCTGTAAGCGTGCCTGGCACAGTGAGGCTCCACACACATGGGTCCCCATGCACACAGTGGTGAGAGGAGGAGGGTGGGAAAGACAGTTCCCTCAGGTCTGTCGCTGGCTCCTGGCAAACCAGGCCCTGTGTAGCCCCTGACTCAGAGAAGGGGCTCTAACCTTTCTGGAGCACCTGCTTATCGCGTGCTAAGCATGGGGCACACCAGCAAAGGGGCCGGCCCAGGACTGCCCCACCAGAGCCCATGACCCACGCATGGATCCAGAAGGTTCCAGGAGCTGGATTCACCCAGGGGCTGCCCCAGTGGATGGCCGTGGACTCTGTAGCTCCCAATGAGGCAGCTCAGGGCTCTGACGGCACTGGCTGAGTGGGACTGATTTCTCCCTGAGCACCGTCCGGGTACCCTGGGCCCCTGCCCTTGAGAACTGCTTCATCTGTGAGGCAGTCCTGGACATGGGCAGTGACCACGCACTGGGTGATCAGTGTTATGAGAGGAGGCTTGGGTCTTGAAAGAGGAGTAGGATCCAAGAAGACTTCCTGGAGGTGGCAAGCCCTGGGCTAGAGGCAGGGAGAAGGAAGGCAGTCCAGGAGGAGAAAGCAATAAGGACGAAGATGCAGAGGCGAGACCAGGGCCCTGCACAATCTGGGGACGAGGATCGGGTTCTGATGGGCCTGTTGGCTAAGAACACTGCTGGGAGGCCAGCCTGAGGCCGGTCTAACCTAGAACTCTTGGTTTCAGTGCCCATGGAAAAGCAGGCCATCAGTTGGGCATTCTGTGGGTGCCACTGGGTATGTCCCTCGGGTGGAATCAACCTCAGTGCTTGGGTAGAAACGGCCACTGCACTGAAGTCGGCACGAATAGAGAGGTACGTGGCCCCAGAACCAGTGGGACGCTCCCCTGGCCGCCTCCACTGTGCAAACTGGGCACAGTGCCCCATCCTCACAGGAGGCACAATCCCTAGGGGGGCCCCCCCTCCGTGCCTCAGGACACTTGGACAGCCAGTGTCTCGTCCTCGGTGGTGCGATCTGGCAGTCACTCTTCTCCAAGCCTTCACTGTTGCCTTGCCTTAACCAGGGGACCTGCCCCCTCCCCAGGGCAGAGGCGCATGGTTAGAAGAGCTGCACTGGGACCTGTGCATTTCCTGTCCTCCTCCTCCTCTATGAGACAATCCTGCCAAGTCCGGCTTCCAGCATATGGCCAGACCTCGGCCTCCCCTTCCCACCCTCTCTCACCTGGGTTCTCATCGCGGCCCCCAAGCTGGCCTCCTGCCTCTACCTCACCTCTGTGGAGCCCAGAGCAGTCTTGAAAACCTTAGTCAGGACAGCTCCCCTTGTTCAAAACCTTCTCAGGGCCCCTGCTGCACTCACAGGGAGACCCAGAATCCCTCCAGTAGCCCTAGGGCCCTACAGCCTGGCTCTTACTCAACTGTGCCAGAGTTTTCCACTCACAGCAGGGCCTTTGCACGTGCTGCGGCCGCTGCCCACCACTCTCATCCCCTGGGCATCTGGTGCCCTCGCCGCCTCCAGGCCTGTCTGCAAGGCCTTCCCACCCCTCTCGATGCCCCTTGCTCGGTTTATTTTTCTCCATATCACCCACAACGCAGTGCACATGTCCTCACTAAAGTTTCAGTGCCCATCTCCCTATCCTAGAATGACACACGTCCTTTGAGAGCAGGGAATCGGGCAGGCCCCAGGGATGGCCAACTGCTTGATATTTGTTGATGGTGTGCTTTGGTTTGGATTCCAAGTCTGCTACCCATGCAACCCCAGATGTTTTCACCCCCCAGGCCCTCCTGTTCCCATCTGTGGAATGGGAATAATGTGCAGATCCTACTAACAACACGTGGGCTGAGCGTGTCAGGAGTGGAGCTGGCAGCCCAGCGTTCACAGGTGACATGGGCAACAGGGGATTATGTCCTCAAGCCTCAGACGCTAAGGTTCTCTCTGCGGCAGAACTGGCTCTGAATTAAGGTCTTGCACCAGACCTTCCCATGAGCTGGCTGGCAACACCGCTGGCACCAAGGCAAGGAGGCCAGGGTGGGCCACAGGCCTCCAGGAACCTTTGTAGGGGTTTAGCAGTGCCTGATGGCCACGGAGTATGCTGTGGCAGGGTCCTGTCTCAGCAAAGTGGCAGGGAAAGAGCTGCGAAGGCAGGCACCCCGCAGCCCCTTTGTATTCAGACTTTGGGGAATGGGAACAGGCTGAGAGCATGCAGAGTACACAACCACCACCATCCATGGGGATGGGTGCCTTGACAACCTAAGGACCTTCTTCCCACTGTCCCATTTTGCAGTGGGAGAAACTGAGGCTGAAAGTGAGGCCTGAGGGGCTGAGAACCCAGGTGGCATCCTTCAAACCCCAGGCTGCCCCAGAGGGACCTCTGACACAGGCCCTGGTGCTGCTGACCACACTACACAGATCAGACTGGACAAGGAGGAGCTTCTGCTTAACCCTCACGAGAGCCCAGCCAGGTGGCCGCTGCTGTCGCCATGCCTGACCCGTGGGGCAGAAGCTATGACCCAGGGAGGCAGGTAAGTGGCAGCCGGAAGTCACATGCACGCTCCCTGGCACGGGGTTCCCTTCAGCTCAGACTTCTGCATTCTTAGGCTGCCAAGGGCGCATGCACGGTTTCCCAGCCGAGGTCAAGGCCCCCTTCAAAGCGACACACATCTATGAAATGACGTCTGCCCAGGTCTCGGAGCTCTGCTGCCCACAGCAGGCAGGCTGCGGCCGGGAGTCCTCCCCAAGCCCACGCTATCCTCAGGTTCCTCTTACATGGCTCCGTGCTGCTTTCCACGGCCCTTTGGCATCTTACCAGGCACCTTCAACAGGGAGGAAAATGCAGCTGTACTTCTGTTTGCAGATGGAGAAACTGAGGCTCAGAGGGAGCAAGACACCTGCTCCAGAGCACGAGGCCAGTCTGTGCAGCGTGCTGGAGTCAGACTCAGGGCTGGGGCCCTCTCCACTGCCCCTCCAGCCGGGATGGGGTCTGGCGGCTCATTAAGACGGAGGGCGAGATAGGCACTGGGGCTGGAGATCAGGGTCGGGGGGGGGGGACCTGCAGCATGGCACCCACGTGGAGCCTCACGGCACAGAAGAGGCAGAGTAGCAGGTTTCAGGCCTCCTGGCCAATCAGTGATGCAGCAGAGGCTCCTTCCACTCCTCGTAACAACACAGCCGTCACGGGAATAGCAACGCTGACCCTGCCCAGAGCGCACCTCCCTGAATCTCCGCCGGGACCCAGCAGACAGGATTGTCTCCACCGTCGTTCCTCAGGGGACCAGACCCAGGCTCAGCGAGGTACAACCACGGGCCTCAGCCTGCACCTCCATCTATCTGAAGCCCCCCATCCCATCCCCACCAGACCACCTGGTGCCACGGTGACCCCTTAGGGGAAGACGGCCCCGAGCCATGGCCGAGAGTGTGTGGCATGTGGGGCGTCAGACTCCACCGGCCGCAGTCCCCGCGTATTCTAACAAGGCGTCTGCGGTAGGGCAGGCAGATTTCAAAGTGTGAATTCTGGGGTTTCCTGGCCAACCCTGGCCCCATTAGGCACTGCAATGGTCATGCTTCCTGATGCGTTAGCACCATGAGCAGGGACCTATGGTATGGTCGGGGCCCTGTGGCAGGATGTGTGACAGCCAGGGCTCAGACTCCGCTTTCGGTCAAGGGTCACTGCCTGTGTGACCTCACGGCTCCAAGACTCCTCTCCTAAAGGGAGACTTCCATACCCAGCTTGTTCTTCCCCTCAGCTAACAGGTGTTCTCCCACCTACAGGGTGCCAGGGCCTGGGGGGAGGGCAGCAGTGCACAGCCGAGACACAGTCCCTCTTCTCATGTAGCTTACATCCTGGTGGGGAGAGAAAGAATGAAACAGAGAGGTGTGCTGGGGAATGCACAGTGCACCACAGCGACAGAGGATCACAGGGGGCTGGGCAAGGCGTCAGAGGAGGTGAGGGTACCAAGGCCAGGGGAGTGCTTCCGGGGTGAGGGCAGCAGGTGCAAGGGCCCTGTGGTGGGAGAGCAGCTGGTGCAGAGCAGGAGCAGAAAGAAGGCGACGAAGGCTGAGGTCCACGGAGGAAGGGGCAGGTGGTGAAGATGGCCAGATGTGTCCAGGAGTTGCCACCAGCTAAGGACACCTTTGCTCACTGGTGCCCTCTGAAAGGTTTGGAGCGAACTCCAGGATGACTTGAGTTGCTACCTGTGCTGCAAGGGAAGTGGGGGGGGGGGGTGGAAGCAAGAAAGCAGTGACGAGGGGCGTGGGCTCAACTCTTAGCCCTGTACCTAAAGGCTGTGTGTCCTTGGGCAAGTCACTTTACCTCCGAGTCTCAGTTTCTACATCTGTCCAATGGGTACAGCGATAGTTCCCATTTCGCAGAACTGTGCTGCAAATTATCTAAGATAGGACATAGCGACCCTCTCACACAGCCTGAAATGCTCGGTGAACTGGATCCTCCCGGGTGCGGTCCTGCCTCGGCTCACTCCAGCCATGCTGGACACAGCAAGGGCGGTCCGCCTCCAGGCCCTCCACCCCCACCCCCAACACTTGTTCCCTCGCAAGGCCAGCTCTCAGCCTGCGGCTCCCACGGCTGCTCCCTCCGTCTTATTCAGGCCTCTGCTCCTCGGAGGGGCCCGGTTCTTTCCCCTTGTCCTGTTCGGCTTCTCTTCCTGGTGCTGTCTCCGTCTGACATCATGCTGGTATGTTTACTTGGGTCTGTTTTGCTTCCTCAGCTGAATGCCAGCCCCAAGAGAGCAGGTGTCTCTGTGTCTCGTTCATGGTTGTTTCCCCAAGCACCAAGAACCACACTCAACAAACAGTACCTCCTCTCGGGTATTTGTTGAGTGCATATCCACCACTGAATGTCCCTAATAAGGCCAGCAAGTGGCTAAGCACAAACCGAGGTTTGGATCCTGGCTGAGCGGCCTGGAGAGGAGCCCGACTTGGCAGGGGTCGGGGGGGGGAGGGGGGAAGGGGTCTCAGTTTCCCGGTCTGTAAAATGGGGATGAAGCCCCATGCACTGGGGCTCGCTGTGAGGACCACAGAGCGGTGCACAGGAAGGGACGTGCATCAGAGACGTGCGGGGAAGCGAGGCCCGGCCTTCGCAGGGCAGCATCCAGCCGGCCACGTGAGGGGCGGGCGGGACTGCGTCAGTGCAGAGACGGCCAGGGTGGAAGCTGGGTGCATTACATCACTCGTTCTCATCGTGCATATGTCTGAAATCTCCCCCAAAGAAACAGATGAGGAAGAGAGACCACGTGTGCGCCGAGCACTCCGCACTGACTACCGCCTTCTTCCTCGGCCTCCCAGCTCTGCAGGACGCCGGCAGGCCCCCGGGAAGCAGAGGTGGCCCTCGCCTCGCCACCCACCCACTCCAACTGCGCTATCTGGCTGCGAGGCCCTTCGCTTCCTCCCGCCCACCCCCCATCCAGATCTGATCGCAGCATCTAACACCCTGCGCCCCCAAACGGATGCACCAGGAAATCTCACAGACACAAAGGACTCACTCTGTAGCCCCTCCAACTTCCAGCTTTGCTGTTTTGCCTCTTCCTGGACCCAAGGCCTGGCCAGGCCCCTGGCAGGGGAAATCCATCTTGCAGAGGCTCCATGAGAAGACTGGCCCCAGCCCCGGCCCGATGCTACCAGGAAAGCAGCTTCAGCTGGGAAAACAGAGGCTTCCTCCTCCAGCAGGGGGTCCGACACGCATCTTGGGAACACCTGCTGCCGTGGCTCCCGACAAGATGCACCAGCCAATCGGCAGACATACGAGAGGGGCCCCAAGGCAGCGGGACGCCAGCACCCATTGGCCTCAGTTTCCCTACCCATCAGGCAAAGCAAAGGCATGACATCACAGTTACCAACCCAAGGATCTGGGTGGTCAAGCACTCTGATGCTTACTGTGCAACACTGGACAGCCTGCCTCATGTCTCTGAGCCCCAGCTTCGTCACCAGCCAATGGGACGGATGATGACTGTGCACAGTGCCCACAGCAGCTGCAGAGACCCCCGGGGTCACACACACCAAAGTGCTGAGCTGTGGAAGTGGCTGGAAACAACGGTTCCTATTAGTGCTTTCTAGTTCCTACAGAATTTGGGATCCTGCCGGATTCCAGCCTTTGACGGTGGAATATTCCAGCACCGCCCAGTTGTAACAAGCCTTGGCCTAGGCCCCAGGAGGCTCGGTGTCCCCCGCAGGCCTTGCCACGGAGCGGCTGCGTGAGCTCCGCCAGTCCCTTTCTCTCTGTGGCTCCAGTTTTCTGGGCTGCACAATGAGGCGCTGGAGGAGACAGAAGGTTCTTACAAAACCCTCGAGCTGGCCAGGCTGGAGAATCCACAATCCCAGATCCTTGCATCCAGAAGGAGACACCTAGAGGCAGGCTGCACCCACAGCGCTCGCTGCCAGAGACAGGCAATTAAATCACTCCAGCCTGGGTTTGCCCGACTCGTCCAGCCCCCAGTAGCATAAAAGCTACAGGGCAAAACCCCAAGCTGAAAGACAGGCACCCACGGCACAGCTCCCATGGTTTCATGAGTACCCACCATGTGCAAGGAGCCGTGCCAGACGCTTCACGGAAGCCAGCCTCAATATCATGAAGAAATCAAAACAGAGCAAAACAAGGATGATCACCACACTGGCTAGTACGTGCTGAGCGCTTACAACCTACTAGGCACGGCTTCGAGCAGCACACATGCATGCTTTGACGTCACCCTTGAAACGCAGCCAGTCATGTCATCTCTGACTTACAGACAAGAGCAGTAAATTGTCCAAGGAGGAAGTGGGGCTGGGATGGACACCCAGGGTCTCCAGCCTCTCCGTGGAGAGCCCCGGGAGTCACTAAAGTCGCAGAATCAGATAGGAGAGCTGACCCCATCTGCGTATGGGGACGAAACCAAGAGGAAGTAACGAGGAACCCCAGCTGGCGGCAGATAAAGTCCTGGGGGAGGTTTCAGAGAAAGAGGAACTCCCCTGGAGCAGGAGGCACAGAGGTTGAACCCCAAAGGATGAGCAGAGTGTGGACGCAGGCAGGCGGGGAGGGACAGCGAAGGGCACCTGGGACGGCAGGCGTGGCACAGGCCACAGAGCAGAGATGAGGGTTTAACTGAGGGCACGGAGCCTTTCTCAGCCTGAGCCAGGCTGCACGTGAATGGGTGCCGCCCAAGCCACACGCGGCCTGGTGCTCAGATGCTGCGGGGGGGTGGGGGGGGGAGCTGGTGCAAACGTGGCCCAGCGTGGGGTGGGTGACCCGGGGGTGCCAGGGCTCTTGGCCAGCCAGCACTGCCTCGGTCAGCTGGTGGCAAGCCGGGTTATCCTGCAGCATCTCCACGGGCTGGCTTGTTGGGAAACCCGGAGCAGAAGCAAGCCGGGGGCTGGGGAATGCGCGCAGGCCCTGCTGCAGCTTTTTTGTTTTTTAGAGAAAACTTGGGCCAACGGCTCACCAGTCTCGAGCTGGGGAGCGACATGACGTAGCTGTGTTGACAAGCCAGAAACCAGAGCGCATGCAAAAAGGCAGGGAGGGAGGGGGCCCCTTCCATCAGTCCAAGACTCCAAATAAGAAAATAACCTGTCGCACGGAGCCATTGGAAGCAGCGAGCGAGTACGTGTGGGATCCGTACAACGCTTTTAGACTGCCTTCCTCTCCCACACCCCCTCTCCATCTGTCGCAAAGGGCACCAGGAAGACGCACGGAGGAATATTCCAGCTCTGGGGGCCCCAGAGCCCGGCAGCCCAGATGGGGGGCTCTCAGCCACAGCGCTCCCAGGCGGCATCGGCTGTGAGGGCCGAAGGGCTGTCAGTGTTTCCACCCTCAGCAGGCTTTCCGGGACGCGCCTGTGAGTCAGCCGGAGACTTCTGCCCAGAGTGGGAGCTTTGCACAACCCTCCACGTGAGCCAGGAGGGAGTTCCTTTCAACTCCTACAGCTCGGCCCCAGCCGTCCTGGTTCAGCCGCTCCACTTCCCTCCCGGCTCCCCCCGGCTCCCCCCGCCTCCCAGGCAGGAAGGCCTGTGTTCAAAGTCCCTGGGGTCAGTTCCCACCCCCATTTCCTCATCTGCAAAATGGGGCGAAGAGCTGACTCCTGCAAGGCTGATGAACGAGACTCTGCACATCCAGCCCACGGCCCCGGGGCACAGGTTCACCTCCCTTCTCCCCATGCCTGGGTCACACCAGGACTTCATACATCCATGACCCCGAGTAAGGTTGGTAAAGGCACAAGAAGAGCCAGAAATACCCAGAGAACATGACAGTCTAAAGGGACTCGCGGCAGCCTGAGCCTGGCAGAGCCACGGCCCCCCTTCCCCTCGCTCTTCTTATGAAAGAGGAAGTGAGATTACCACCACCACTTAGGAAAGTCCAGAGGAGCGGGCAGCACACCGCCCCCACTGAAGGGCACGGCTCCAGCTAGGAGCTATGCCGCCCCCTGAACCTCATCCCCAGCTGGCCTTGGCTTTCTCCAGGCCAGAGGGAAGGCAGCAACTGGGAGGTCACCCAGAGGTCCCGGGCCAGGGTGAGGCCAAGCGCCCCGAACGTCGGCAGGTGCAGGGGCAGGCCCCGTGGCCACCTCAACAGGCTGCCCAGGCCCAGGTGTCCCCGAGCCCCGGCCCCCCACCCCCCCGCACAGTGCATCTGTGTTAGGAAACAGGCCTCGCGCTCGCTCCGCGAACATGGGGTGGTGACTTCACCAGTGTCTTTTTAGAATTTCCCTTTGGCAGCATTTGCGCTGAAGGCAATCTTTAGAAACTTCTTCCCCTGCCTTCCCCAACCCAGAACATCCACATGACCAGCTCTCCCCCCAACGGTGGTCATGTGAAGGCACAGCAGTCACGTGACACCCCCCCCCCCCCAAGGCTGACAGCGTTGCCTGAGACGCTGGGAGTCCGTCAATCCACGGCCACCTTCCAAAGCCTGACATTTGAGTTTCCTACTTGAACAAATCCATCTTCTTAGGAAATAGGACAACTTCCCTCTTCCACCACCCTGCCCTTCTCTCGGCTCTCTCTTCTGCTCTGTGGTAAATTCCAGGCCCTGAGTACAGTCCCATCCCTCCATCCACATAAGTGAATTCCATGCCTGGGGCCAAAGGCAGGGACCAGGACCCCCGGGGAACCCACACTGAAGGATGCTGGGAGGCTGGAGCGGTGACAGCCACAGCCCAGCCCTCCCGTGTCACCCTCATCCACGCAACTCATCCTCACCTCCTAAGATTTATCTATCTCAAAGTTAATCTGGGCCCCTCTGCCGCTCCCACTTTTTCAGGCTATTGATGCTGAATGGATTGGAACGGAAGTTTTATGGCCCAATCTTTACCATTTTATAGATTGTTTTTATAGGCAAAAGGGAGAGAGCGGCTTGAAAGCAAGGTGTCGGCGTCCCCAATTGGAGCCCCGGGAGAGGCAGGCTGCCGGGCTGAACGCTCGCTCACCAGTGTCACTGGTCATCTGCCTGGGGTGGAACCAGAGGGTCCCAGATGCAGACATGCAGAAATGAACTTGTGTCCCCCGGTGCCTGGCTTCCGGAAAAATCAAGCCCTTGTGAGAGCCACTCCTGCGATTCCAAGCCAGGAAGGCTGGCAGGGCAGGAACTTGGACTTTTGCAGGGTGCTAATGGCCGGCGCTGGCAGGAAGGAACAGATCCGAGATGTCACTCACCAGAGAGACATGGAATTTATCAGGGCTTCCTTCTGCCAGACAAGGGCCCAAGTGTAACTGCAAAGGCTGGGATGGGCTGGGGGCGGGGCAGGGGGGAGCGTGTGGATTCTGAGTTCATGGGAAACTGCAGGGTAGGCCCGCTGTCCACCCCCACTTCTCCTTCCACCCACTCTTTGCTAGTTCTCCTTCTCACTGCTATCAGATGGTTACCATCTCCCAGCAAAGCCAAGAGTGGGGTGGGGGTGGGCACTGAGCTCCTCTTTAACTCCCTCCTCAAGGGTGGGAGGTACAAGGACCCCTCTGCCTATATCCCAGCTCCGAGAGGCAGAAAAACAAGATCCCCCTTCTCCTCTCCCCCCTTCCCGGGCCCCGGCCCTGGTTAATTTAACACCAGTCCTTGCCCCTCCATCCCACACCCTCCCAGGAGCCCCGCGGTTTGGCGAAACCCTTTTAAGAAGCAGGACTTCTGAATGGTGACCTCACCCCTTGGCGAACACACACAGTAGCCTTCAGAGCTGGCCTGCGGGGGCCGGCCAGGTGTATGATGTAGGCCAACAAAAAGGCGTGCTCAGAGCCACAGGTAACAGCCCCTCGGAGCACCTGCGCTGCAGGGAGGCTGCCTGGAAGCCTCCTAAGGAAGGAGGGGGGAGGGGGACAGCTTGGTGGGGGGAGACCAGCCAGCCAGCAGCTCTGGCAACCACAGGGACAGTCGGCTGCGTCTTCCCTGGGATCTGTTGATGGCAGCAGCTCGCCCGGGCCTCCCTCCCCGTGCACACACAAACACCACTTGACTCTGAGCACCAGAGGGAGAGCGCACTCTTCCCCCATTGCAACAGCCTGTTTCTGTTCCATTCCAGGCGGCACCGGGAACCTCGCCCCCCACCCCTCTCTCCCAGCCTGAAGTCAAACATGCAGAGGGAGAGGGTCTTCTGGGGAGCCCCGGATGCCTGCTCCCATAGCAGCTGGGCAGGGCTGGGGTGAACCAACTCATCCCCGTGTCCCGGTGCCCAGCGCTGTGCCACACTGGCACAGCCCACAGAGAGGGACGCTGCCGGGGACAGCTCTATCCTTGGGGTCCATCCTTGGCTGTGTGACCTTGGGCAAGTCGCTGGCCCTCTCTGGGCCTCAGTTTCCGCACCTGTATCCCTGGGTTACAGGCATCTCTCCCCCTAGTAATGCCCGATCTTAGCCGAGTGGCTCCCAGCGGCAGTCTGGGAGGCCTGAGCCCGCAGTTCGCGGAAGGCAGCCGAGGGGAGCTGGGGAGTGCTTACCTGACCCGGCGCAGGACGCGGCGAGCAGCAGGCAGAGCAGCGGCCCGAGGCGGCCGGGGGCCGGGCCGGCGGGCTCCATGGGCCGCGGCTGCGGAGCGAGGAGGGAGAGCGGCCGTGAGTGCGCGCTCGGGCGGGCGCAGGCTGGAGCGGGGAAATGACTAAGGCTCCCCCCCCTCCTCTCCCCGCCCGGCCGGGCTCCCCCCCCTTTCCCCGGAACGGGCGCCCGGAGCGGCTTAGGAGCCCCCGGCGCCGCCACGGTTTTCGGAGGAGCCACCCCTCCGCCCCCCAGGAAAGCTCGGCAGACGGGGAGGGGCAGAGACCCCGAGAGCGCCAGAAGCGAAGGCAGGAACGGCCAGGGAGAGCGGCAGGAGCGAGAAGCAGACCCAAGGGAGCCAGGCAGAGAGCCAGAGACAGAGAGAGGCGCGAGAGGGGGAGAAAGCGAGCGAGCGAGCGAGCGAGCGAGGGAGAGCGCGCGGGGCGGCGCAGAGCGAGACAGACAGCGCGGGAGAGAGGACGCGAGCGCAGGGCGCGGGGCAGCGGCCGAACCCGCCGCGCGGGGCCGCCCCCGCCACGGCCCACCCGCCCCGCCCGGGCTCCTCGCGGCGCCGGCGGCTAGCTCGCTCCCGGCCCGCAGTCCCGGCCGCTGCCCCCGCCCTCCCGGCAGCCCGGCCCCCTCCCGCCCGCGCTCCCCGCCTCCCTCCCGCCCCGCCAGGCTGCGGGGCTCCGGCCCCGCCGGCACCTTCTCTGCGATCGCCCGCCCGCGCCCCCGCCAGCGGCGCGCCCCAGGGGAGGGAGCGAGGGCTGCGCGCCGCGAGCCCGGCCCGGGAAGGCAGCGGCGGCCCCCGCGCCGCGCCGCGCCGCGCAGGGGGCCCCAACACCCCCGCGCGGGGCACGGCTGCAGCCCCCGGCGCAGCCCGCGGGGCTCGGGACCGCACGAGCAGCCGCCGATGCGGGCCAGGGGGGAAGCCCGCGCGCTCGCCCCCCGCCCCGGAGCGCCCGCCTCGGAGCGCCTCCCACTCCCACCAGCCTGTACCTCCGCCGCGCGCGGAGCTGGAAGGCCGGGAGGCGCAGCTGGAGGCTGCCCGGAGGCCGAGCCCGGGCTGCACTTTGCGCAAACTTGTTTTCCTAAGGTCTGCGCCGCGAGCTGGCTACATGGTCCTCTTAAGGTGGACTGGGGAAGTTGCAACCGCCCGCCCCTGCTCCGGACTCCGGCCACGGTGGGTCCCGGCTTCCCGCTGGCGAGAGACTGCAGGCGGCGGTGGAGGGGGCAGTGGCGGGGCCGGGGACGTGTTTGCGGTCTCGCCCTGCCCAGGCGGCCCTGCCCCTGTGCCCCAAAGCTGAAGACCCCACTTGGGGATGAGGGTGGGGGTGGGCCGGGGGACCTGAGTCTTTCGGAGCCCGGCCGAGGTGGAGAAAAAGCAGGAAGTAAGTGAGGGTAGGGGGAAGGGGAGAGGAGAGAGAGAGATGATGGTACAAAAATAGCGTGTGAGTAGGAAGGACTCCAGTGCCGCCTGGAAGAGAGGCGCAGGAGAGGGAGGAGAGGGGCAGGAAGGGAGAGGGGGCCGGTCCGGGCCCCTTCCCGGGAGGTGGGTTCCTTCTGAGCAGGTGCTCTGGGTCCAGGAGGGCAGAATCAGGGAGGGGAAGGCCCGGGCAGGGAGGACCTGGAGGCCTGGGCTCCAGAAAAGTCAGGGAATGGTGGGGGGAGGGGGGGGGCAGACGCAGCCTCTTTCCCGCGGAGAAAGCTCCCGTGCCCTGGGGAGTGCAGGTCCGGCCAGGCTGCTAGGGCATCTGGTGGAAGGGGGCCAGCACCAGGTTGGAAGGGAGCACAAGGCCCTCTGCTATTTGGAGGGTCTCTGAGCTGGCCATCAGCTTGGGCACAGCCAGCTTCCTTTCACACGGGGGCAGTGGCGAGGAAGTGAATGAACCAAGTCTCGGAGGGAGGCCTGGCTCTGTGTGGACAGAGCAGAGGGAGCTGAGGCCCAGAGAGGGCATATGCTTGCCGCAGGCTACACAGCAAGGCCTGGGGTAGAAGCAAGGCTCTCAGGCCCAGACCTTTGCAGTGGTCTCCCTCCCGCAGTCTGGCCTGCTGGTCAAATCCTGATCCTGATTGAAGACAGGTGCAGTTGTTGGGACCACGGGGCAGGCTCCCTGGGTTGAAGGCCTCTGGCCACCTCTCAGGAGCTAGCCCTGGCCTCATCCTTGGGGTGCCCCAGCTTCATCATCAGGAGGGAAACCCACGCGAGTGAGAACCCAGAAAGTCCACAGCGAGGCTCAGACGAAAGGACATGCTGGTGCCACCCGAGCAAGCATGACGCGAGCACGTGATAAACGCCCAACACGTTTGACGACCATCCCAGCGACCCCACTGGGCCGTACAAGGGAATGTTCATTTCTTTGGGAGTGGGAGATGACAGCAGCAGCCCTCACACAGGCCCCTGCGGCCCGGGAACTTCCATTCGAGAAGGGAGATGGACAAGTAGGCGAGTAGAAATAACTAAGGAACACCAGAAGATTGAGATCAGAGCGTGAGAAGAGATGAGCTCATTTAGGTAAGGGGCGCCAGGTAAGCCCCCCGCCCCCAAGAAACTGGGAGCTGAATCGCAACGAGATATTCCAGGAAGACTGAGGGACACCACAGATAAAGGCCCCCCAACCCAGGCTGGCTCCGTGGGGTTGGGCGATAAAGGGTGGTAGATGGTGGTCTCGCTGGTGGGCCTTGATGGCCCAGGTAAAGAACCTGTGTTTAGGTTCAGCCCCTGCCTGCCACGGCTATCACCCCAGAGCAGAGTCCCAGCTACTCCACTTTCAATCCGGCTCCCTTCTAATGCTCCCAGGGGAAGCAGCAGAAGATGGCCCAAGTCCTTGGGCCCCTGCTCTGCATGTGGGAGAGCTGAGTGGAGTTCCAGGCTCCTGGCTTCGGCCTGGCCCAGCCCTGGTTGTTATGGCCATTTGGAGAGCGAACTAGAGGGTGGAAGACCTCTCTGTGTATCTCTTTCCCCTCTCTCTGTTACTCTACCTTTCAAATAAATACATAAATATTTTTATTTTATTTTTTATTTATTTGAAAGTCAGAGTTACAGAGAGAGGAGAGGTGGAAAGAAAGAGAGAGAGAGGTCTTCCATCCGCTGGTTCACTCCCCAATTGGCCGCAACTGCTGGTGCTGAGCTGATCCAAAACCAGGAGCCAGGAGCTTCCTCTGGGTCTCCCACATGGGTGCAGGGGCCCAAGGACGTGGGCCATCTTCTGCTGCTTTCCCAGGCCATAGCAGAGAGCTGGATCAGAAGTGGAGCAGCTGCGTCTCGAACTAGCGCCCATATGGGATGCCGATGCTTCAGGCCAGGGTTTTAACACACTGTACCACAGCGCTGGCCCCCGTAAATCTTTTTAAAAAGGAAAGAAGGAACCTGTGTTTAGTGTGCAAGTGGGAAAATGCTGGAGGGTTTGGGGTGGGGGAGCAGCGGGTCTGATGGATGCATTCAAGGCTCCTCTCCGAGAGGTGTCAGGCAATCGGCACAGGGAGGAAAGAGATTGCTCTGCGGTGATCCTGGCTTCTGAGAAGACCGGACAAAGTCCCAGCTTTTCAGTCTGCATCAGTCCAGCACCACAGTGCATCTATGGTGGGAGTAGGGGTTGGGGCTGCCCCTGAGGCCGGAGGTGAGTTGGCCTCCTGTCCTGGGCTTCCAGAAGGCTCTGTGGCTCCCCGTGTCCAGGACACACACACACACACACACACACACACACACGTAGACCTGCCTGGGATTAGGAAACCGGGGATTAGGAAGGATAATAATGGAACCACCTGCTGGTTATAAATAGCAGCTTTGTCTGAAGGCGCTCAGTGGGGCTTCCCAACAAGGGGGCCTCCTGGGCCTTGTTCTCTGTCCATGTGGAAGTCACTTGTGTCTGACCAAGAGGGCTGAGAGGTCATTAGAGACCAGTGGGGCAGTCGGGGAAACTGAGGGTGGGTGGGCATGCCTCTTTCTGGAGCTCACACAGAGGGGTTAGGGCAGATGATTGGTATGAATCAGCCAGCCTGGGAGCCAGCAGCCTGGGCTGTGTGAGTTTCAGATCTCACTGTGGGGGCTGGCGCTGTGGCACAGCGAGTTAACCCACTGTCGGGAATACCAGCATCCCATGTGAGCTCCGGTTCAAGTCCCAGCAGCTCCACTTCCGATCTAGCTCCCTGCTAAAGAGCCTGGGAAAGCAGTGGAAGATGGCCCCAAGTGCCATGGAGTTTCTGGCTTCTGCCTGGCCCAGCCCTGGCTGTTGCAGTCATTTGAAGAGTGAACCAGTAAATGGAAGATTGTGTGTGTGGGGTGTGTGTGTGTGTGTGTGTGTAACTCTACCTTTTATGTAAATAAATAAGTGTTAAAAGAAAGGAAAAGAAAAGAAAGTGGGTTAGGAAAGGTATTCCAAGGAGATGAGAAGGGAAGCCAGAGGCAAATCTGGTTGACTCCCTGCTACCTCTGGAGGGCAGTCCCACGCAGCTGGCCCGTGCTCCCCACCGTCACCTCTGGGTGATCCATTGCCACCTGTCCATGTGTCACATTAGGTCCTTGCCCCTTGGTCAGGGATCTGCTGGAAGAAGCCTCGAATGAGGACCCAGAGGGACAGCTCAGGGACTTTGAAGCTGCATGCCAATCTGATGCATGCAGGTTGGGCAAAGAAAAGGAACATAGTTTTCTGTAGTTTTTTTGTTTGTTTGATCCTGGGTCTGTGACCTAGGAGTGACAAGGAAAACACTGACCTGAGAGGTCATAGGGGCACGCAAGTGAAAGCGACTGTGTGTGTGTGTGCATGTGTATGTGTATTGTACGTGTGTGCACACGCATGTGTGTGTCTGGAGCTTGCCTCTGCTGGCATGGAAGTGGCGTCCTTGTGGATGGCAGGCCCTACCATCCACAAGGCTGCCTGCAAAAGTCTGGGGAAAATGGAATGACAGCTCAGCGTGTCCTGGTGGGAAAACCTTTGGAAATGCACGCATAGCTTTTTCATAATCTGCATTTTTCCTTGAGCTTTTTGAAGACCCCCACCCCACCCCATATGCATGGACTTTGCACGTTTTGCACCAAAAGGAGCTGATGTTTTCAGTCCCCTTTCTAAGAGCTGTCTGAAGAACCCTCATACAGTATCTCCTGGAAGTCCCACCAGCTCCCCTGGAGTCCCACAGGCACAGAAACAAACTTGACCAGGGGCTGGGCCACGAAGGAACCTGCAGGGGCCCGGCTCGGCCTGGCACCAGCCCTGCCAGGCTCTGCGCGTCTCTTCCCGTGGCCCTGGGCTGGCGTCAGCAGGCAGGCCCACGGGGCCGCCTTTGTGTGGGGCCTGTCAGGAGGCTGGAGTTGCCAACGACCTATTTTTCTGGGCAAGAGGAGCCATTTGGAGTTAGAAGCCTCAGCTGTGGAGCCAGAACAATCAAAATAAAAACAGCCTGGAGTCCCGGGGAAGCCTCCGAGGAGGCTGCCGGCCAGGCTGGAGGAAAAGCAGGGTTGGGGGCCGAGGGGGGAGAGAATTCCCGGAGCTCCGGTCCTGCTCTCCGACCCTTCCGTGGCTTACTTCCAAAGCTCACAACAGCCCCTCTCCCTGCGTGGCTGTTAGTCCCATTCTGTAACCGTGGACACCGAGGCTCTGAGGATGATGGACTGGGCTGCCCAGGATGCTCTGGCAAAGGAGCTGGCTGAACCAGTCAGGATTGGAACTCAGTTCTCCAAACAACAGCAACCTCCATTGCTCAGCAGGTCCTGAGCGTCAGTGACCATTCTTGCGACATATGCAAGGTGTACCTGGGACGGGCGCTAGAAACTTCCCATTTTACAGACAGGAAAGTGGAGACTTCCAAGGCCACTGTTCACAGACAGCATCTCAGAGAGGATTTGCCAGGCGACCCTGTTCCAACAGCCGCCTCCACTCGGCCCTACAGGGTCCCATTCCCTTCCTTCCTTTGTTTTGTCTTCCTAGCATATGGTGCGTGCTGCCCCCATCACACGCGTCTTTATTGCATTTTCTCTGGTTCCTTAACCAGCTACCAGTCAGTGCAGCCAGTGGCCCAAGGGTCGGCCAGCTTTAGAAACAGATCCTGGAGTTCAAGCCCCCAGGGTCTCTTGGACTATCTGCTGACCGGACAAGTTCCTTCCAGTCTCTGTCTCACTTGCCGGGACAGGGTACTGACAGAACGGTTCCTGTAATGTTAGGTCGGTTGTCAGCAATTGCCATGGTTGTGTCCCGGAGCTGCAGCCCTGGGGCCTTCAACGTGTGAAATCTAAAGGTGATCTAGCTCGGCTCACAGAGGTGGAGTCAGCAGAGCCTGGATGAGAAGGCCGCAGTCCTCCCTCGCCCGAGGGTTTGCTGAAATGCAGATCCCTGGGCCCGCCCCATGGCTTACTTCCAAAGCTTTCAGGTGCAGCCTATGCTGCTGCTGGCTTGGAGACCCACTGTGAGCACCACAGGGTGGGACCAGCTCATGAACCCCTTGCATGTCTGTCTGTCCTGTTCTGTCCTCCTGAGGGCCGGACAGCTCCCTCTCCGAGACTGTAGCTGGTGCTTCGACACTGAGGGGCTGTGACAGATCAGTGAGCCAGGCAGGGCCTGGGGGAGCCGCGCTGTAATTAGTACTTCTCGGGGCAAGCGGCTCCGCAGACAGGCAGGCAGCTGGCCCGGCTCTGCTCGTCAGGGGTGGGGCCTGCTGTCAGCCCCTAAACACTGCTCTCTGGCTCTGGGGAGCTGGCTTCGTGCAGAGCTGAGCCCAGCTGTGCTGAGCTGAGACTGCCTCCACAGCTCGGGGTAGGGGTCCCTTGCAGGGTGGTGGTGGGGTGTGGGCAGAGTACCGGTTGCCTCAGTGTACGTTGGGAGACCTGGGTTTGAGGGCTGACTCCCAAATGAAAACATGAACCACAGTTCAAATGTAGACACACTCACCAACCCCCAGCCCTGCAGGATGTCAGCGGATTCACTCGTGACACCTCATTAGGACTCTCTTATGGGGGGGGGGGGGCACAATTCTTATCCCCATTTCGAGAAAACCGAAAAAGTGGCTTGGCCGAGAGTACACAGCTCTGAATCCAAGCGCCTGCTCCTGACCTCTGCGTATTCTGACTTCTCCTTTGCTGTGAACCTGTGGGCAGGCAGCTGACTCCCTTTCCAGTGCATGGGACGACGTAACCCAGTCACTGCTGATCCAGGCTCTGCCCCTCACTTGCTGTGTGATTTTGGTGGTGGTGGGGTGGTCTCAGCCTCAGTTTTCTGATCTGAAAACAGGTTGAGGGCCAAGACTAACAGAGAGAGAGAGAGAGAAAGAGAGAGAGAATACAAACTTACAAGAGGTCTTCAAAAAGGTCATGGATGAAAAATCTATGTGCGGATCTCTTATCTCAAAATCTGTCATATCAAAATAAACTTCTAGTTGCATTTGTCCTGAACGGTCTGAAGTGCCTTGTGAATTGGGAAAGCCTGCTGAGGATGGGCTGACGGCTGCTCCCGCCCCATCGGCCCCATCGGCCCCATCGGCCCCTTCACACTGTGCCCGTGTGTTCCCAGACGGGAGATTTCAGTGCCCTCATGGGCTTGTTGCTTTCTCTTCCTCCCTGCCCACAGTCCTGCCAGCCATACCTCTCTGCTCCACCTTCACGTAAGAACAGAACCTCGCCTGTCCCCGCCACCTGTGTCCCACACACCTTCGCGGCTCTCCCGCAGTAGTGCAGTCACTGTTCCCTGCCTGCCCCTTCCTCCCTGGACTCTTCTCCTGGCTCCTCCTTCCCATCACCATCTCCCTTGGATTTCCACTCTTCTCTTGGGATAAAATCCCAAGGCTGCATGCAGCCCTCAAGGGACCTTACATAGAGCCATGTAATCTGCCCCTTCCCACCTCTGACCTTACCGTCCCTCGTCCCTTGCTCTCCCATCTGCTCCCTGCACTCCAGCCAGCCTTGTCTTCTCAGATTTTTACAACGTGCGCAACAGGCACCACAGGACTTTTGCACTTGCTGGACCCTCTTTCCGCAGCAAGCTGCCAAGTCCTTCCTCTGGGTCTCTCTCTCTGCTCAATGGCACCTCCTCAGAGAAGCCTGTCCTGACTACCCTCTCACATCACTTCCTCTCTCCTTGCCACTTTGCTGTTGCAGGTAGCATATAAATGTGTTTACTAGGTGCCAAGGCCTCTCCGACTCCCATCTGGGCTCCACGCGGGCTCCTGTTTTACCAGCACCTGGAGCTGTGCCTACCCAGAGCAGAGCCTCAAGAAATAGGTGCCGACAAAGTGAAACAGGGAACCGAGCAGGGAGCAGGCAGGAGGAAGCAGGGAGCAGCTCTGCCTGCCGTGGCACTGGCGGCTCCACGGAAGGGTTCAGGCTTCGCTGCCCCAGGGCCTGGCTTGGCCTGGGTTTCTTCGAGGAACAGGTGTCCTCAGTGAACTCCCAGCTGCCTTCCCGGGCAGGGAGGCCAAGGCTCTGGCTGGCCTCCTTGCTGCTCCCTAGAGGAAGTGTTCAGCCCGGGCAGGAACTGACATGGCCATCAGGGAAAGCCCGGGCAGCCCACGCCACTTTCGCTGCTACAGCTTCCTGTGAGCTGGGGGCTGGCCTCGGGGCAGCAGGGGCCATGTTGTCCTCCACTGGGGCAGGAGGACAGTGCAGGGAGCTCTCCCCACGTCTTGTGGCCACCCTGTGCTCCAACACCAGTCTCGCCCAGCTTAGGATTGCTCCGTTCCGCTCCCCTGTACCCTTTGCACAGATGAGCAAACAGAGGCTCTGTGAGGGGAGAGATTGCCCGGGCAACATGCCAGGCAGTGGCACAGCAAGGTGATGGACCTGCATGTGCTTTTAAAAAATTACTTATTTATATTTGAAAGGCAAAGTAACAGAGACAGAGGGAGAGGGAGAGAGAGAGAGAGAATCTTCCATTTCCTAGTGTACTCCCCAAATGCCCGCATCAGCTTGCCTGGGCCAGGCCAAAACCAGGAGCCCGGAACCCCACCTTGGTTTCCCACGTGGGTGGCAGGGACCCAAGTGCTTGGGCCATCCGCTGCTGCCTGGCAGGAGCCTTAGAAGGAAGCTGGATCAGAAGCTGGGTCAAGTGCAGACTTAAGTCCAGTCACTCCGATATGGGGTGTGGACCTGCTGCACTCTAATGCCGGCCCCCACATCTGTTGATATCAAATCCCTTCCTTAACTTAACCCCATCCTTAATCCCATCCACCCTACCCCTCACCCACACCCCCCCAAACTCCTGGAACTCCTGACTGGGTTATACCTGAGGCTCCACCTTTAGCGTCTCCTGTCTCACTGTCCCTCTTCAGCCAAGAAAAGTGACAGCTGTGCCCCTGGAACAGATGTAAAGACTGAGGCACAGAGGGAAACGTGTGGCCCAGGGTCTCCCTGCTGGGGGGGGGGGGGGTCTGGCAGGCCACGTGGGAAAACATTCATCTGAGCTTGTCCCACGGAGGTTTCCTCTCTGAACAGCTGGGCTTGGGACAGAGGGGCCGGGGGAGGCAGGCAGAAGAAAGCCCCAAATGAGGACCCTGCCAGCTAGCAAAGCTGAGAGCCAAGGAGGTGACAACAGAGAACTGGGAGAGCCTGGGGGACCCGGAGTCATGCTGGAGAAATGGGAGGGTCTCAGGCTGGCCATGGAAGCAGCTCCTACCCACTGCAGGACTGGAGCTGGCCTCCTGCGTGGTGGCCCCAGGAAGCCAGACCCTCTGTCCCAGCTCCACAGTGCCACTGAGACAGCGGGACTGCCCGCCGTGGGACAAGGGCAGGGCCTCCATCCAGCCGGCAAGTGTTTGGTGAGCACCTGCTGCAGGCAGGGGGCTGGCTGGGGGCTGGCAGTGAGGTAGTCACAGTGCGTGTGAACCAGGGCAGGAAGGTGACTCTGTACATGAGGGTCTCGCCAAGGCGGGGCGGTTGGGGGTGCTGTGAGGCTGGGGAGGAAACAGACTGGGTCTTGAGGGGTGATAGGGCAGGCAGTGTGGACAGATCCCTAGAGAGTACTGCAGATACTCGTGGCCTCTCTGTGCTCAAGGCACCCCTGGAGAGGAGGGAGCCTCAAGAATGACCAAGCTTGGGATGCTTCACAGAGCAGGTGACTGCGCATAGCCAGGGGCTTCTCTGTTCCCAGCAGGTGCTGATTCAGTAGGGCCTGAGTGTGTCTGGGACGCTGCACTCCCAACAAACTCCGGGGCAAGGCTGACACTGCTGGTCCCTGACCACACCTGAGCTGCTGGGATGAAGAAAGCAACTGCGGAGCCCGACTGCCCATGCCTGGGACGGGAGTCGCACCTGGCACTTGGCTTCCAGGCTGTTGTTCGGGCTCCTGACACATCATATATCCCCTCCACTCGGCCAGACACCCCAGACCTTGCCTGCATAAACCCAGGGGGGTCTGTGTCCCAGCCCCACCCCCTTCCCTGCGTGGCTTGGGGACATCGGGGTAAGGCCACGGGCTCTGGGGCCATCCTACTTGGGTCCAAATCCCAGGGGTGGAATTTGGCTGTGGGACTGTGGGTGAAGGACTTTGCCTATCTGACACTCAGTTTCTTATCTGTAAACTGGAAGAAAACATGACAGGGCTATTTTGAAGATTCAAAGCAATGATATAAATCAGAAGCCTATCACACAGGAGGTGTCGATAAACGTCTTGTGCCTCCCCTCCAATCCCACTCGGCCTCTAAGGCGTGAGCTGCATGTTTTCAGGCCCCTGCTTCCAGTCTTTCTGTTTTTGTCTATGAGCTATGAAATACGTAACCCATTAGTCCAAGCAGAGTACGACACAAGGACGTCTGTAGATTAATAAATGTCCGTGCACCGGGGGAGGTGTTTAAAATGTTTTTACTCAGATGGAATGGGATCTGGGATCTTCCAAGCCCAGCATTTGAGCGTGCAGTGGAATGCTAGGAGCAGAGACCCTCAGTACTGGAGGGGAGTTGAAGCGCCTGCAACCCCCCTATGCTCACCCTCCCTTCTGACATACAAAACCTTCGGCTGGGAGCAGGTGTTTCACCTGGCGGCTAAGATTAGCCTACACCCATATCAGCCTGACTTGGCTTCCGGGCTCTGGTTCTCGATTCCAGCTTCCCACCGAGGGAGACCCTTGGAGGCAGCAGTGATGGTTCAAGGTGGTTGGGTTCCTGCCTCTCACAGGGGAGATCTAGATTGTGTTTCTGGCTCTTGGCTCTGGCCCCAGCCTAGCCCTGATTATGGGAACATTTGGGGAGTGAACCAGTAGACAAGAGCTCTCTCTCTCTCTCTCTGACTCTCAAATTTTTAAAAAGCCTTTCTGTTGCACTGGCTTTCGTGCCATGGTGGGGAGCTGAGTGTGCTTCTGAGTGGCCAGGGGTGTGTCTCCTGTGCCCGCTCAGTCCTTTTGGGGAGCGGGGGTGACTCCTGCAGCCCAGATGGCTGCAGGCCTTGCCGATTGGCAGCGGTGGGCTTCGCACCCTCCTCTCCTGCTCAGCTGTGCTAATCACCGGATTCCATGCAGATGACAAATGTGTGGCTGCCTGGCCTGCAGGGAGGCCTGGGGGGAGGAGTGCAAATGAGCAGCCAGTGAGGATGGGGAAGGGAACTTCGAGGCAAAAGTGTGGAATTTGAATTGTCTGTGAGTTCTCTCCACAGACGTGGGTTCTGTTCAGAGGAGGGGTGGATATGGTGTTTTCCCTCCCTTAATCAAGTTAGAGTTTAGAGTCATAGGATTGTGGAAACTCGGGATTTTTGAACTGTAGAATTCAGCCGAATCTAGAATCATGATTCTAGAACCTAGAATTTCTGCTGAACGCACTTCTAGACTCTGAGAACCACTTGCAAGGACAGCAGCCGTCCTGGGAGCTTAGCACTTCAGCTCAGCCACAAATGCAGCTCCTCCTTCCCGCTTCCCTGTGTGCCTCTGTGTGGAATCAGGACCAAGGAATGGCCCTGGAAGCTCATCCAGCCCTCCCTCCGGCTCCGAGCAGGCCAGTGGAGAGAGATGTCCAGCCAGTTGGGACAATTTTGGAGGCTTTGAACTTGAAGCCTTTCCTTGCTGCCTGGCAGGCGCTGGTTGCTTGAATGGTGTGAGTTCTCACATTACTCTCCCAATGCCTTCTGCAGGGAGCAACTTCCTGACAAGGACAGGGGGCCTGTGTTCCCAGGGTATGTTTCCAGCAGTTACAGGCAGGCATAACAGGCTGCAGGCGTGAGGAGAGACGAGGGGCAGGGCTCAGCGCCTCTGAAATCTTTTAGCCGTGTCCAACGCAGCGGTGGGAGCGGGCAGCTAACCTGGCAGCCCCCACCACTACCGTCATGTGCTTCTCAGTGTGGCAACTGTTTTCCCCTGGGGGAGGGCCTGGCAGCCGTGGGGGGTCCTTCAGGGAGGTCATTCCATCCAGGAGGAGCCACCTAAACCCTTTAGTGTGACAGCTTCGCCGGTCCTGATTGCCAGCCAGCCCTCCCTGCACACATGTCCAGCCACACCCACCTGCCTGCTCCCCTTGCAGCGCCTTTGCTTTTTTTTTTTTTTTTTTTTTTTGACAGGCAGAGTGGACAGTGAGAGAGAGAGACAGAGAGAGAAAGGTCTTCCTTTGCCGTTGGTTCACCCTCCAATGGCCGCCGCTGTAGCCGGCGCACCGCGCTGATCCGATGGCAGGAGCCAGGATCCAGGTGCTTTTCCTGGTCTCCCATGGGGTGCAGGGCCTAAGCACTTGGGCCATCCTCCACTGCACTCCCAGGCCATAGCAGAGAGCTGGCCTGGAAGAGGGGCAACCGGGACAGAATCCGGCGCCCCAACCGGGACTAGAACCCGGTGTGCTGGCGCCGCAAGGTGGAGGATTAGCCTATTGAGCCACGGCGCCGGCTCAGCGCCTTTGCTTTTCTATGCCTCCAGATCTCTGCACGGACTCTTTCCCTTTGGCCTCTTCACGGTAGAACTTTACTCATCTGTGGAATGCAAACTCCCACTCAAGTGTAAGCACCACAGGAGAAAAAAGTTGGCCTTATTTAATACTTTACTACCCAGAACCTACAGCATTTGGCACACGGTACATATTGAACAAATATTTGTTAAATGACTAACTGAGCGTAACTTTTAAGGTCAGCTCATTTCTCCGCGGAAGCCTCAATTCCTGAACCCTCCCAGGATTTCCCCGGGCCCACAGCATCCCTGGGATTACCCGGGGCCAAGAGGCTTTGCTGACTTTGTCTTGCTCACCAGACAGGAAATACCTTGAAGCTGACACCACGTCTGGCCAATCCATCTACCTGCCGCGTCCAATCCAGGGCCTGGCACCCAGCAGGTGCCCAATAAATGCAGAGCAGTTGCCAGCAGCCCAGCTCGGAGACTCGAAATCCCCTGTTGGTCCCAACTGTGAGCGCTGGTCCAAGCTGTTGGCAACATCTGCTTTGGAGTCGCATTTGAAATTACACGTTCCTCGGCTCATGCCACTTAATATTTAATAACCAGGCGACTGGCCTTCTCTGGCAGCCACTTAAGCCCCTGATTGCCTCTTGTCTGAACTTGGCTTTGAATAAGGCAGGGACTGCCTTGGGGTTAAGCACAAAGTCGGTGTCCTGGGGCCGAGGCCAGCAGGAGGCCAGAGGAAGGGGATGCCCACTGGCTTGCAGCTCCTGGGCAAGCTCCCCAGGCAGGAGGCAGGCTGGTCACTGGTTCCAACCGGCTTCACCTCTTGCCTGCTCTAGCCCTCGTGGCCAGAGGGTGGGGGTGGGGAGGAAAAATGCTAGTGGGATCTTCCCTGACTCATATCCCAGTTGAGCAAGGCGGATAGAAGGGAGATTCCACCTGGGATGTGTCCCAGCAGGAAAGGTGTGGCTTGGCCGTCAGCAACCAGGATGAGTCCACGCTGGGGACCAGTGGCGCCACACAGCCTCTCCTGGCGCAAGGCTGGGGAATCTGTCCAAGGCAGCTGTGGCAGGGGAGGAGGCAGTGGTGACGATCTGACCTTTGGAGCACCCAGCCCCGGGCAGTCCTGCAGGTCTGGGGAAGTCAGGTCAGCCCTGAAGGCCGAACCTGAGGGATTGCTGGGGTGGGGGCCTGAGGGGGCCAGGTGCTAGGCATGGGAAGAGGGACCAGCAAGCATGAAGGCTCTCAGGCTGGACTTGACTCCTGAGGCCTGGGGGTCCAGAGCTGGCTGTTGCAGAGGTGCTGCTCGGGGTCCGCACTTGGGAACCACAGACTCTGCAGCTCCCAGAGGGGATCATGTCGGGTGAGACTTGGTTTCTGGTTCTTGCTCTGCCCTCAACAAACCCAGGGACTTTAGGTGAGTCCCTGCCCGGTGCTCATGCTGCCACTGCCCACGTCAGCCAACACGGCTGCCTGACCCCTGAGAGCTGCACAGTCCCCCACTCTCCCCTCAGCGGTCACCTGGCCCACCCAGAAAAACTGAGACCCCAAACACCAACCTGCATGATTTGCAGGGCTGGTCCCTTTAGAAGCTTCTGCGTGGGGCATGTCCCTGGGTTTTTACGATGGGCGGGATACGGTGAGCACTCCTTTTGTGCCAGGTGCCGAGCTAAATAGACCCTTTGCCAGCAGACACAACTCATGTGACCCCTGCCACCTTTATGCCCACTGTCCCTCACATCTCATCAGTCACAGGCCCCGTGGACAAGGCCTTCCCACCCCAACCCTATCCTCTGCCTCTTCCCACTCCCCCTGCATCGCCGCAATGCACAACCATCTATTCTTGTGCAACTGGTGGGCCAGTTCCTCTCAGCTTCCCTGCACCCACCCAGGCCCCTGTTGAAGGCAGAGCCTGTCCCTCCCCTGCTCCTCTGCTTTGGCCCTCGGGGGCTGCCATGACACTTAAAATAAAATCCAAGTCCCAGAGCAGACAGGGCTTCACACAGGCTGCTCCCTGCTCTCCATCCTAAAGTTGCACCATCCTTGCCGTCCATTCTGCCTTGGCCCCACTGGCCTTCATATCCTTGAATGTGCCCCTGGAGTCTGGCCCTGGCCTCCCTATGACTGCCGTACCCCTTGGGGCTGGCATTGTGGTGCAGTGGGTTAAGTCACTGCCTGTGATCCTGGCATCTCATACGGGCACTGGTTCTAGTCCTGGCTGCTCCACTCTGACCCAGCTCCCTGCTAATGTGCCTGAAAAAGCAATGGAAGATGGCCCAAATACTTGGATCTCTGCCACCCATGGGGGAGACCCAGATGAAGCTCCTGGCTTCTGGCTTTAGCTCTGATTGTTGTAACCCTTTGGCAAGGAATGAGCCAGCAGATGGAAGATCTGTGTGTGTGTGTGTGTGTGTGTCTGTTTGTCACTCTGTAACTCTGCCTTTCAAATAACTAGATAACTAGACAAGTAAATATTTAAAAATAAAATACCCTTCCTCCCCGTGTCCAGCCCCTCCTTATACCAACTCCAAGTTTCTCAGCACTTATTTCTTCTAGTATGTTTCTCATTTACCTTTCTACACACACACACACACACACACACACACAGAGGAAGCAGATGTCAGCAGACTAGGAACTTGGGCCCATGTTTTCTGTTGGATCTCCAGGATGCGGCAGGTGCCTGCCCAGCTCAGAGTCACGGTGGGCTTTCCTGGTGGACTGAAGGCATCACCTCCACGTGTGAGATGTAGTATCACGTTTTGTGGGAAGCCCAGCCAAGCTAAGCACCTAAGCATCGCCTTAGAAAGGGTGGAGTCGGGATTCAAAGCCCCATGCATTTGGCTCAGCACCTGGCTTTCATTCGGGTGGTATGTGAAGCCCTTGAACCCTGGGAATCCAGACTCCACGGCAGATGTGCTTCTTGGTTTTGCCCCCAGCGGGGGCCCCTGCCCTGAGGCCCAGCCTCACCCTCACCCCCCCTGCCCAAAGGCTGACCCCTGCAGCGGCTCATGCTGAGGCCCCTGAGCACCCCCGGAAGCCTCCCTGCTGATTGGCAGGCAGCAGTCTCAGCCCGTGCCCACCCTGTGGCTTTCCAGCTCCCTCCCTCTGCCGCAGCGTTGCTACACAGTTAATGGAATAACAAGACACTTTACCCATTATCTGATGCAAAGGCCTTTTTATGCGGGCGCTTGTTCTGCAGCTTAGATTTCCCTACGACCCAGCCTACCGGGGCTCCCCTGCCGCTGCTCCAGGCCCCAACACAGGGGGCTGGGCACCAGCCGGGAACCTTCTCCCTCCCACCCTCCCACTCATCCCCCACCTGGGCACCTCTGCAGAGCTCAGGCCCTGGAAGGTGCTCTGCTGATCGAGGGAGGGGTATGGCACCAACCCTTGCTACAGGCACAGTAAAGAGAAACGTAATGACCGGTGGGTGAGGCCCGTGGTGGGCAGGGGTTTTGCACATTTAATCTGCACATGATTGCATGCAATGATCACCCCCTCCTGTGGACTTGGAGGAAGGCTGTGTGGTTTCACGTGGGGTCCAGTTGGGATCTGGACTTGCGCCCCAGGGCTCGACTCTGTCGCTTCCACATCTTAAGGGCTTTCATCTGTGAGGGCCCAGCCAGGCCCTGTTTCCCTGCTGGCTCTGCATTGGTGGCAGGTGCACGTGTTGAGGGTGGGTATAGGAGAGCCAGCCCCCTGGGCAATTCCTGTTCTGGGATCCCACGGAAACAAAACACATCTGGCCTAGTGCATGTTTAGTGCCTCACCCTGTGCAGGGCCCTGTCGTGGCCAGGGCGGCGTGCAGGGGAGAGGTCTGTTTCAGAACAGAGCGCCTACCCTGTGCCAAGCCTGGGCACTGGCACAGGATAGGCACCTCTCGGCACATGGCCTCGCCCATCAGCACACTGGCAGCTCGCCCACCCAGGTCCCTCCAGCTTCCCCCACTACTCCCTCCTGGTCACCCTAAAGGGCTCTGCAGGGACTCACTGCCCCCTCCCCCCTACTACTGCTCCTGGGGGTCTTTGTCCTCTCTTTCCAGAATTTTCAGAAAACCCTTTCCCTGCCTCCCCTCCCCGGCAGCCACTGGACCCCTCTGTTGGGTCTGTCTCAGAGGGTCCTTCAAGTCACTGCCCCAGCTCTGCCCACCCCGCCTCCAGCCTCCTGCCTTGCCCTGCCTGAGGCTATGTCCTCTGCTCTTCCTGACACGTCTGTCGTCCTTGGGTGCGGTCTAACTCTTTGGCCAGAGATCACCCAGTTCTCTAAGTCACTGCTTCTTCCCCGCCCTGGTGTGGCCCTCATACCTCCATTTCTCTAAGCACCCCGCCATCTTTGTGCACCTGCTTCCCTTTGCCAAGAGCACCATTCTCATCACATCTGCCTGGAGAACTTCTACTCATCCATCAAGGCCTAACACTCAAGGGGCTCCCCTAAAAAGGTTTTCCCAACAAGTTCACTTTTCCAGGCTGGGGTCCCTTTGTGCTTCCCCAGCCATGCATGCCCCCTCCACTTTGTGCACACTCCCAGGAGTTCCGTGCATTCTTCTTCCTTTCCCATGAGACTATGGGCTGCAGGATGGGGTGGGGTGGGAGCAGTAATGGGGCATGTCTGGAGCCCGCACCTGGGTTTAAACCCTGGCTCTGCTATTTTCTAGCTGTGCAGCATTGTGCAAGGGAAATTGAGAGCCCTGTGCCTCAGTTTTCTCATCTGTAAAGTGGGGATAATAATATTAGCTCCTCTCTGGAGTTGGGATGAGGATGAGAGGAACAGGGGGCACTTCGAAGAGGCCCTCGCATGTAGTAAATGCTCAATGCACAGTTGTCTCTCTGTCACCGCCAGATCTCAAAGAGGCCGACTCCCCAAGAAACAAAGAGCCAGCTCTGTGTAGGTCAGAATCGTGTCTAAACCAGCGGCTGTCACACGCAGGTGCACCTCAGAATCAACTGGAATCATGTGAAAAAGGTAGGGTAGCGAGCCCGGCAGTTCTGGGGTGGGCCTGGGAATGAGCTTTCTGGAAAGTTCCCTGCATCCCATTCTGACGAAGGTGGGCTGGAGCTGGACTCAGCCCCACTGCTCCGCGGTGGTCACTGAGACTTGGCCATGAAGACTGACTGCTGGCGACCAGCCCTTGTGGGCCCTCTCAGGGAAGGTTGGCAGGTAGCAGAGAAGCCAGGGTCCTGCCGCTGCAGCCAGGGGACCTGGGTTCAAGCCCTGGCTCCTGCCTTCTGGGCAAACGTTCTCCTTTCTCCATGCTCCCATCTCCCAGGTGGGAGGGTTGGGTGGGTCCACGGTCAGAGTGGGCCTGAGACATAGCACACCCAACCAGCAGCCGTCACCCGTGCCTGCAGCCGTTTGTCTTCAGAGGGCTGCTCTCCCTGAGTGTTTTATTTTCTGCTGATGGATTTCAGCTCATGTTCCAGGCCTGTACCTGCATACAAATGCCAGGAGGCCCTGCCGGCCGGCTCGGAATCCATCCTCGCCAAGCACCAGGCTGTGGGCTCCCAGCGGGGCTCGGAAGTCCCCGGGGCCTCCTGTGAGGCTGGGACCACCATGCCTGTGCAACTTCCCTGACCGTGGCCGTGGCCGGAAGTAGCCAGGCTGCCGGCCCCTTTGAGAACCAGGGTCTCTGTGTGAGAGAGGCCCCTGGGAGGTCTTTGGGGGGAACTGGGGAGTTGCAGGGACAATCGGTTGCTGTTTGGGGGGAGGGAGGTTGGCAGGGCCCTGGCCCTCGGCACTGAGCCCCTAGCAGGCTCCTGCCAAGCCTGGGCCTGGTTTCCCACTGCCTGCCAGTAGCGGGGCACTTGGGGAGGAGGCCTAAGGCAGTTCCTCGCCCCTCTCTGCAGTCTCTACCACGGGTGAGGACACATTCTGTCTGCCTGGGCCCTGCTTTCTCTGCTGGGCTCCGGCAGATTCTTAAAGTTTCACACGTGCTTGGCAGGCACCTGCTCTGTGCCTGCCCTCCTGTGGCTCAGGTTCTGTCACAGGGAGGTGGGAGTGGATGCTGGTGGTAGAGCAGGCAGGGTGGGAGAAAACGCTGGGGATAGTGCAAGGAAAAGATGAAGCAGGAGGAAGGGACTCCTGGGGGCGGTGCAGGGGTGATTTCGGCCGGGGTGGTCTGGCAGCCCAGAGCAGGTGCCTGCCCAAGCACCTGTGCGACTTTCTGCAAGAATCTGCCCGAGCCTGGTTCTGCAAAGCGGACACTGGAGTAGACATGTGTAGAGATGTGCAGGAAGGGCATTCAGGCAAAGGGAACAGCAGGTACAAAGCTGTTGAGCGGGGCCAGGAGCCAGGTGGCCAGTGTGGACTGGAGCAGAGGACGGGAAAGGGAAAGCCCGATCCTCACAGCCTCCAGATGGAGAAACCAAACTCAGAGAGGTTAGACGACTTGCCTGAGGCCACACAGCTGTACATGGAGGTACCCGCCTGCCCCTGCGCTCTGTGCAGTGTCAGAGCTGCTCAGTGCACACTACTAACACACTCTTGTAATCACCGGCGACACGGGCTCCCTAACACATGCAGCAGGGACATCACTAGGGACCTTCCTGAAGATGTGGAGTGTGACAGGCCTGAGTCAGGGTCGCTCCTAGTCACCGGCCTCTCCTGAACCTTGATTTTCTTGTCTGTAAACTGCCTCAGAGGGGTGAGCCCCGCGGAGAGATGCCAGGTGATTAGAAGACATTGCCCTCCTGTCCCCACGTAGGCCTCCGAGGCCGTGGCCCTCAGCCTTGGAACCTTTCCCTGGTTACCTGCTGGGAAGCAAACAGCATTCCCCATGGACGCTAAGGCTCCACGCCCCAGGCCTTTCAGTGGGGAGTCTGCGCTTGTGGCTGGAGGGCCAGCCTTGTGACCAGGCCACGTTGATTGGGCGTACAAATGGGAGACGCCGGCATAGCCCTCTTGTGCCCTCCTGGGCTTTTCCTCTGTGGCACCCATCAGGCTTGTAATTACTTGGTTAGCGTGTGTCTGCCTCTCTGGGCTGCGTGCTCGCTCAATCTCAGCTGGCCTTGTTCGTGACTGGGTCTCCAGCACGGAGCAGCCTGCCTGGGGCGTCGTAAATGTTTGTTGGGAAAACAAACACACGGAGCCCGGCTGGCTGAATGAATGCGCTGAGGCTGCTCGCAGCAGCTGGACCCTGCTTCCCCCGAGGCCCTGGCGCTAACGCGGGCTCTGCGGCCGCCGATGGCTTGTGCCATCCTATGCAGGTCCTAGTGCTTCCCGGAAAACTGGGCTGATCGATGAGGAGGGATGGGGTCCTGGGTGGGGGTGGGGGGGATGCAGGGGAGTTAGAGAGGAAACGATGGAGAGGTAGGTGCTTGGCTAGCCATGCCCTGGTGGCCTGTGTCATCATGTCACTGTGAGTGTGTGTACCTGTGTCCATGCTACTGCGGATGGGGAGGTGTGGACAAGGAAGCTGAGGCACAGGAGGGCAGAGGCTTCCCCTGATGGCCCTCTGGGTGGGGCCAGGCGGTCTCCATCCTCTTTTGCAGGCCCTGCCCTAAGCCCCTGCCCTCTCTGACCTCACAGGGAGCCAAGTGGGCCAGGCACTGGGAAAGACAAGGACAGGCACAAGTGCTGCCTTTCCAGAGGTGCGTCTTGCAGACCCAGGGGTGAGCCATAGGGCAGGGCAGGGTGCGGGGGCCTCTAAGGTGAGCCTGCTAGGATCTGTCTTGGGCCTGCAGGACCAGGGGCCCCTGGGAAAGAAGCATTTGGGAGTCATCTCTGGCCGAGTCCCCTGGCCCCTGGCAAGGCTGATGGAGTCATCATCAGGGGCGTGACGCTCACTCCTTCCCTTCCTCGAAGCGGGAACCACGCCCAGGGTTCTCAGTTGTAGGCAGCCCCCCGCGGCGGCGGCGGCGGCGGCGGCCGCGGAGCTGCACAGCGCGGAGTGCGCGCTGCGCAGGCGACTCGGAGTTGACCCCGCGCTTTTGCCAGAGGGAGCCCTAGCCCAGACATCGTTGGGGGAGCCCGAGGGGCCAGGGTCGCGCCGCAAGCTGGACCTAGACTATTTCGGGCTGGTAGTCATGACAGCAAGCAGCGATCTGGTGGATCTTGGGGCGCTCGCCCCCACAGAGTCGGCGGCGGTAGCCCTCCCCACGCTCAGGGAGCGGAGGTTAAGCGACTTGCCCGGGGTCTCAAGGCCCGCACCGGGAGGGCCGGGTCTCCAGCGCTGAGTTTGGCCTCTCCCCCTCCCCCAAGGCCGGGCTGCTCTCCGGAATGGATCTCGGCAGTGGCGGCAGCTGCGGCGGCGCCGGTTTCCATAGCAGCAGGGCCCTTCCCCCACCATGGTTCCCCCTCTTCCCTGGGCTCTGCGGCTGCTGGGGGCCGCGGAGGCGCGGATGCTGGGTTTTGGGGGGCCCGCCTGGGTGCAGGCGGAGAAGTGTCTTGGGGCCCCCAGTTTTTGCAGGAGGAACCCTCTTGTTCGCTTGTCCGTGTTAGCTCTGGGGTGAGAATGCTTCCATTGCTGGGTGGCGGGAGAGAGGGGAGAGAAAACACCAGACACAGAGGGGAGGGACAGAGCGGGGAGACCCGGCGCAAAAGCCCAGGCAGGAGGGGAAGGGGCCTCTGTTTTGAGGCAAACCACTTCCTTGCATCTCTGCCCCCCGAGGGGCGCGGGCTCTGTGCACTTCCGTCCGTTTCACAGGTGAGGATGTGGTGGACAAATGGGTGAGTCTCAAGACTCCAAGAGCCAGCCTGTGTCCCCCCACCTCGGGAGGTGGGGGTCAGAGGCTGTGCAGGCTCCCTAGAGCCACTGAAGCGGGATCCTCAGGGTGAACCAGGAGCCTACAATTCGTGAGCGCCTGGGAGAACGTTCCAGGGAGGGATGGAGGAAGGCTGCCCCGTGCTCCACACACACAGCCGGGATTTAGGACCCAGAAGAGAGGGAGAAAGGGAGGAAAGTGACAGAGAAGCTTTTCAAAGCATGACAGATAAGCCTCAGAAGAGATGGCAGTGAGCAAGAGGGAGAAATAAAAGAGAGAAAGAGACGCGGGAGGTGGCCGCAGAGCGAGGAGAAGGGAGATCTGGTAGGATCAGAGCGAGTACTTATTGGCCGTGGATTGCCTGTCACTCCAAACACAGCCGCGCGCTTCATCCTCCGCAGGCCCGCTGGGTAAAGCCTGAGGGCCCCATTTTCTGGATGAGGAAACTGAGGCCTGGGGGGCTTGTGGCTGAGCTCAGCTTTGACCCCGGCTGGCCTGGCGTTGGAAGGGGTCACTGCTCTGACCGCCAGGCTGCTTCCCAAAGCTCAGGGGCTTGGGTGAGTCTTGACTCCACCACTGACCACCCCTGTGATTCCGGGGAGCCTTCTGTGCCTGTCTCCTCACCTCGTCTCACCCTTCTGAGATGGTCCAGGAAGGCAGGGCAACAGGTGCCAGCCTAGTGCTCTGGGACTGCTGTCAGGAAGCCCCCTCCCCCCAAAGCCTGGGCGACGTGGAGAAGGACCTCTCAAAGGCATGGCTTCTTGGGACCTTGGCCCTGACCAAGCAGGGGATGAGGGGCAGCGCCCGCTGAGCCCTGCTAGTCTCTGAGCCCAGCGCAAACTTCCCAGACACAGCAGCACTGATGGCACAGGGACAGCAGCAGGACACGCACCCCACGGCCACTGCTGCGTGGCTCTGGTGGGCACAGTCATGTCCATGGGATACCACGAGTAACCTCTGGGTACCGTGGCACTGCTACTTCCCTCTGGGTCACAGGCACGGGAGCCCTGGAAAGGCCCCCCCTCGCCCTGCTGGGGAAAATGAATCCTCCCATTATACAGATGAGCAAACCAAGGCTCCAAGATGTAACACCACAGCCCCAGGCAGCACAGCTGGGAAACAGCACAGCCAGGATATGCACACGCCTCTGCCTGTGCTCTGGTTGCCTGCGATAAGCATTTAGGGAGCCCCTACTGTTTACCTGATATTGGTGACACATGTGAGCACGGTGGTTCCTTGTGTTCTGTCACAGGCTGGGCAGCAGAGGAGGACGGTCCTTCCCACGTGGTGTGACTGTGCCGTGGCGGCAGCTGACATTTACCCAATGTGCCAGGTGTGCTCCCACGGACACACAGACTCCTCAGCCCGCGCCGTGGGCCTGGGGGCAGGCGTGAGCATAACCTGGGTGGGGATGAGCAGCCGCCCCTGGCCCAGCCCATCCTCAACAAGAGGGTTCCAGTCTGGGCTGGAGTGGGCACGGGGTGGGGCAGGAAATGAGCTCGCGGATGGCCCTTGCTGGCAGTGGGTTGACAGTGGGGTCTCGTGTCTTCACTTTTACTATGCAGACCAACTCCGAGTGCTGACATCCATGACGCCTGTGAGCGTGTGACACTGCAGTTCACACGGCTGGATCTTCAGAGATTGATTGATTGGGAAGACATAGTAACAAAGAGAGAGGGAGAGATGGAGACATCCTCCAAGTGCCTGCAACAGCCAGGTCTGGGCCAAGCCAAAGCTGGAACCCAGGAACTCCATCGTGGTCTCTCAAGCCCTTGGGCCATCTTCCACTGCCTTCCCAGCTACATTAGCAGGGAGCTGGGTTAGAAGTGCAGCAGCCAGGACTGGATCCAGCACTTACTTCCACGTGGGATGCTGGCGTTTAACCTGCTGCACCACAACGTTGGCCCCACGACTGGTCTCTGAGCTTCCATTCACTACCTGGAGCTGGGTTTTTAATGGTCTGCTCTTACCACCCGTGTTATGGATGCTAACACTGAGGTGTGCAGATTGTAAGCTGGGAAGATTTGACCTGCCATTTGGGTGCACCGAGCTTCTGGCCACAGAGGGATGAGTGCCTTCCTGGAGGAGGCGAGATCTAGACTGAGACCTGAAGGGCAAATACAGAAGTGAGGCGATGAGGGGCTGGCCAGGTGGGGCCCTGCGGGGCGGCAGGCGGGAGCGGCGGGGAACTGTGGGCAGAGGCAGGCCGAGGCAGGCAGGGCCCTGAGCGGGCGGAGGAGCGGGCTGCAGACTCATCTTGTCACCCTGGTTACGCTCTGTTAGTAAAATCAAAGTGAGGTCACGCCCCCTCCTGCGCACAGCACACTTCTGTGGCTCCCCGCTGCGTGCAGAGGGGAGGCCAGTGTCCTCGCCCTGGCCTGCAAGGCCCTGCCCCCGCTGACCCCTGGCTGCACCTCCAACCTCGCCTCCAGCCTGCCTCCCCCTTGCTCACTCAGCTCCAGCCACTTGTCCATGGAAACCGCCGGGCACGCTGTCGGCCCCTGTGCCCGCAAAGCTCTTCTCACACGTCTGCAGACGCCCCGCCTTGCCAGTTTCTTACGTCCCAGGTTTTGCTGATCCTCCTATTTAACGTTGCACCCCCACCCCCACGCTCGGCCCCTCTCTTGATTGAGTCGTTCCTTTTCCCCCGGTGCTTACTGCCATCCTGTCCCCGTGCGCTGTGCCGGTTTCTTTGTTCAACGTCTGGCAGGCTCTAGGATAACGCCAGCTCCACAGAGGCTGGGGCTTGTCTGGTTGCTCCCTGCTGTGTCTCTACAAGCTACAACAGTGCCTGGCACACGACAGGAGCTCTCTAGGAGAAATTGTTGTGCAAATAACGAGAACACCAACGATCTCATGTCCCATCGTCTTCACTCTACAGGTTGTTCTCTGTCTTGTCCAGTTTGGAAATCGAGGCTCTGAGAAGGCCAGGGGCCGACCCATGGTCACACAGCTAAGAAGGGGGGATAGCAGGTGCCTGGCCACCCCTCAGGAAAGAAGGGCTTACTGCCCAGCTGTTGGAGTGTGGCTGGCACAGGGCCCCCAGGGGACTGCCTGATGGGGACAGCAACCTTGCCCAAGGTCATGGCCCCTCAGGAGGCAGCTCACATCCCAGTGACTGATCCATGCAGGGTCTAACGGCTCATCCCCAGGCTGCTGACCACTGCTCCGGGCCCTGTTCTAGGTGCTGCTATAGGTAGAACTGTGTCTCACCTCCCACACCAAATGCTTATGTTGGTGTCTTAACCCTGCAGAACCTCAGAATGCTGCTGTATTTGCAGATAGGGTCTTAAAGAGGTAATTAAACCCAAATGAGGTGGGGAGGGTGGGCTTTCAGCCAATCTGGCCAAGGTCCTTCTACGAAGAAGAGGCGAACAGAGTGTGCATACGTGGAGGGAAGACTGAGGACGGGGAGAGGAACGGCCACCCACAAGCCAGGAGAGAGGCTGGGAAGCAGCCAGCCCTGCTGACACTGCTGTCTCAGGCTTGCAACCCCCAGAACTGGGAGAAAATGCTGTCTCGCCGCAGCCACCCAGGACTTACTCCTGTAGCAAATTCCTGCAGATGCATCAGCCCATCCAAGTCTTGCAACATAAGCACCGCAGTCACCCCATTTTACAGGTGGCAAAGCAGGTTCAAAGAGAAGTGACTCATCCAAGGTTATGCAGTTCAGCTGTGTTCTGACCCCAAGGTCAAAAGCAGCAGGCAGCCTGCTGCAAAAGATGGAGATTCCAGAAGCAAGAGTGAGCCAGCCACACTGGCCGCGCGCCCCTGTGCTGGGCTGTGCCCTGTGATCCAGAGGCCGAAGGGCTGTGCATCAGCAGGATGACCAGCTGGGCTTTCGGGGGAGGTAGAGGCCTTGCAGAGTGAGAGCAGTGTAGTCACGGATGGTGAAACGGGGCAGAACGTGACGGCAGGGACCCTCAGGGCTCCTCGGGTGGGCGCTGAAGTTGGCATCCAGGTGGAGCACAGGGTGCGGACTGGGCTGTGGAGGGAGAGGGGGAGGCGGGGAGCTGGTGCCAGGTTGGCACTGGGCCATGTTCGGTGGGAACGGACCCCATAAGAGTAGTTTTCAACTTTTTGGTCTCAGTACCCTTTTCCATTCGTAAGTGTTACTGAGGATCCCGGGGAGCTTTTGTTTATGTTAGCTTGTGATTGATAGTTACTGTATTAAAACTTACTACAGAGGCATTTTTAAAAACTATTTGTAGTCAAAATGATGAGGCCATCTTCCCAACAAACCTCTAGTGTGATTGCAATTATTGTTATTTAAAAAGAAAGTTTTAATTTGTTTTATTTATTGAAAGAGAGGAGAGAGATCTTCCATCAGCTGGTTCACTCCCCAGATACCGGCAACACAATAACAGATTGGGCCAGGATGAAGCCAGGAGCCTGGAACTCAACCTGGGTCTCCTATGTGGGTGGCAGGGACCCATGAACTTGAGCCATCCCTGCCGCCTCCCAAGAGACACATTAGCAGGAAGCGGGAATCAGGAGTGGAGCTGAGACTCAAACCCAGGCATTCAGGTATGGACTGCAGGCATCCCACGTAGCGTCTTCACTGCTAGATCAAGTGCCTGCTCCATCCCATTTTATAGATGAGAAAACTGAGGTTCAGATAAGGTAATTAGTCCAAAAAAGTCATAGCTAATGAGTGCGTAGAGCCAGGACTTGAGCCCAGGCGTTCTGGCTCTCGAGGTCGAGCTGTGAGCTGCTACATAGACTACCTGGACATGCTGTCCCCACCCTGTCCCCAGCTAGGTGCTGTTTGGGTTTCATCCTAGGAGTCTTGGCTAGCTCCCTGGAGCCCATCTGCAGCCAGTCATCCTGGGTGCAAGCAGTTAAGCTTTCCTGACAGGAGCTTGCAAACCATGAAAGGGATGCTGCACCCCAGAGGCACAGCAGACACCCACACCCACCTCCACACCCAGGCAGGGGTGAGAAGTCTGCTCTCGCAGCCAAAGCCTTGGAAATGTTATTTCCTGAAGTGTTGCCTCACCCCTACCACAGCCTGAAGCCTCTGGGATGGGGCCTCCCTCTGAGAAGCAGCTGGTTTCCACCCTTCCTGCTGCAGAGAGCCAGGGACCAGCCAGGGACCAGCCAGGGACCAGCCTGGGACCAGTGAGGGGCCAGTGAGAATTTACCTCTGTGGAGAGTTGGGGTAGGATCAATCCCGGTTAAAATCGGAAAGTCCCCTCCCCCCACCCCGAGAGCCTCCCCAGCCCACGCAGATCTTTATTTTGCTCATTTGCATTATACTGGCACTGGCAGAGGACCCCTGGCTGCAGCAGCAGGACCCTCTCTGAAGCTGGTGACAGGTGACAACGTTGTGCGTCTGGTCAGTTTGCAGATCCTTGCTTCATTCCTGGCTACACGAGGTGCCAGGGACACAGCACAGAGGAAGGGGACAGGATGAGACCCTGTCTCTCCGGGAACTTAGGGTCCAGCTGGAGAAGTCTCGATGAGGAGAGAGGCCATCGTGGCCAGTGTTGGAACAAGAGCTGCTCGGCGGGGTGGGGAACTCCATGAATATTTGCACTCCATGGAAAGCCAGACTGCCTCCCTGGGATACAAGCACTCAGGCTGCTCTCCAAGGCGCTCCCTGTTGTTCTCAGTGGTCAGGGCGGGATCCCTGCTGTCACAAACAAGCCCCACCTCTCAGCAGCATCCAAGGACAGAGTCCATTCTCAGCTCAGCACGGGCCAAGCCCTCGGAGGCATTCGGGGAGTCCAGGCCCTTCCACCCAGGGTGTGCGCGTCTTGTGAGGGTGGGGCTGTTTTCTGGATCTTCTGCAGCCCCCAGCAGGGCACGGAGGACCACGGGGCAGGTTTGATGTGCAGGCCTGGCAGGGATTTATGGCCAACCCTGGTGGCCTGTGTGAGGATACAGGTAATGACCTCGGGGTGACAGAGAGAGTGACATTAGCACCCAGCTACATTCCGTGCAGGAGAGGTGGTTTTCCCAAGGAATCGGGGTACTGAGGAAGGGCTCGTGGGTTCTGTGTGGCCACAAAAACCAGCAGACACCCGCTATGGCATATCCTTTCAGCACCAATGGACAAAATCCCGACTCAACCACCTAAGTAAAAGGAAGGTATGTCTCAGTTCTGGTCTGGGAATTCAGTTTCAGGAATGGCTGGATCCAGGAACACCCAAGCTCTCCTTTGTGCTTTAGCTTAGAGGCTTGCTCTCAACGTGTGCAGGGGAGGTGGCCACTGGCAAACTCACAGGGTCAGACTCACGCATTCTAGGCTCAGTGAGCTTGGCAGCAGAGTTACAGATATCTGTATACAGAGATACAGAGATACGGATATCTGCATCTTTCTCGTGTGTGTCATATATCCAGATACCCCCGAATATCACTCTGGGCCAGCAGAGGACCCACGGCCACGCATGTATGGGTGGTCTTCATGAGACCCCCGTGAAGCCCACAGCGTGTAGGGGAGGAGCCATCTGCCCACAAAAGGGAATCGGGGGAACGGTGCCGTCAAGTCCTGCACAGGGGACTTACCAGAACTTTCCAAGAGCACCGGGCCTCACAGCCCTGGACGCCGCAGAGGCTCGGAAACTCAAGGAGAGCAGGAGGCTGATGTCTTCATGAACAGCCAGTTCCTCGGTGCAGGAGGGGACCGCGCGACCTGACAGGGACCGCGCGTGGCTCTTCTCCCTCCTCCGCTAAGCGCGGAACTGGCAGGGGAGCAGGAGGGAACGAAACGGCGGCTCCTTGCAGAGTGAGATGTTCGGGGGGTGTGGCCTGGACACGCAGGCGAGTGGCACCGCTAGCGCCGATGCCCGCGGTGGGCACAGGAGGCTGGGAAAGCGAAGATCTCTCCCCTCGGACTGGCAGAGCTCAACGCCTCCTGCACGCTCGCCGAGCCGGTGGTGGTGGACTGCGGCTTGGACGCCGCCCCCTCCCCCACCACGCACCCAACCCCTCTCCAACAGTGCACTGCTTGCTGGGTAGGCCCTGGGACGCACAAGCAGGTGTCCCCTCGCTCAGGGAGCTCCCGTTCCCCTGGAAACACGGAATCCACGATGAGCAGGGAGTCAGAGAAACAGGCACGCTTGTTTTCCTTTTTCCAGAAATGACCATTCAAATAACACCATCCCCGGTGAACATTCTGAAAGGAAAAAGCCCAGGAAATGCTGTGAAAATGCAAGCCACCTGCAACTCTCCCAGCCAGGGCTGACTACTGCGACGTGTCGGTGTGGATCCCTCGGGCCTTTGCGAGTGTGTGTGTTTCAACAGAATTAGAATCGGGCTTTATGCATAATCTTTTTATCCGGCTTTCTTTAACGTTCTATATAAAGCATTTCAACATGTCCATGCGGCTGGAGCGGCATGAGGGCAGGAACCAGCTCTGCTCCGTGATTGCCACGTGCCCCAGACCCGGCATGTGTGCCTCACAAAGGACAAACTGTTTTCTTACTTTTTTTTTTTAAGATGATTTATTTATTTGAAAGACAGTTACAGAAAGAGAGACAGAGGAAGGGAGGGAAGGAGAGAGAGAGAAACAGAGTGACAGAGATCTTCCAACCTTTTGTTTAATCCCCAGATGGCAGCAGGACTTGGCCAGGCCAAAGCCAGGAGCTTCATCAGGGTCTCCCACATAGGTGCAGGAGCCCAAGCACTTGGACCATCTCCCACTGCCTTGCCCGGCACATTTGCAGGGATCTGGATCAGAAGTGGAGCAGCTGGATCTTAAACAGGTGCCCATATGGGATGCTGGTGTCGCAGGAGGTGGCTTAACCCGCCATGCCACAGTGCTAGCCCCAGGACAGATGGGTAAAAATGACAGTGCACAGGTGAGATTGACCAGGGGACTTCTGTGTGTCACCAGGCAGCCTTCAACTACATCCTCACAACAAGCCGGGGCCACAGGCACTTCTGTGAACCCCATCTTACAGAAGGGAAGACTGAGGCCGAAAGGGGAAGTAGGTCCCTCGAGGTCACCAGTAGGCACGACGTCCGGTGTGAGCACATCCTGTACCTGCACTTGACCGAGTCCACTTCTAGTGGGAGACTGAGAGGGTTGCTGTACTTCTCTGAGACGGGGTGGGGAGTGGGGGGATGACTATTCCTAGGAAAGAAGGGCTAGCCTACCCTGCGGGGAGTCCTGGGGGCTGCCCTGGAGCCTGCCGCCCGCCTTTGCTCAGCCCCTATTGGGATTTTTTTTTTAAGATTTTTATTTATTTATTTGAAAGGCAGTGTGAGAGAGAGGGAGAGGAGAGGGATTAGAGAATCTTCTATCTGCTCATTCATTTCCCTCAAGGCCACAACAGCCAGGACTGGGCCAAGCTAAAACCAGGAGCTGAGAACTCCATAAAGTCTCCCATGTGGGTGGCAGGGGCCCAAGCACTTGAGCCATCTTCCGCTGCCTTCCCAGGTGCACGAACAGGAAGCTGGATTGGGAGCGAAGCAGCCGGGGCTCCTACTGGCACTCATTTGAGATGCTGGTGTTGCAGGCTTTGGCTTAGCCTGCTGTGCCGCAACACCTGCCCCCCTCCCCCTCACTGGAATCTCTCACCAGCCTGGACCCAGGTGGCCCTGGTCTGTCCTCCCCCAGGGCATGTAGCCAGCTGGGAGCCAAGTTCTGTGGTCCCACCCACACACTGCCTGTTGGAATCCCGGCGGCCAGATGTTCTCCACTCCCACCCTGATGGAGGCCTTGGGTCTTGCTTTCCAATTGCAGGGCACCCAGGCCCTGGGCCCGGAGCCAGCACATGAGCCTCTGCTGTGACTTCCTCCAGTCCCTGGAGCCTGCTCTCTCTCAGACCTAGGGGGACGCTGGTGCCTCCTGGGAGCAGACACCAACCACTCTGTGAGGACATCGGCATTCAGGTGCGCTGGCTTCCCCTTCGCAGCTCTGAGGTGTGCTCGACCCGGCTCCCAGAGCCCCCCGCAGGAGGGGACGAAGCCCCTCTTGCCCGCGCTGGTGGCTGGCTGGCTACCACACCTCCCCGGCTTCCTTCCCCTCCCTGCCCCACCTCCCACACCTCCCCGATAAACGTGGGTCCCGGCTCAGGGTCAGCTTCTCCCCTTGCAGCCCCACCCATCTGGATCCCCTCTAGTCCAGTCCCCACCCCACTCCCCAGAGTCACCTTTTGAAGCATTCTGTCTGCTCCACCCCTCCGCTGGGTCGCCCTGGCTCCAAGCCGAAGTCCTCAGCAGAGTTCAAGGCTCTGCTTGTTTCTCCCCATGACCCTCTCCAGCATCCCTAGAGGCACAACTGTCATCCTGTGCCTGGACCAAGCTAATCTGCCTCTCGCCTCTGCCTTTGCACCTGCTGTTCCACCTGCCTGGTATGCCTTTCCCTGTCTTGGTCATGTGGAAAAACTTCTAGAATCCAGCAAGACCTATCTCAGAAGCCACCTCTTCTCTGAAGCCTGCCCGGACCACCAGGGACTCTGACAGCCCTTATGTATTATCTGCCCCCTTTAGCCAGGACTTACTTTGCTTCATTCCCTGTGTGTTTATGTCTGTCTCCCCTACAAGGACTGTGAGTTCCTTGAAGGTAGGCTCAGTCTTCTTCTCTCTCACCACAATGCCCAGCACTGACCCTGGGACAAAGCAGGCCCCCGGTGAGTGCAGACGCCCCTTGCTGTTCCAACTCGGCTGTCAACCCCAGGCCCCGGGGTCAGACCAAGATGACACAGCTTTGCTCATGATGCTGGATCGATCATCCGGCATCTCGCTCCCTGACACGAGGAGTTCCGTGGGTTTGGATGGCAAGGGATCCGTGTCTGTGAATGAATGAATGAATGAATGACTTAATGAATGAGGGAGCTCAAAGCAAAAAATGTTCATGCACTCTGGGCACAGACCTGCGTGAAGTTGGTGCGAGGAGGGAACACGGAGATGCCAAGGCAGAGCCAAGAAAGTTGTTTTGCTTTGGAATACATTATTTTTGCAGGTTGCTATAGTTACCACTGTGAAATTAAAAATTAAAACCTTGTGAAAGAGAGAGGGTTGACGGAGATGAGGCAGTTCCTTGACAGGCTGAGTTATTTATCTTTTCCCTATGCAACATCTGGTTATGTGCTTGCAAATTTATTTTTAATTCAGCGCTCTAAAAGGATTTCGCGGTGGTACGCGGTGCCCGGATGAACAGCCTGGGAGGGGAAGGTTAGTGGGTGGGATCTGGGGGCGACCGGTGACCCCCAGCTTGTCCCCTGGCCCTTGCCCCTGCTTCTCACACAAACTCTAGGAACTCGAGGGTGGCTTGGCTGCGTCTGGACCCCCTGCCAATCAAGCAGCAGCAGTAACCATGGTTTCCAGATGCACAGCCAGGATGGAAGCTGCTCTCTGGTTGCTGGGGTTTCTGCTAACGAGGACAGGCATCTCGCTGGGGCCACGGGGAGGCCCCCAGTTCCTCCCTCTGCAGGTCATCTGCTGGCCTGGGTGACCCTGAGTGTCTCCTGGGGCCTCCCTGAGCCCCACCCTCCAGCACCCAGGAAGGTCATAGCTGTGCTTTGGTGAAGACAGCATAGGCCAGAGAGATGCAGGGCTGGGTGGAGCCCAGCCACTGCTGGCTGTGTGACCTTGGCAGATCACCTTCCCTCTCTGGTCCTGGCTCTCCAATTCTTCAGGGAGAATCCTCTGGCAAGGAGCCTCAGGGGCTGCCAGGCACCCTGGGTGCTGATGTCCGGGCTTCCACACCATGACCTAAGGTGGCAGGTTGGGGTCGTGGGGGGCAGCCCCATGAGCTCCCTTTCCTGGCCAGCGTCTACCTGACTCGAGCTGCCTTCCATGTCCACAAGACTCCTTTTCAGCCCCACCCAGACCTCTGCTCCATGTCCCTCCTCAGCCAAGGCACCTGCTGACCCAGGAGGCCCCTCCCACTCCTCCTGGAGACCCTGCCTTGCTCTTCTAGCTCCTCACTCCCCGGTGCTACATGGCGCAGCCCGCACCTGCTGTGTCACTTTCCATGGTTTGTGTTATCAGCAGTCAGCCAGCACCATCCTGGCTTGGGATCCTGCAGGCATATGGTCCAAAAGTCAATGGGTGAATGGCCCAGGATGCCATCGCAAGGCCTGTACCCCTCACCTCACCCCATCTCTCCGCACAGGTCTTGCACCGGCTCGCGTCGTCACAAGGAGAAAGGAGGGCACAGCACAGTTCGGCACTTAGAGACAGGGCCCATTCACAACACTTCAATACAGTCCATTGTTGCCATTGTCCTACTTATTAGGAGTTATTAATCTCTTACTGGGCCTAATTTACAAATAAAACTTAATCACAGTTACGGATGTAAAAGAAAAAACAACGTATCTAGGGTTTCAAGTATTCACGGGGGACTCGGGGGGACGTGTCCCCCATGGGGCAGGGACTGCAGCGGAATATCCCTAGTCTGTCTGTCTGTCTGTCTGTCTCCCTGCCGGTCCTGACACAGCCGTGTCGCCTGTGCCCAGGGCTGAGACTGGCATGCCTGGGACTTAACTGATGTTTGTCGGCTGAATGACTGAACGAGTGCATGAATGAAGAAGGCATCTATGGGTCCCTGCTGTATGCCAGGCTAGGCCAGGCTGAGCTGGGATAGTTAGGACCGAGGAGAACTGAACGAGACAGAAATCTCCCCGGCTAGGACGCATGAATGTCAAAGACAACTTGAAAGGAGGAAATAAATCGCTTGTAATGGCTGGGCAGTGGCAGGGAGGGCCGGGGGAGGTCTCACTGCATGGGTGACAGAAAATAATTGTGGGGGCCGGCACGGTGGTGCAGTGGGTTAAGCCGCTGCCTGCCAACTCAGCATCCCATATCAGAGCCCAGTTCAGGTCCTGGCTGCTCCGCTTCCAATCCAGCTGGTGATGTCCCAAGAGCCTGGGCCCCTGCTGCCCACATAGGAGACTCGGGAGAAGCTCCTGGCTCCTGGCTTCAGGCCTGTCCCAGTTGTTGTAGCCATGTGGGGGAATGGACCAGCAGATGGAAGATCTTTCTCTCTCTGTCGCTGTCACTCTGCCTTTCAAATAAAAACGTATTTTTAAAACTGGTTGTGGGCCGGCGCCGCGGCTCACTAGGCTAATCCTCCGCCTTGCGGCGCCGGCACACGGGGTTCTAGTCCCAGTCGAGGCGCCAGATTCTGTCCCGGTTGCCCCTCTTCCAGGCCAGCTCTCTGCTGTGGCCCGGGAGTGCAGTGGAGGATGGCCCAAGTGCTTGGGCCCTGCACCCCATGGGAGACCAGGAGAAGCACCTGCCTCCTGCCATTGGATCAGCGCAGTACACTGGCCGCAGCGCGCCAGCCGCAGCGGCCATTGGAGGGTGAACTAATGGCAAAGGAAGACCTTTCTCTCTGTCTCTCTCTCTCACTGTCCACTCTGCCTGTCAAACAAACAAACAAACAAAACAACTGGTTGTGTGTGTAAAGCTTAAATTCTTTTATAATAACAAAGGCAATCACGGTGGCCATGCCTGGAGCAGGGATCCTGTGAGGGACACGGTAACTGGGGCATCCTGGCACTGCTCTTTACAGCAGCCGTTGCAACATCAGGGGTGTGTCTGATTCTACCGCTGTGTCCCCAAGTGCCTGGCACATGTCAGGGGCCCAGCACTCAGGCACAGAATGAATGACTCTTCCCTCCAGTATCCAAGGGGTCTGGTCAGAAAGGGCGAGAGGTACGTCCAAGGGCACACAGCTGGAGAGGGACAGAGCCAAGGTTCAAGCCAAGTCCATCGGGCTCTGTCCCTGGGGACACAGGAGCCCCTGCCTGCTCTCCCCCTTCCGCTGCAGAGGGGACTTCCCACAACGCCTAACTCTGTGTTTGGCTCAAAGGCAGGAAGACCTTGGGCAGGCTGGATTGGAAAGAGGGCCGGGAGGCTCCGGGCACCGGCACTGCGAGCGCAGCCTGGCTCCCGGTGTCTTTGATGGCTGGCTCCTTGTCAGCCGCCCGTGTGCCTGACGGGGATGGCGTGGGAGGAGCAGGGAACATTTTGTGGGCAGACAGATTTCCAAACTTCTTGACAGGTCTGGACTCATTACCCAGGCTCCCCCATGGGTGAGCTCCAAAAAGCATGGCTGAAGCCCTGGGCTTGCGTGTTCAGCGGGGATGAATAATTAAAGAACCATCAGGCACCAACAGCTTGGTGAGGGGGCTGTTGCAACAGTGGCGACGCTGCGTCCCAGCCCGACTCCTCTTTGGGGGCGAGGCTATTCTTTTTGAGGGCTGTGTTCATGGCGCCCAGAGTGACAAATGCCCCTGGCGGAGGGACAGCCCAAGGGACTTGGGTTCAAGTCCTTGTTGCCTTTTGAACACAGCTGAGTGATCTTGGAGACCTCTCTCCATAGATCCCCCTTTCAAATGATTATTTACTTATTTACATTTTATTTGAGAGAGAAAGAGAGGAGAGATCTTCCATCCTTAAGTGCCTGTAACAGCCAGGGCTAGGTCAGGCTAGAGCCAGGAGACAGGAATTCCATCCGGGTGTCCCCTGTGGGCAGCAGGGACCCAAGCATGTAAGCCATCGCAGCTGCCTCTCAGGGTGTGTGTTAGCAGGAAGCTGGAACAGAAGTGGGGCAGCCTGGACTGGAACCCAGAGACTCCTCTATGGGACGCTGACACCCCAGGCAGCAGCTTAGTCACTGCATGGAATGCCCCGCCCCCTTTTGTGCCTGAGTTTCATTCTTAAAGCAGGCTAGCGGGCTGATTGGGCGAAGTTAGGCTGTATAAACTGTGAAGTGCCTTGTCCAGGGGCAGGGTGGGGTCAGCAGGAAGCTGTCTGCTCCCTTGTCTGTTGTTTGCTCCCCCCCTCACCCCCAGGTTGGGACTGCGCTCACCTGTGAGCTTCTGGAACTCAGCTTCCCCTCAATAAATGCCTGTTCTGCACGCACAGGAATCATGGGTAACTGCGGGTCAAATCCCAGTCTGCGGGTTGCTCAGGAGCCAGTGTTTATTTTTTTTAATATATATTTTATTTATTTGAAAGAGAATTACAGGGAGAGTTAGAGACAGAGAGAGGTCTTCCATCAGCTGGCTCACTCCCCAGGTGGCCGCAATGGCCAGAGCTGTGCTGTTCCAAAGCCAGGAGCCAGGAGCTTCTTCCGGGTCTCCCGCATGGGTGCAGGGGCCCAAGGACTCGGGCCATCTTCTACAGCTTTCCCAGGCCACAGCAGAGAGCTGGATCGGAAGTGGAGCAGCCGGGACTAGAACTGGCGCCCATATGGGATGCCAGCGCTTCAGGCTGGGGCTTTAACCCACTGTGCCTCAGCGCCGGCCCCGCCTGTGGTTTTCATGGCAGAGTCTCAGGGGTTGGTCTCGGGGCTGCTGACTGCCGGGTCCGAGGGTATCGCACAGGGGCCTGTTCCGAGCCCGGCTCCAGGTAGAGAGCACTTGGGGAGAGGCAGGAAGGAGAAGCCTGGCTTCTGGGAGGCTCTGTGGCTCCAGAGAGGAGCCTGGGCTGGGGTCAGGCCCATCCAGGGGCCAGGCCAAAGCCACGAGCCTGGAACTCCAGCCAGGTCTCCTGTGTAGCGGCAGGGACCTGTGTACTTGAGCCATCGCCTGCTGCCTCTCAGGGTGCTTATTAGCAGGAAGCAGGATCAGAAGCAAAAGAGCCAGGACTTGAACTCGTCATGCCAATATGGCACATCCCAAGTGACGTCTCAACTGCTGCAGCAGACACCTGCCTTGGGACTTACTGTGTTTTGTGGTGAGAAGTCCAGGGTAGGCCACCCAGAACCAGTGTGGCTCTCACTGGTGTCACTGGGGACCCAGGCTCTGCTTGCATTTGTCTATGCCATCTTTAGCATGCAGCTCTTTGTCCTCATTTGTGGTGTTTCATGGTTACAAATTGACTGCCAGGTCTCAGGCATTACATCACTATTCCACGCAGGAAAAGGGGGAAGGCATAAGTAAAGGGCTTTCTAGGGGCCGGCACTGTGGCACAGTGGGTTAATCCTCCGCCGGCAGTGTCGGTATCCCATGTGGGCACCGGTTCTAGTCTCATAGCTCTCTGCTATGGCCTGGGAAAGCTGTAGAAGATGGCCCAAGTACGTGGGCCCCTGCAACCACGTGGGAGACCCAGAAGAAGCTCCTGGCTTCTTTCTTTCTCTCTGTCTCTCCCTCTCACTGTCTGTAACTCTACCTCTCAAATAAATAAATAAAATCTTTAAAAAAGAAAAGAAAAGAGCTTTCTAATGGTGGAGGAAACGTAGACTGGGATTCTACCTAAATCTCATTGGTCAGGTCAGTGACATGCTGCTCCCAGTCAAAACAGAAAGTTGGTCTTTCTTTCTTAGATTTAATTTATTTGTTTGAAAGTCAGAGTTACAGAGAGAGAGAGACACACACACAGAGACAGAGAGATCTTCCATTTGCTGGTTCACTCCCCAGATGGCCACAACGACCTGGGTTGGGCCAGGCTGAAGCCAGGAGCCAGGAGCTTCTTCCAGGTCTCCCATGTGGGTGCAGAGGCCCAAGGACTTGACTACCCTCCGCTGCTTTCCCAGGCGCATTAGCAGGGAGCTGGATCAGAGGTGGAGCAGCTGGGAAATGAGCCAGTGCCCATGTGGGCTGCCAGCTTTGCTTTACCTGCAACACCACAATGCCAGCCCCAAGGACGCTGGTATTTCTGCTAAGGCGTTCTGGGAGGCAGCAGAAGAAGGCTCAAGGGCTTGGGCCCCTGCTGCTCATGTGGGAGACCCAGATGGAGCTCCTGGCTCTTGGCTTCGGCCTGGCCAAGCCCGAGCTGTTACAAACATTTGGGAAATGAACCAGGGGATGGAAGATCTCATTGTCTCTGTCTCTGTCGCTTTGCCTTTCAAGCAGATGAACTAAAATAAATAAACATTACAAAAATAAAAAGAGAGCTGGCAGAGTTCATGTTCTGGCTTTTTTTGTAGCTGGTGTGAAAGGAGCTGTGCAAGGCAGCCGCCCACGTACAGTTCCTCCAGCCCTGGAACGTCCGGGACCCTGAAGCCCCCTCCCCCTGCTCACTGATGCCTGACCCTCCAGGAAGAGGGCCCTCTCCCGGCCGGCAGCTTGCCATCGGCGAGTGCATGGTGCAAGCAAGCCACTGACCTGGATCCTGCTCCATCCAGCACAAGCCCCAGGGTCCCAGGCAGGTCTGCAACCCTCTGTGCTCCCATCTCCTCACCCACAGCGTGGGGACCATGTCCTTCCCCACTCACTGGTTCAGAGCCAGGAGCTAGGGCCCCACTCCTGGTCTCCCGCATGGGTGGCAGAGACCCGATTACTTGAGCCGTCACCGCTCTGCATCGGCAGGGTCTGCATTGGCAGGAAGCTGGAGTCAGGAGCTGGCACCAGAGATGCGTCCCAGGTTCTCCCACGTGGGACGCGGGCATCTTAAGGGCTAGGCCCACCACCCTCCCCGATGCCCTATGGGGAGAGGCCCAAGCAGACTGGATTTTGATAGCAGGGGGCATTTCTGAGCCTCAGACTCTGCCTGTGAGGTTGAGGGGCCGGGGTGGCCCCGGGCGTTGTCGTCACGTGTGCCCGCCGGCCCACTGTGCGGTGTGGGGGCCGCTGGGGAAAGGCGTGGATTCGCTGAGGCCTCCAGTGTGCCCGGCCCGCACTTCTTCAGGCTCAGCCGCTGCTCTTTGATCTATCTCTTATGTGGTGTCTGCTGAAGTGTTGATTGGAAGCTGGGACTCCAAAATCAGAATGAAAAGTTGTGAAAGAAATCAGCGAATGCATTGTAGACTTAACACACGCTGGGCACACTGCTGAAAGTCCCGCACATATTGATTTACGCAATCTTCCTGCAACACACTGAGGCAGGCAGTATTACTAGTTCCATCTTAAAGGCAAGGAGATCGAGCAAAGATGTTTGACAATTTGTCCAAGGTCATGTGGCAAGGCGGGATTTGAACCCAGGCAGCCGCTCTTGGCTACTGGTTCATTTTGGGGTTTGTGTGTGTGTGTTGTTTTCCCGACTTGGCCCAGCCTCTCTGTCTCTTTGGCAACATTCCTCCCCCCTCCCCCCACCCCTAATTCCTTACCTGCCCTTGACTCACACACCTGCAGGGATGAGGCGCTCTCGGCCTCGCGGGGGACCTGTGGCCGGTACAACGGTTTGGAAACTCTGCCCCCCAAGTTTGTGGACTCCTTAAACATATCCTCAAAGCTCAAAATGGTTTCCCGAGCAACAGAGCAGTTTGCTTAGCCCGCGGGGACCCGGGTGGTCTAGATGACAGATAGAGGAATTTCCAAGGTGCCGACGAGCCTCACGTGGTGTGGTCACAGGCAAGAGACCTCAGGCGGCGGCCCGGTGTGCACCCAGGGCCTCTTGGCCCATTTTTGAGAGCTCTGCAAGTGCTGATCAGGCTCAGGGCTTGGGGAGGCTGGGAGGGTGCGACCCTGAGGGAGGGCATCCGAGAGGACCACTCGCTGTGTCCCGTGGAGGAAGACGGGCGGGCAAGAGCAAGAGATCCCCCTCGCAGCCTCCAGCCCTTTCCACTCACAGGGGAGGAGCCTTCATGATCCAAACCCCTCCCACTCGGCCCCACTTCCCAGTGCTGCCACCCTGGGAATTCAGTTTCTGACGAAACCATGGCTGCGGGCCTGAGTGTCAGGTGGGTGGTGTTACTGATAGTACTCACACATAGGTTGCATGAAGCTACTTAGTGCTTTGAAACCATCATCATCATCACCACTGCCGCCGCCACCACCACCCACGAAGCCCTTCTTCTCACTCTGGGATGCACAAAGGACTTGGTCCGCGTCTTGGCCATTGAACTAATGGGCTCCAGAGCTGGATTCTAGGGTCCAAACGGTTCTGCTGAGTGCACTGAGAGACTGAGTCCCCCAGAAGGGTAGACCCCAGCTGCAGGCTTCCCAGCTAACGTGTGGCGGAAGTGGTGGGCCATGGCGCACAGTGAGAGGGGACTGACCAGTCCCCTTGACCCTCTTGGAAATGGGAGGTCAGAGGTCAGAAGCAGGCCCACTGGGAAGGGAGGGGACAGCTCCCTGGCTCCCAGGCTTCCAGGGGGCGCACAATGTAGGCGGGAGGCCTAGGGGATCCAGCACCCACAGGTGCCCTCCCTCTCACCAGGAGCAGCTCTGAACAGCTGGGTGTGGGACATGGCTCCGGGGGGGTGCAGCGTGGGTTGGGCCCCAGGCACAGGTCCCTGGAACGCATCTTGTTCGGGAGGCTTGGGGACACGTGAGACAGGCCAGCTGAGGACACCCGAGGGGCTCAGCAGAGGAGGCAAGGATCCAGGAGGAACCTGGGCCAGAATCCTCATGCCTCCGCTGCTGCCGCAGGAGTGGACACTCGGCCTCAGTTTCCTCATCTAGATGAGAAGATGGCATTAGAATTAGGCGACGAGGGCCGCCGAGCAGCGAGGAAAGTTGCCAGCCCAGAATCTGCCTTCAGCATATTTAAAAATTAGGAAATCCGACATCCAAATCCCCATTGCCTCTAACCCTCCCCAAATCAGAAAGGGCAGCACCTTGAACTGCTTTCTCCAGAGGCTGAACTGGGCCACCCCGACTCCCCAGAGCTTCAGGCCCGGAGCTGTCAACCCGCCAATCTGTAGGCGGGGGGAGAGGTCAGCTGGGCCACCTCCCAGCAAGGCGGTCCCCGCTGCTGGTGGAGGCAGGAGGAGAGCGCCCTGGGAGAGGAAAATTCCGCACCCCTGGAGGTGTTTGCTCAGGGCCGCAGAGGGATGAATATTTCCTTTCATAATGTTGCTAATCATTCTCCCTCCAGGCAGGAGCACAGGTCCTCCCCACTCCTGGCAGCTGTGCTGCCCTGTGGGCTCTTAATCAATGTTACATGGTAATTAATAATAGATCCTCCTGCTCCTCCTCCACCACTGGCAGTGCCCGGCTCCCTCCACCAGGCTGGCGCCTTCCCGGGCCACAGGAATCCAACGCCTGCCACTGGAGCTGGGGACATTGCTTTCGACAGCTCCGGGGCCCGCAGGATCCGGTGCCGGACCAGGTTCCCAAGGCATCCTCAGTCTGACTCCTGGATGGCGGGCTGTGCCCCGGGAGGGAGGCGGTGGAGCTGGGGACGTCTGTCCACCCGGGGACCAGCATGAACGACGGGTTCCCACGTGCCAGTATCCATCAGTGTTGCTCAGCAGATCTGCAGTGGGACCAGAGAACCGCCAGCGCTTCCAAGTCCCCAGGCGATGCCGATGCCACTGAGGCACACGCCATACTCTGGGCAAAGGGACTCGATGCCAGGCACAGGGAGCACGGTCACGAACAAGGCAGGCGCGGAGCCTGCCCTCCTGGGGCATCAGGTGATGGGCAGTGTCTATCATCAGACACATTGGCTTGGGCCAATCCTAGCTTGGCTGATTCTGAGCAGTCAGTGCCCTTGACTTCTTCAAGCCTCAGTCTTCACACCTGTCTAATGGGGACAATTGTGTTCCCTCTCCCAGGATGGTCGGGGTGAAGATCAAAGGAGGAAGGGAATGTAAAAATATGAGCTCAGAAATGTCAGCTGCAAACATAATCTACCAATAATAATTGTGTTGTTGTTGGATCATTATCCATGGTGTAATTAGGTCCCAAGTAAGATGAGACTCATTTTTCCACTCATTCATTTGGCACATATGTCTTGGGCACAAGTCTACATGGATTTCAACATCGTTTGCACCAAAAGAAATGGATCTTACAATTCCTTTTTCTACAAACTTTTTGAGGTACCCAGGGATGAACCCAAAGTTCAACTCTACTCCCATGCAGCTCTTAGCTGTCAACAAGCAAATGCATAATAAAGTAGGGAGGTGCCAAGTGCTGCGAAGAGAAACCACGGAGGGCAGGAATGGGTGCTGGGCTTGGGAGCGACGGGCGGGTGCCACTCTTTTAAGCAGCGCTATCCGTCTAGGACCCTCTGATGAAGGCACTGAGGCAGATAGCTGACTGTGGAGTTAGAGCGGGGCAGCAGGTGTCTAGAGGTAAGGGATCCAGGCAGAGGCCAGGTGGAGACCAGGGTCTGCCTGGGGCCGGCACACACACCCCCGGAGGCCTTGTGGCCTTGCACCCTGGCAGCCTGCATCTCTTCTCTTGCCTGAGGACCGACCCTGCACCTTGCACCCCAGGGCTGTGCGGCCTGATCACAAGGCTCCATGGCTTTGGGGGTTGACTGCTCCCACCATGACCTCAAACAGCTCTCTAAGCTCCACTCGACTCATTCAAAATATATGGGGACGATAGTCTTACTGCTGTGGTGGTGAGGGTGAGCAGAGCTCCCGGATGTGAAAATGTTCTCTGAGCAGGACCCTTAGTAGGCACCAGTGAACAGTGCTCACCACCGGCCCTCCTATCTTGCCGCCCACCCCCTCTCAGTGAGACCCAGGATCTGGGTGGAGGCTCAGGCCCAGAATTCTCTCTGAGCCAGGGAGTGTGTCTCATCTGCATAGATTTGCATAAGGCCTGGAATGGTGTGTACCTCTTTTTGCCTTTAGTTCCTGTGTGCGCTGACGTCACCATTTAAAAATAGGATGTTGATCTTCCCCTTTCCCACCACTCCCTTTGCCTCTTGAAAGAATTCCAAGCTATTAATCAACTATGTGGGGTTGGGAAGCTGTTTGTGTTTTGGCCTGGTGCAGAAGGGGTCACCCCCACGAGGTAGCACCTCATTACCTGCTTCCCTGGAGGGCAGACAATAGCAATGATCTCACACAGTGGAGGGTCCTGGAAGCTTTAAAAAGAAAAGTCGACTTTATTCGTTCTGCTTATAAAAGTAGAACATATAGCCAGAATGGAAAAATATAGAACAGCAGGAAAAAATCCCAACAAAGTACCCATAATAACCCTCACCAGGCAAAATCACTGTTAACATATTAGTGTGTTTTTTCCCTGGTTTATTTTTTCTCCATGCAATTTTTATATAATTGAGATCATACCATATATATATAAAATGTTACAGCTGACTTTTCTTTCCTATACCGTTACAGTGACATCATTTTTCATGCCCGTGTAATATTCCACACAGGAGACAGTTTTTCCTCCTTCCTCGCTTATAGAACATTTACACTCATCCAGTGTTTCTGGCTGTTGTGTACGTGGCTGGGATGAAAGTGTTTATATTCCGGATTTTTTTTTCTCCTCTTATGCTGGGTTTTTCCTCGGGATGGATGTGAGATGCCTGGGATGGGAGAGGGGAGGTATTTAAAGTTCTCAGCAGGTTTTGCTGAATCGCAGCCAGTGTCTGTGTTCAGGAAGGGGGCTCCGGGGTGCCCTGCCTGGGAGTAGGTGAGACTCCCTGCTCAGAGCGCTCCTCCGTGGCTCTGGTGCCCCCCACCCCGCACTCAGGGAACACACGGCCCCTTGCTGGGGTGGAGGCAGATGCTCCAGCAATCGGCTTCTTCACAAGCAGCAGCCCTGATGCAGAACACAGCTAAGAACCTGTCTGGGGTTCAAGGAAGCTTGCGCTGTGTTTCTGCTCTCCCGAGTCCTGGTTCTAAAAAAAAAAAAAAAAAAAAAAAAAGGCTTGGATGTGCATCAGGAATGACTTTGGGTTAAACCAGCATGCATTTCTAGTTGTTTATAATCAGGTGCCAAGAGCCAGTAGCCCAGGCTTTGTGCAGCTGCCCAATGATACATTGTAGCCCTAGGCTCTGCTTTCTCTTCTGCCATGGCTGGGAAGGGAGCCCTTGCTTTCAAAGTTCTTGTCTCATGGTCCCAAGATGGTTGCTGCACCTCCAGGAATTGAATCCTCATTCCAGGTTTAAAGGTAAGGGCAAAGAGAAACGTGCCCTGCCCTCCAAGTCTATTCTTTACATCAGGAAGGCAGAATGTTTCCTGAAAGCTTCACCCAGAAGAGCTGGGCTGGCCTGTCATCAGGCAGAACCAAGTCACCAGGCCACTCCTGAACCAGCTGTTGGTGAAGAGCAGCAGCGTTTTCAGGATCTCTGGACCAACCAGGACTCACCCCCAGGGTCCAGGTAGGAGCCTCACCTACTTGAGATCAGCGGCTCACGAGTGCCTGGGGATAAATCAAGGTTTCTCAGGGAGGAATGGGTGGGGCAGGTGACACACTGGTTACTGGAAAGCAAGCATGGTCATCGGCACTGGGGGCTGTGACGACTTCCTCCCAGGGGCCAGCTCTCGATGGCGAGTGTCCATTCCCCTTGCCCAGTGGCTGGTCCAGGATGAGTCCATGGTCCAAGCAGGGCCAGGACATCTGGTCCATCACGAGGTGGAGAGAAGATTTTTCCTCCTTTGTGCCGCGAGGTGCGTGAGTATGATGCTCAGAATGCTGCAGCCACTTTGTTCCCACGAGGGAAGCCAGAGTTAAGATGGTACTTGGGAAGCCTGCATCCTGTATTGGAGTGCTTGGCTTTGAATCTGGCTCCGCTCCGGATTCCAGCTTCCTGCTCATGCACGCCCTGGGAGGCAGCAGGTGACGGCTCAAGTATCTGGGTCCCTGTCATCCCCAGGGGAGAGTTGCAGGCTCCTGGAATCAGCCCTGAACGCAGCCCTGGCGGTTGTGGGGGCACTTGAGGGAGTAAAGCAGTGGTGGAAGACCTCGGTCTGTCTCTCTGCCTTTCAGGCTGGGGGTGAAGCCGACACACACACAGAGCAAGGGGGAGAGATGTAAGGAAGCCCCAAGAACTGGAGCCTGAGCCTCGTGACTCCCAGGCTTCTCGGCTGCAAAAGCCCCAGGTTGCATAAGCCAGGCTGACTGAGGTTTCTCCCGGAGCAGAAGAGCAATAACCGGTAGACATGCAAACAGAAGCTTTGACACAAAGACTTGGGTGGTGAAACATCTGAAGAACTGATTTAAGCTGAGTTCGACCAATGTTTCTGGGGCCAGATGGGGCCTGACGCAGCCCCTTCTTTGAATAGGTCACGTGATGCTTCCGGAGAGGAAATCTCACGAGAATTTTCAGAGCCCTTTTCCTGGGGGACGCGGGACATTGGCGCATCTGCATCGGGGAATGCGGACCCGCCTCGGCCCACGGCCCACACATTTTAGGGCTCAAGCCAGGAGCAGACCCTGCTGTTCCTGTGGACAGAGTTAAGGGCGAGAGCTTGGAGCCAGCCAAGGCTCTGTTTCCCCAGACGCCTCCCCGCCGGTCTCTGGGATCCCTCCTGGGGGATGCCAGGCCAGACACCCCGGCCAAGTTCTCCCAAAGGCCGGAGCCTGAGCGGGGTGTGTGCTCCCAGGCTCACGCTCCCTGATTCTCTTGTGCGCTCTTTCCCGGCGGGGCTGTCACTACCAAACCTACTGGAGATTTCCCTCGTGTAGGCGCCTGACCCTCCCCTAGCGGAGGGGCGCCCTGGGGGACAGGGACCTTGCATTCGGGATCCCTGCTGTGGCCTCAGGGTGGAGACGCTTGTGTGGCTCAGCGCCTGTTTGTTAAAATGGCTGCAGCAGGCACCAAAACCTGAACAGAATCTAGGAGGCCTGCACTGCACGGTGGGTGCCGTCTTTTTTTTTTTTTTTTTTTTTTTTTTTTTTTTTTTTTTTTGACAGGCAGAGTGGACAGTGAGAGAGAGAGACAGAGAGAAAGGTCTTCCTTTTGCCGTTGGTTCACCCTCCAATGGCCACCACAGCCGGCGCGCTGCGGCCGGCGCACCGCGCTGATCCAATGGCAGGAGCCAGGTGCTTCTCCTGGTCTCCCATGGGGTGCAGGGTGCAAGTACTTGGGCCATCCTCCACTGCACTCCCTGGCCACAGCAGAGAGCTGGCCTAGAAGAGGGGCAACCGGGACAGAATCCGGCGCCCCGACCAGGACTAGAACCCGGTGTGCCGGCGCCGCAAGGCGGAGGATTAGCCTAGTGAGCCGCGGCGCCGGCCCTGATGCCGTCTTCTTCTAGCCTGGTTCCAGCATTTCCAGTCAGTCTCTTACTTGCTCGCTCACTCGCTCACTTGCATGCACGCGCTCTCTCTCTTTTCCTTTTTTAGAGTTTAATTTTATTTTTTGATGGACACACGGAATTTCCTATTTGTACGCGTTCATGGGGTACGATGTGCTGCTTTGATCCACGTATACATCAGGTGATGATGAAATCAGAGTAATTAGTATCACTTTCAACTTTCATCATCGCTTCCAGTTGATGAATCCACAGAGAGTGAGTCTTCGTTAGCTGTGTTCACCCCACTGGGCTGAACACAGAACTCCCTCCCCCTGACTGCAGTGTTGCACCCATTGGCCAGTTCTCTTCTCTCTTCCTAAATCCCCCGTCTGTTTCCACGTGTTGCCACGAGGCCCTTAATGGATTTATCGGAGCTACAGTCCCCGTTTGGTAGCCCGTGCCCATTTGTTGACCCTGGGTGTTGGCACTGGGGTGACGGCTTTCGTCTCTTCAATGAGTTGATTCAGATGACACACATCGCAGCTCAGGGACGAGAGGTGACCGACCCAAGGTCCTCTGGCCCAGAATGTGGTCACGGGGCCTCCAACCCCAGGCTGACTCCAGAGCTTCTGTCCTCACCCACGCTGTTCGGCCGCCTCCAGGCGGGGACCTGGGCTCAGCCCCAAAGTAGCCACAACAGAGGATCCAGGTGGCCTGTCCCCATGGCACCTCACTACGGCCAGGTCTCCAAAGAGTGGAGCCAGCTCCGGTTCAAGGCCTTCTGCTCGGCCTCCCAGACCCCCGCCATCTGGCCCCATCCACCTCTCCCTGCATCCCTGGGGCTCGCAGCAGGGCGCCAAGCTGGTCCCTTCCTCTGCCAGCACCATTCTCTATCTTTTTCTCATTCTCCTCACTCCACCCCAAACCCCGCCCTCCTGTCTCCCATTCACCGATTCACTCATATAACATACATTTAAGCAGCTTGAAGTCGGGGCGCTCCACTTACCGGCTGGGTGGTTCAAGTCAGCAGTCTGCCTCTCTGTGCCTCAGCTTCCTCATCTGCGAAGTGGGCGTAGTGGGAGGACCTGTCTCAGGAAGCTGACGTGAGCGAGGATTCAGCAAGTTAGACCACGTCTCGGTGTAGAGCCGGGCCTGGCTCTCAGCTGGCCCTCAGGAAGTGATCGCTGTCATTAAGAGAGACTGCAGGGACGTGGGGACACAGAGGTGGCTCAGACCCGACTCTCTTCTCTGGGATCCTTGGGGCCCAAGGACTGCCGGCATGTGAGCCCAGTCCTTGGGGTCAGGGCTAGAGATGGCTCAGGCCTGGGCAGCCCTGAGGAGGGGCCCTCCCTTTGCTGCCTCTCTGGCCGCTTGGCCCATCAGAGGCACTGAGTCACTGGGCTGTGAAAAGGCCAGCTGGCCGGGCCCAGGCAGGGGGAGCCCCTCCTGCCAGCCTTCCCTCCACCCCCACCCCAGCCAGCCACGCTCACTCTCAGAGGCCAGAGAGGAGACCGCGGCCACAGCAGAACCATGGACAGGGCATGCACGTGGCTGAGGCACGTCCACGGGAACACATGTCCTCGGGCAGTCACGCACACACATGCAAAGCCCCCACACAATGATGGCTGCACGGTGCCCTTAGCGAGTGGCCGTTCCAAGTGCTTCCCATGTCTGTGTTCAGTTGTTGGAGTCTCACAACCCCCAGCCGCAGGCCCGGTCAGTCCCCGGGTTTTACTGCCAGGTATGGTGATGCTACGAGGAGTTAAGGCATTTGCTCCAGATCACACCTGGGATGTCGCCCAGAGGGCAGCCCAAGACGTCATGCTCCCCAAGCAGAGCTCTCGGGCACTGCGTGGACCATGATGCACGTGTGCAAGGATGCACACTCACCTGCACACACGTGCACACAGATCCGTCCCCGGGATGCACACTCTCTCCCATCCCCCAGACAGGCAGGGCTAAGGAGACCCCCAAATCCCTGGCCCACAGACATCTAACCCAAGACTCCAAGGATGGGGAGGGACCTGCCTTCCCCACCCAGCTATATGGAGCAGAGGAGACAGCAGGTGCCAAGGCCCGGGGGCTGGAATTAGTGGGTTAGGGGAACAGCAAGGAGGTCATCAGGCTGGGGGTGGGGGCAGGTGCCTGGGCAGAGAGAAGGGGGCGTGGCATGTGGGGAGGGGCACAGTGCCAGGGAAGACTCCAGGGGAGGGACCAGATGCAGTGGGGGAGTTTGTGATGAATTGTTTTCTTGTAAGACAGATAAAACACAAAATTCACCATTCTAACAGCCCAGTGGCATCCAGCGCACTGACGCGGCCGCGCCGTCGTCCCCACGGTCCATCTCCAGAACTGCTTTTCATGTTTCAGAACGGAAACACTACCCATTAAACACTGGTGCCTTCCCCTCCCACCCCAGCCCCCGGCCACACCGCCGGCTTCCTGTTGCCATGGCTGTGACTACTCACAACACCTGCCGTCAGTGCAGCCACATGGGACTCAGCTTCTGTAACGGGTTTATTTCACTCACCCACAGTGTCCCCTGGGCCGGAACGCCACTGCTGTGTAGGGCGGAATGCTATTCTGTCATACGTACATAAGGGTTCTTCAAAAAGTTCACGGAAAATACGTGTTGTGAAAGGACTGTGCGTGGGTTTCAGAAATCTGTTGCAGCAAAATCAACTTCTCTTTTCCTTCCATTTTGCCGTGACCTTTTGGAAGGACTCGCATACACCATGTTTCGCTTCACTCTTTGACCTCTTGTGGATGCTACGGCTGCTAGGAGCGTCAGGGTATAAATATTTCTTTGAGAATCTGCTTTCTGCTTTGGAGGGTGGGAGCCGGATCGGGGCTTGCTGGCTCACACGTGAGCCGCAGCTTTGGGATCGGACAGAGACCTGGGAGCCCGGCGAGGTGGCCGTGGCACTATCGCCCACCTAAGCACCCGCCCTGCCATCACCTCTTTCCTGACTCAGCCTTTAAACTCTTCATTTATTTATTTGAAAGGCAAACAGACAGGGAGATCGCCCATGTACTGGTCCACTCTCCAAAGGCCCACAACGGTCAGGGGTGGCCCAGGTTGAAGCCAGGAGCTGGAAACTCAGTCCCGGTTTCTCACATGCGTGGCAGGGACTCGGGTACACCAGAGCCACCCCCTGCTGCTTCCCAGGGCCTGCCCCAGCAAGAAGCGGATTTGGGGGCGGAGCCAGAGCTGAAGCCCTGGCACTCCCACAGGAGACGCGGGGGTCCCAGGTGGTATCTTTCACCAGCTGCACCAAACCCACCCCTGCTTTCCTCCTTTCTTCAGGCTTACTCAGCCCCCAGGGTCAGGCAGTACCAGGCGCCCCACCCTGTTTGGATGGACAAGGACCCCGAGGCTAGATGCGGGAGGGTGTCTCCACCATGGCCACCGGCCACAGCGCTGGTGGACCCTTCAGGACGGGCCTGCCTGGGACCTGGGTTGGGGCTCGGCTATGCACCACAAGCCTTCCTCCTGTTCCTGCTCCTGCCAGGCAGGGCTGGGCAGCCAGGGAGGGCTCACAGCCAGAGCAGGCCCTGCCCATCTGTGCCAAGACGCTACCAAGCCTGAAACTCCACCCAGGGCATCCCTGAGCCCTGGAAAGCCCCGGGGAGGCAGTGCCCTCATCAACCGCTGACTGGCCAGGAACCCCATTCTGCTCACCTGCTGACAGGGCACGCTTCCCTGGCTGATCTGCACTGTGGGGCCAGGGCTGTCTCAGGCAGGGTTCAGGGCCTCGAGCCCAGGTGTGGCTGGTGGTGCACCCCCTTCTGGGCCCCTGGCCCTGGAACACATCCTGAAGAGGGCGTGAGAATTACAATGCAGCCCCGGAATCCCGTGGGGGGCCAGGGTCTGTCCCGGGCCCAGGGTGTAGTCACAGGACCCTCCCTCCCTGGAGACATCTCCTCCACTCCCTTTTTAAGGTATTCGTTCATTTCTTTGGTTTATTTGAAAGGCAGAGAGAAAGAGGTCTTCCATTTGCTGATCCAGTCTCCATTGGCCCACAGCAGCCGAGGCTGGGCCAGGTTGAAGCCGGGAGCTCAGAACTCCCCCCGGGGCTCTCACGTGGGGGGCAAGGTTCGAGCACTTGCTGTCTTCCAGGGTGCTCATTAGCAGGAAGCTGGAATGAGAAGCAGCACAAAGACTTGAACCCAGGCACCCCATAGCGGGTGTGCGCACCCCGAGCGGTGGTGTCTTAACTGCTGCCTCCCCCCTCCATCGTCACTTTTATGGCTGATGACGTTCTGTGGGATGAAAGCAGGGCGCCCTGCACTGGTGGGGACCAGGCCTGATCTGTAGCCCTCGCCCTCGCCCTCGCCCTCGCCCTCGCCCTCGCTCTCGCCCTCGCCCTCGCTGTGGGATCTCCTTGCTTATGCAGACACCCAGGTGGTCTTCCCTGACCAAGCGGGCCCTCCTTCCTCCCCTCTCCCTCCCCCGCTCCCCTACGGGACCTGACCCCCATCCACCCTGGCTTACTTTACCTGAGCCTCATGAACCTCCTGCTGGCTGGCTTCCCATGCGCCAGGCATGCTCCTGCCTCAGGGCCTTTGCATACACTGCCTTCTCTGCCTGGAACTCTCTGCTGCCAGATTTCACTCCCACACCTCCTTCAGATTTTTCTCAAATATTGCTTTCTGCTGAGGGTTTTCTTGACTCCTGTTTTAAACTGCAAGCCATCTGGTGCCCCTTGCCCCCAGCCCCGCCCCCCCCCCCAGCTTTGATTTTCTCTGTTGCACCTGTCAGCACTCATCACAAACACACACTCATTCATCTCTCTCCCCTCTGGGTTGCAGGTTCTGCAAGGGCAGGGATTTCCGTTGGCTTTGCTTCTGTCTCCCCAGGGTCCAGTGCAGTGCAGGGGATCAGTAAAAACGCTCTGAATGCACAAAGTAAGGGCCAGCCCCCGACTGCCACCACCCTGGCCCTGCCCGTGGTCGTCCCTCCCCTGGAGGCTGCTACAGCCCCTGCCTGTAGCCAGTCAGCTTCCTGGATTTTAATATATAAGCTTTTTTTTTTTTCCCGACAGGCAGAGTTAGACAGAGAGAAAGATCTTCCTTTTCTGTTGGTTCACCCCCAAATGGCTGCTAAGGCCGGTGTGCTGTACTGATCCGAAGCCAAGAGCCAGGTGCTTCCCCTGGTCTCCCATGCGGGTGCGGGGCCCAAGCACTTGGGCCATCCTCCACTGCACTCCTGGGCCACAGCAGAGAGCTGGACTGGAAGAGGAGCAACTGGGACAGACCCGGCGCCCCAACCAGGTCTAGAACCCAGAGTGCCGGCTCCGCAGGTGGAGGATTAGCCAAGTGAGCCGTGGGGCTGGCTATTATGTAAGCTTATTAAAATGTAATCAGGGCTGGCGCTGTGGCGTAGCAGGTAAAGCTGCCACCTGCAAGAGCCGGCATTCCATATGGACACTGGTTTAAGTCCCCACTGCTCCTCTTCTGATCCAGCTCCCTGCTAATGGCCTGGGAAAGCAGCAAAAGATGGCCCAAGTGCCTGGGCCCCTGCACTCACATGGGAGACCTGGATAAAGCTCCTGGCTCCTGGCTTCGGCCTGGCCTAGTCCCGGCCATTGTAGCCATTTGAGGGGTGAACCAGCGGATGGAAGATCTTTCTCTCTCTCTTTCTCTCTCTCCTTCTCTCTCTCTCTCCCTCTCTCTCTGTAACTCTTTCAAATAAATAAATGAATCTTTAAAAAATAAAATAAAAAAGGATTCTGACAAGGTCATGCCCTGATGAAAACCTTCTAGTGTGGAACGAAACCCACAGCCTGCACCTGGGCCTGCACGGCCCTGCTGACCCAGCCTCCTGCCACCTTGCAACTCATTGCCTGTCCCCTCCCTCTGTCGCAGCCACACTGGCCTCTGAGTGCTCCTCCGACGTCTGACCTCAGGACCTTTGCAACTTCTGTTCCTGCAGGCTAATGCTCTTCTCCACATCCTTCCCTGGCCAGTTCCATCACACTCTTCTGTCTCAGGCTAATGTCACTTCCTCCGAGAAGCCTCCCCTGACCACCCAGTTCAGGCCACTCTCACTTTGTTTTACTGTCTCCAGGGCAAGTCTCACCACCAAAACTTGTCCGTTTGTGTGTTCATTGTCTCCCAACTTGACAGTGAGCTTCCTAAGGGTAGGTCCTTGCTGGCCCACATTTTGCAGCTCAGCCCATAGTAGGTGCTCAATAAACCTTGACGGAGCGTGTGGACAAAGGTGCCTGAGCCTGCTCAGGCGTTTCCCTGTCATTCCTCCCTGTCCTCAGAGTCTGGGAGGGGCCCGGCCATGTGCCCAGGTCACACAGCAGCTGAGCACAGGTCTCTGGCCATCCCAGTGTCCTCTGCCTGTGTCCCTGCGTGTGTGTGTCTCTGAGTACCTGCACATCCCTTAGGACTTGTGTGTGTGTGTGTGTGTCTGTGTGTGCTCACATCTCCCCCCATGGCTGCTGTGTGCAGATCTCTGTTCCTCTGTGTGTGTGTGTATGTTCTCTGCCCCTCTGTCTCTGAGCGTTCCTGACCATGCACGTCCACAGTCCAGCTCTGCTGGCTCCCTGAGCCCCCACTTGGAAGCCCACCCCACTTCCCTATGTGTCCCCGACCCCTCCGGGGCTCTACCAGCCCCTTCGTCTCCCAGCTGGGCACCTGGGGAGCTGGAGCCGAGGGGAGGGGAGGCAGGCTGGCTCCATCCCTAGGGCACAGGCCCTAACCCTTGCCCCAACCCCCTCCTTTGGCCCCAAGATTGGCTCCTGACTTAAAATTGCCAATCCCAGATCAAGCTGCTGGGAGCCCGCATTGGACTGGTTCCCATGGCAACGTGGAAGCCAGGCCTGTGCTCATAAAACAGGTCATAAAGCAGAGGGAGGGAGGAGGAGCGGGCTGCGGGCAGCTTCCCTTGCCAGCGCTGCTTCCCTGGGAGACCCCACGATCCCCCGGTGGCGGCCAGGCCCAGGCTGGGCCTCCACCTGCTGCATGCGCAGCCACAGAGAGCCTTCCTTCCCCGTGCACAGGGTGGTAATGGCCCCACAGCTCTGCGTCCAGGCACGCTGTTGCCGAGGTCCAGGAATGCCCCAGGTGAAAGGCTGCTGCAGGACCCAAGTCCCAGGTCAAGCCCTCGGAGCCTCAGTTTTCCCAGCTCTTAGTAAGAGCTAAGAGGAAGGGTGTGGTGAGGCTTGAGAGAGCACTGGGTTCAAATCCAGCTTCACCTGCAAGCTGTGTGACCTTGGGCAAGTCGTGAAGTCTCTGAGCCAATCTGCTCACCCCTGACTTGGAGACCACAATGTTGGAGTTGTCAAAACACACCCTGTGGCGCCGGGTCCGGAGACCAGCTGTGGTGATTGGCAGTGACGGGAGCTATCGGTGAGATAGGGTGGGGGCTCCACGCCACGGGCTCCCCTAAAGGGGTCCATTTCCCCTCGCACGTCAGTCAGACCCATTTCTCAGATGAGGACGCTGAGGCACAAGAGGCTGACTTGCTCCAAGTCACGAGCAGAGTCCAGGCGCTCTCAGCCAGGCCCCAGCATGGCCTCTCGCCACTCAGGTCTCCTTGTGGCCCTCCCCACACACTCAGTGAACACGCTGGAAGCAGGCCACCCACAGCTGAGCCCCAGGACCTCCGCAGTGTGGGTGTGGGAAGGTGAGCTGTGAGGAACATGGAGACTGCCCCCATTGCTCAGATGGAGAAGTCGAGGCCCAGAGGGGTCTGGCCATCACGCAAGAAGACGGTAGCTGCTAGGATTCAAATCCAGGTCCCATTTGCTTGAAGCACTTACACTCCCAGTAAGCCAAGCTGGGCCCACACACCCAGAGCCTTGGCACAAGAACAGCAGTGTGGAACAGTGTGGAACAGCGAGTCCAGGGCTACCAGGGCCTGGTGCGTGTCAGGTACTGTGCCATGCCCTGCACACGCACCTCACGCATGCCCTGAAGTGGCCTTGAATGGAAGCAGGCATCAGTGCACAGCACTAGGGTCACCCCATTCTATCTTATTGTTTTATTTCAGTTTTTTATGATTTATTATTTATCTGAAAGGCAGAGTGAGAGAGAAGGAAAGGCAGAAAAAAAGAGAGAGATCTTCCATTTGCTGGTTCACTCCCCAAATGGTTGCAATGGCTGGGGCTGGGCCACGTTGAAGCCAGGAGCCTGGAACTCCATCAGGGCTCCCACATGGGTGCAGGGGCCCAAGCACTGGGGCCATCTTTCTCTGCTTCCCCAGGTGCATTAGCAGCAGCTGGATCAGAAGTGCAGTAGTTGGGACTCGAACCGGTGCTCCCATACGAGATGCCTGTACCAAGGCAGTGGCTTAACCGGCTGTGTCACAGCCCTGGCCCCTAGGCCCATTTTAGAGATGAGAAAATTGGGAATGAAGAGTGGAGATGAGCGCCCACACCTGTTGGTCCCAGAGTGGCACGTGGGATCCCCGTCCTAATCTTGGGGTCCACCTGTGAGGTGCCCATGGGGTGGCCACATCCAGGGCCCTGGGGCCAAGGGACTGACTGTAGGTGGGATGCTCTGAGTTTACACTTATCCTTTCATCCATTCAATGTGTGTGTGTGTCGCCTGCTCCGTGCCTGGCAAGCCCCAGGTGTGGAGATGAACACACAGTGACTGAAGCAGGTAGCCCCCAGCCTCGCCCCCCACCCAGTACTCAGGTGTGGAGAGGTGAGAACAAGCAGGGGAGCCATGGAGGTGTGTAGGTGGGGTCAGGGGTAGGGCCAGAGAAGGCTTCCCGGAGGAGGTGATGTGGGAGGCGAGTCTGAAGGAGGTAGGGGCTTGAACTGCATGGGGGACGCCTGGAGAAGTTCCTGGCAGAGGAAGGAGGTGGGGCCAGGGCCCTGAGGTGGGACCCTGTCTGGCAGGCCAGACTCGGCCAGTGTGGGCGTCGCTGAGGCTGGCCTGAAGGGCCAGTGGGAATCAGGCCTGGTGCAGTCCAGGAGGTGAGGTGGGGCGTTAGGGGCTGGGAGCGGGGCCGGAAGCGAGTGTTCCGTGTGCTCCGTGTGCTCCGTGTGCTCCGTGTGTAAGCGGCTGCTGTGTGAGGCTACGCCCAGGCACTCAGGGCGGGAGCAGGGTGCGTGTTACCAGCAGGGCTGTGCAGTGCATGGGAGGAAGGCAGGGGCTGGATCTAGGCTGAGGGTTGAGAACAGGGAGCCAGGGTGGCTCCGGGACTGGGCTTGGGCAACACCGGAGGTGGAGATGCCGCAGGGCAGGCGGGGCTGGCAGTGCTGGGGCCTGGCCCAGCTCCATTCCCTGAGGGCTCACTTTGTGCAGGTGGAGAGCGGGCATGGCCGCCCATGCCCCCAGGACCCTTCGAGGGCGCGTCCCATTCGTGGATCCTGGTGAGCCGAGGTGGTTCCCGGGGATGGAGCCACTGTGGGTCCTGGAGCACCCTAGGAGCATCAGGCGCGGGTGGCTGCAGCTGGGGGAGGGTGCGGGCAGGGGCTGGGGTGGACCTCCAGCCAGGGCAGGCAGGTGCTGCCACAGAGAGGGCCCTCTGGGTCAAGGTTGTAGAGGCCCCGGGCCTGTGTTTCCACTGAGGCCTTGACATCGCTGTCTCCATGTCTCCACTGCAGCCGAGACCCTGCCGGATTCCTGGAGCCCTGTGCTCTGCGGGTATCTGGGGCAGTTTGCTCTCAATCCTTGTGCAGGTGAACCCTGCTGTGCTGGCCCCACCCTGGGTCCGCCCTGGGGCTTCCCATGCAGGGCTGGGAGGGCCTGTGCTTTCCCACCCCCTAGAAGGTGGGCGGGGCCCTTTGAGCAGAAGTGGGCGGCGCCCTTCCCGGAGTGCCGCCCCCCAGGCTGCCCATGCCTCCGTCCCCTGCCAGGGGGACTGTGAACTGAGTGTAGGTGAGTGGGTGGGGCCTGGCCAGCCTGGGTCCCGGGCAGTGGCCGGCGGAGCTGAAACCCTGGAAGCTGGAGACAGACAAGCTCAGTGAGAAAGAAACGCCTGCGTTTTGAAGCCAGGGCCTGGCAAACTTGATCTTGGCTGGAGAGTGAATATTTGAGGCTTGTTGCATCCACTCAAGTCTACCATGGCAGCAAGAGAGCGGCCATAGGCGGTACTTAACTGAGTGGCGGTGGCTGGGTCCCAGGGGACTTTTATCTCCAGAGAGGAGTGGCAGCTTGCTAAGCTGTTTGGAGCCTTGGCAGCCAGGACTTTCCTTCCTGCACAGGGACAGAGCCGCCATCACAAGCACACACTCCGCGCCACCTCGCCACCCCAGGCCCCAGAACCTGCCGAGCCCAGGCAAGCCTTGGCCTAGGCTGCACACCTTGTGGTTTTTCCTCCCGGACCCTCTTTGCACTGTTCCTCCTTCTCCCTGGCCTGGGAGCTCGGCCTGCAGGGACCATGCCACTGACCTCCCTTGTCCTCTGGTTTCACACTGGCTCTGGCCATGGGAGCCGGGGAGGACATGGCGGGGGGGTGGGCCACTTACTGCCCAGTGCCCTGCCTGTTGGGTCAGCTCAGGCGGGCTGTGTCCTCCAGCTGAGTGCTCTCTCTCTGTCTCTTGGTGGCAGTAACTTCTCTGTTCCCTCCCCCTTGGGGCTGGTGACAGCTTTGCTTGTCCAACCCCAGGGCTTCTGCCTTATCCTTTGTGGTTTCTTGTACCTTCACAGCGCATTGCAGGTGATCCCTTTGTTGAACTCTAACCAAACACACGGCTTAGGGTGCCGTCTGCTCCCGCTGGGACCCTGGCTGGCACTGCTTTTGAGTCACTCGCCTGGACTCTGCTTCAGCTCGGGTCACTGCCTTGGCTGAATCATCTCGCCTCTCCAGGCCCCCGGGCCTTCTCTTCTGTGGAATGGAGCAGAAATAGCCTCAGAAGGGGAGGCAGGAGTTCACAAACCTGCGTGTCTGTCCTCATCAGAAGGCCCGGCAATCAGGGTCAGGGTCAGGGTCAGGGCTGGAGACAGGAAGGGAGGCGGGGAGCATTGCAAAGCTGTGAGGGAAGGGGAAGGCCTCATGGGAGCCGGGGTCCCTGCCCTCGGGGCCCATCCTCCTCTGCGCCCGGGTGCTGGAGCCCAACAGCAGGGTGCAGCGGCAGGTGGCAGCCCCTCGTGCTGGCAGCTGGAAGACGCGCTGCTCACAAGTGTCTCCGAGCCTTCTTTTTATAACCATTGCAAGCTGACAGAGGCCCGAGAGTGTCAGTCCCTCCCGCGCCGGGTGGCAGCACACACAGGTGCCCGGGAGTAGAGGAGTGGGAGGCGGGGGCCTGGCTGGGGCAGAGGATGTGTGCAACACGTGAGAGCCCTCAGGGCCGGAACCCAGCCCTTGGCAGTGTCTTGGAGCCCTGTCCCTGCATCAGAGCTCCCAGCTTCCGAGCCTGCCCCCTCCCTGGCCCGCCAGCTCCTTTCTTAGCTGTCTCTGGATGCTGGCCAAGCCCCCTGCCCACCCCCACCTCCCCACTCCCCGCCAGTTAACTCAGCACACTGAGAGCACAGAATATTCAGGAAGTCATCCTGATGGGCTGCAGCAGGGGCTGGGGACTCCAGCTCCAGGGCCAGGTCTAGTTATTGTGGCAGCCATGAGCATGTGCCACTGAGAGATTGACAGACAAGACAGCACTGGACCCCTGCTTCCTGTCATCGCCACGGCGTGGTGGGGAGCACTGAGACAGGTGCATGCTGGGGACACACAGAGCCCTCCCAGCAGGTGACTTTGGCTCCCAGACACACAGTTCACCTTGCGACCGTGCTACCAGCCAATGCCATCCCGACCCCATGGCCTCCCCGCTCTGCTCCTGCCTGCGGTACTAGACCCGCAGCACCCCTGACCAAGGTATTCCCTGCCTTCTCCTGGCTCTCTCAATAAACCTTGTGCTTGCCTAATCCAACCTTGACCTTTGCTTCTCAACAGGCCGCTCTCATGCAGCCTCCCAACCTCTATGCTATCGAGGCAATGCTACCGTCGTGAGAACAGCACTGTCTCATCTTTACTGCGCATGCCGGTGGGCCAGCCCAGAGCTCCTCGAGTCCCTGCTGCCCGCTCCTCAGAGAGGAACTCAATTGAGGAACCTGAGACTCCGAGAAGGAAGGAACTGACTTGAAACACAGCTGGAAAATGACTGTGCAATCTCCCAAATTTTTTTTCTTAGTCTCTCTCTCACCCTGTGCACAACACAAGCCAGGGATTGTAGGTGCTAAGTCCCTTTTCGGTCATGCATGGGTCCCCCCTTCAGAGCCTGCCATCGTCCCAGCTTGTAAAAGGCTCTAGATAAATATTTGCTGTGATCGCACAGGAACAAATGAGCAGCCAAAGAGCTGTGAACAATGGCCAGGTGGCTCACCCACCTCGTACAAACGCCGTACTTAGGTTGCAGAACGAAGCTTGTGTTTGAAAGTTCTCGGCCCCAGAAAAATAGGAGGGTGTGAATTTCTATATTTATTAAAACGCATTTAGCTTCAATTCCTATCTCTTTCACACCCATCGGCTCCTTGCTTGGGGAGGCAGAGCTGAGCGATGGAAAGAGCGAGTCGAGATGAGGAGGGCTTCTGGCCCTGCCACCTTTGACTTTCTGGACCTTGATTTCCTCATCAAAAAAATGGGCATCAATGTTGACTGTGTCAGGTGCCTGGCAGACAGAGGGTTGGGTGAGCACAAAAGGGGTCGCTTTCTGCTAGTGCCTCTGGGTCGCCTGCAGAGGTTGGGCATGGTCCTGGTGCAAGGCCCAGTGGGCAGGCGTGGTGGCTGCAGTGGCTGGGACATTAGTCCCCAGAGGGGCTCAGGAAGCCATGCTGGCTGCCTGCTCCCTTCCCCCAGCTGTGCAGAGGCGTCCTGCCAGCCCATCCCAGCCCGCGGGCAAAGGTCAGGCCCCTGGCTGTCCCAGTTTCTGCTGACAGCAGTGGGACCATGCGTGAGTCACTGCATCACCCCCAGGTTTCTGCAGCTGTCCTCAGCTCAGCCAGGCCCGCCTGGATTAGTAACTGGATCACAGTCCCCGCCTCTGAGAGCACCGGGGCACTGGCCATCTCTGCTGTAGGACACCGCGGTGGCAGCTGCTCCAACCTCCTTGGCCCTCACTTCATAGAAGGAGAAACAGGGGCCTGGGGAGGGGAAGGGACTTGTGCAAGGTCACATTGAAGCTGAGTGGCAGAGCAGGGCCTAGAACCGACATGTGCTGCTTCCTGCTCACTCACTCGTACTCTGGATCCTAGCTCTAAAAAACATCTCAATTCCGTCTACCCTCCCAACCCCCCACCCCGGCCACGGTCACAGCCAAGGGCCTGTCGGCAGACAGCTCTCCTTCGAGCAACCACGGCAGCCTCCACTCAGTGAGTTCCGTGTGCAGCAGCCAGCAGCGCTGCTTTAGAAACGGGAATGAGATCCTGTCACCCCCTGCACACTCTCAGAGTTCCCCTTCTAGCTCAGAATCTGAATCTGAGGACACGACCAAGAGCCACCGAGCCCCAGACACTCTGCATCCTTCTTACCGCTCTTCCCCTCACTCGCGTGGCATGAAGCCCACGTGTGGGCCCCCTCTGTGTGTCTAGAGGACTCCCTGTCAGTCCCACCCCGGAGCACCTGCTGTTCCCTCTGCCTGCACACTTGTCCCCCAGGGCTGGTTCCTTCCACTCCTCCTGTGTCGGTGCAGACAGCGCCCACTCCCCCGCCACCACCGCTCTCTGCCCCGCGTCTGCTTCCTCCCAGCACACACACTCCTCACCAGAATCCTGGCCTAAGTGCATTTGCTTACACTCGTAGCACCCCCAAGAGTGGCTACTGCTTGGAGGCAGCGGCCTTAGCCTCCACTGTGGCCCCAGG